>NC_022014.1:60257827-60269157 GCF_000317375.1 Microtus ochrogaster
GTTCCTCGGTAGCTTTGGAGCCTGTCCTGGAACTCGCTCTGTAGCCCAGGCTGGTCTCACACTCACAAAGATCCACCTGTCCCTGCCTCTAAAGTGCTGGGATTAAAGGCATGCGCCACACTACCCAGCTTCCTTGTAGGACTTTTAATTTCTTCTTCTTATTTTATTTTTTTTAAAGGCAGGATCTGAAACTTCCTATGTAGACCAAACTCACAGGTTCACCTGCCCCTGCTTCCTGAGTACTAGGATTAAAAAGCATGCCCTACCATGCCTGTCCCCTTCTAAGACTATTTGAGTTTAAAATAAAAATTAGAACACAGAACTCTTTCAGTCTTCACTTTGTGCTCAATCCCATTATGTTTCCAGTTACACATGAATTGTTGCTTACCACTTTCTTAGGCTCTGAAAAGCGTTGTTCTGTATGTCATCCTGGCTCCTTTTGACAATGAGCAGTCAGATTTGGTTCACCGGATAAGTAGTGACAAGAAGCTGGAAGAAATTCCCAAATACAAGTAAGTGCAGGTGTCGCTGTAAAAATCCACTCAAGATGCTTACCTCCACCTGTGCACGTGGCTGCTGCTAGATTGGAGTAGAGAAAACAGTTCATTGTGATACTGCAGAGTTAGTGCTGCTGCAGGCACTAATGTAGTGAGAGTCTGGCCTGCTTGACACTCAGTTCCTCCGCTAGTGGGAGTCCTTCACCAAACCTGGCTTAGCGGCTTTTAGCTAATATTCATCTTTAAAGGGCTCAGCAGTAATGGCCTGGACATCATGATTCTCAAGAGTGTGTCCATTTGGAGCATATCATATGTAAACAGACATGTTTCTTTTCAAGTAATAGGCTGCTTTGTGTGTGTGTATGTGTATGTGATTTGGAGCATATCATATGTAAACAGACATGTTTCTTTTCAAGTAATAGGCTGCTGTGTGTGTGTGTTTGTATGTGTGCGTGTGTGTGCGCGCGCGCACGCACGCACACCTATCCTTGAACTCACTCTGTAGGCCAGGCCCAGGCCTGCCTCAAACTCAGAGATCTGCCTGCCTCTGCCTCCTGAGTGTTGGGACTAAAGGTATGCGCCACAGTATCTGGCAGATGGGCTTTTGTTTAAAGAGCTATTTTCCTTCTTTGTTTGGCCAGTGTGCTTACAGCTGTCTCAGAGACTGACAGTTCAGTAAGGAGAACATACTTGATAGAAGGGTGCTCTTCGGGCTACAGGGGATAGCATAATAATTGACAAATGTTTTACTAAATAAAAGTAGCAAGAATTGAATTTTTGGGAGCTAGAGAGATGGCTTAGTGGTTAAGAGCACTTCCAGAGGACCTGGGTTCAATTTCCAGCACCCACATGGCAGCTCACAACTGTCTGTAACTCCAGTTCCAGGGAATCTGACAACTTTACACCAATGTACATAAAATAAATTTTTAAAAACTTGGATTTTTTTGTTTAGCTAGTTTTAATCTGTCATTGATCAAGCTGAGACTCATTTTATTTTTTTTTTATCTTTTGGTTTTTCGAGACAGGGTTTCTCTGTGGTTTTGGGGCCTGTCCTGGAACTAGCTCTTGTAGACCAGGCTGGTCTCGAACTCAGAGATCGCCTGCCTCTGCCTCCCAAGTGCTGGGATTAAAGGCATGTGCCACCACCGCCCGGCTAAGCTGAGACTCTTAAATGAAATGCTTGACATGAAATGTTTTTCAGATTTCAAAATCTTTGCATGCTATTTTAGATTGTGGCCTAAACTTGAATGAGGTTCATGAACGTTTCATCTGTACCTTACACAGGTTGCCAGAAGATAATTAGATTTTAACTTTTTAGTTTAACCATCAGAAGATAGAATTGTGACTGTCTCATCATTGTTCCTAGTTCTGAATCATGTTTCCTGTGAGAACTCATATTGGGGGGGGGGATTTTTATTGTTGGGTTGTTTTGTTTTTTAAGACAGAGTTTCTTTATGTAGTTTTGGCTGTCCTGGAACTTGACTCAAACTGGCCTCGAACTCAGAGATCTCTACCTCCCGAGTGCTGGTATTAAAGGTGTGTGCTGCCACCACCCGGATGACTCACTTTTTTATACTTGGTCACAGTTTAACATTTTAGACTTTTCAGGCTACATTCAAATCTGTGAGGCCACAAATTTTTCACTTGTGACATCATGGCAGCACTCAGAATGTTTTGGGTTTGGGGCCTGCAAGATAACTTAGTAAAGGTGCTTCTGAGCCTGGCAGCCTTGGCTCACTCCCAGAAGCACATGGTGGAAGAAGAACCAACTCCCACAGATTGTCTTCTGACATACTCGTGCACTGTGGAATGCGTGCACCCTCACACATGTGCACACACAAGTAATAAATGTGATAAAGAAGTTTCTGGTTGGAGAGCACTTGCTTAGACTTGCGACACGGGATTAATACCACTGAGCCTGTTGGGCAGATCTGAAAGACTGTGGTGCTGCACTTTGCAGGGATCTACTGAAGCTTTTTACCACAATGGAGCTGATGCGCTGGTCCACGCTAGTCGAGGACTATGGGGTGGAGCTACGGAAGGGTTCCCCTGAGACCCCGGCAACTGATGTTTTCAGCTCTACAGAAGAAGGTGAAAAAAGGTGGAAAGACTTGAAGAACAGAGTCGTGGAACATGTAAGAATCAGGAGTTGACTGACTCTCAGCTTACCTTTTGGGTTGTCTTAGAACTAAGAGTGGAAGAATTTGAACGTAGACCACTTCTACTTTTTGTTGAAGGGGTTATGGAAACAAGGTCTCAGGCAGCCCTGCTGAATTCACTACTCAGGCCAGGGTGACCTTGAATTTGCACTGATCCTTCTGCCTCCACCTCCCATATACTAGGATTTCAAGTTTGAGCCACCAGGCCCATCTATAAGCATTTTTTATTATTTTAATCTTTATTTTGTATGTGTTTCACATGCAACTCCTGTGGAGGCCAGAAGAGGACATCAGACCCTGTGTTCTTAGCTCTTTACTTCAGACTGTAGTAGAGATAGCAACCTGTTTCAGACGTTCAGCCTTTCCAGAGCGAGCCAGAGTTTATCTTATCCTGCTTGCCTGTTTTTCCGCCTTTTTTTGTTTGTTTGTTTGTTTGTTTGTTTACAAAGCAGATAACTAGTCAGGTGTAGTAACCCATTCCTGCACTCCTGTAATTCCAACACTCAAGAAGCTGAGGCAGGTGGACTGCCATGAATTTGAGTTCAGTCTTTGATATATAGCTAGATCAGACTAGTCAGGAATACTCAGTGAAACCTTTTCTCAAAAAGAAGAAGAAACAGAACAGGTAACTAGCTGTGAGCAGTTTTCATTCTGGGAGAATCCCACAGGAGTCCAAAATATTTTTGTTCGTTATTGTTTTTGAGACAGGGTTTCTCTGAATAGCCCTGATTGTCCTGGAACTAGCTCTGTAGACCAGGCTGGCTTCAAGCTCAGAGATCCCCCTGCCTCTGCCTCCTGAGTGCTGGGATTAAAGGAGTGTGCCATCACTGCCCAGCTTTAAAGTCCAAAATTTTAAAGGCAGGCATGGTGGCTCACACTTGTAATTCCAGTATGGGAGAGGAAGAGGTACTAGGATCAGCCCATCCTCAGTAAAGTTGAGGTCAGCGTGTGCTATAAGAGACTCTCAATGAATCAGCCCATTGATTGTGTTCAAAGAGTAAAGGAAAGGTAGAGCTGAGAATATAGAGCACCTCAGGCTTTCCAGAGGCTCGTGTTACTTTTAGATTTGATGGACAGCGGAGATGCCTGCTTCATAGTTCACTTCTTCCCCCAGTGAGTCTTGGCGTTTTGAAAGGACACTGGTGTTTATAATAAGAGAATCTTTGTCTAACTTCACTATTTCCCATAGAAAGTAAAAAGTGTAATTTTTAAAAATATTTATTTATTATGTATACAACATTCCTTCCATGTGTGTGGGCAAGCCAGAAGAGGGCACCAGATCTCACTATAGATGGCTGTGAGTGTGAGCCACCATGTGGTTGCTGGGAATTGAACTCGGGACCTCTGGAAGAGCAGCCAGTGCTCTTAACCGCTGAGCCATCTCTCCAGCCCCTAGAAAATGTGATTTCTTTGTGTTTGTTGTTTGAGATAGGGTCTGGTGTAGCCTAGTCTGGCCTTCCAGGTCACTATATAGTAGATCTGGATTCCACCTCCCAGATGCTAGGGTTATAGATAGCATCTAAACCATTCGTGTCATTAATACAGTGTTTAAGTTTTTGTTTTGAGGCAGAATTCTATTATACAGGTCATCCTGGTCTCCATGGAGTTCCAGAACTGCCAAGGCTATGCTATCTCAATAAATGAATGAATGAGACACTGTCTCAATAAGTGAATGATCAATCAGTAAAACACTAAGTTCACAAATAACTACAGAAGCCAATCTTTACCTCGGGTTCAGTGTTTCTTAGGACATTTAGAACCAGCTTCTTTCTAACGGGGGAGCTATGGGAAAAGCAGAAGCTCTAAGTTCCATGTTGCCAGTAAACTTACCTGGATATGTAAGCAGCTGGATTTTCAACCCTACTGACCGCTGTTGTGTGTGTCCTCTGACAGAACATCAGGATTATGGCCAAGTACTACACTCGGATAACAATGAAAAGGATGGCACAGCTTCTGGACCTCTCTGTGGATGTAAGTACTGGATGTGTTGTATGTGTTGTGTGTCAATCACTACTGTCCATCTACTTGATTAGATGGATTCTTACCTCGGACTGTCTTCCAACTCCCTATATTCTCTCTCCTTCCTACCTCATTTTCCCAGGTGTTGGACTGCAGACATGCACCAGTTCCCCTGGCTTTTCTATTTCATTTAAAATTTAGGTAGTTTAAAGTGTCCCAGCTATCTCAAATACCAAAGTATAGCCAAAATTATATTAATATTATTTTTTGCTAGCTAGACCTTCACTTAGAGGTCTCGGAGTCTAATAAGAATGTTGGAGCCAGGCGGAGGTGGCGCACGCCTTTAATCCCAGCACTGGGGAGGCAGAAACAGGTGGATCTTTGTGAGTTCAAGGCCAGCCTGGTCTAAAGAGCTAGTTCCAGGACAGCTGGGGCTACACAGAAACCCTGTCTCAAAAAAGAGGGGGGGTGGGAGAATGTTAGGAGGGCCACAAAGACAGAATGCATGGAGAACGTTTGTGAGGAAGACTTGACTGAATTCGATGAAATGGCTCCAGGGTAATTGGGGAAGTAATTGTGGTCACATTTGTGTGTATGTTGACAGCACAAAAAGATGCAGGAGGTAGCATGCCTGTAATCCCAGCACTTGGGGAACAGGAGAATCTGGAGTTTATTGCCTCCCTTTGCTACATAGTTTGAGGCCAGCCTGGCATACATAGGGCCATGCTTTCAAAAACAAAAACAAAAAAAGATATAGGATTAATAGCCTCAGAAGCCATTCTGTCATAGCAAAGTGGCTATTGTAATAATTCATCTGAAAAGAAGAGCCAGCACATGTCAGAATTGAAAGGCTTCCCTCTTGACTGGCTGGTCAGTTCTTTTAGAAGAGGATGCCAGAGTAGCATCATTTGTCTGTGGCCTTGTAGTTGCCTAGTGGCAAAGCGCATGTTCTCACCTAGCATTCTGGAAACAACTATACCATAAAGCCTTGAAGAGGTAACTGTAGGTCAGGATCCAGCTCATTAGTGGAGTGTGTGCCTGGCCTGGAAGAGGCCTTACGTGTGACTCTTCAGCGCTATAGAGAAAAATGGAGGGAAGGACTGTAAAGGGGAGGAGCTAGTTTATTGTTGGTGCCAGCCATTTTCCCTATTATTACCACCAGGATTAAATCTGCAGGGTCACATTTAGACTCAGCCCTGGCTCTGGAGACTGGTGTGTGTGCGTGCGCGTGTGCGCCTGTGTGCAGAAATATACCACATTTCCATTGTTGGAGACTGCCCTCCAACTCCTAATCTTGCCTCGACCTCTGTAGAAGGAACAGCGGGCTGCGTTCCTGCCGCCTGGCTCCTGGCCACCTGGCTAGCTTATGCCCCAAAATAACAACACACAAACTGTATTCATTTAAACACTGTCTGTCCCATTAGCTTTAGCCTCTTACTGGCTAACTCTCACATCTTTTTTTTTAATATTTATTTATTTATTTATTATGTATACAATATTCTGTCTGTGTATGCCTGAAGGCCAGAAGAGGGCACCAGACCTCGTTACAAATGGTTGTGAGCCACCATGTGGTTGCTGGGAATTGAACTCAGGACAATGCTCTTAACCTCTGAGCCATTTCTCCAGCCCTAACTCTCACATCTTGATTAACCCATTTCTATTAATGTGTGTAGCACCACGAGGTGGTGGCTTACTGGGAAGATTCTAACCTACGTTCATCGCGTTTGCCTCATTGCCTTCTTCCCAGCATTCTGTTCTGTCTACTCTGCCTATCTAAGCTGCTGTCCTATCAAATGCCAAGGCAGTCTTTTTATTAACCAATGAAAGTAACACATAGAAGACCCACCTACATCAGACCTCCCTAGTGCTAGGAGCTGTCAGCACATCTAAGGGTTCATGTGCTAGATGATCAGGTGTTGTAAGTACGTCATTACAGTCAGCAGTTGGTAACGGATTGTCAGTGACCTTGGCCTGTGTATTTATGGTGAAGAATTTTCAGATGTCTCTATTATCCATTTTGATCCAGTTTGTTTGTCTCTCACAGGAGTCAGAGGCGTTCCTCTCGAATCTAGTCGTTAACAAGACCATCTTTGCTAAAGTAGACAGGTTGGCTGGAGTCATCAACTTCCAGAGACCCAAGGATCCAAATAATTTATTAAATGACTGGTCTCAGAAACTGAACTCGCTGATGTCTCTGGTTAACAAAACGACACACCTCATAGCCAAGGAGGAGATGATACACAACCTACAGTGAGGCCAGATGCTTTTAGAAAAGACACAGTTGGAGGTCATTAAAAAGAAAGACTGTTTTCATGGTGTATATGCTGGTTTTTTTCTTACTTTTCGCTTTTTTCTAAAATTTTAAGATAGTGAATGTGTTTGAGCCTCCTCTGCCTTTTCCTTTCCCTGGTTTCATGTTAACTCTGCTTTGCAATTGGTAGAAAGATGTTCCACATTTCCAGTGTCTGAAGACGAAAGGTTTGTGTCTCAGCTCACTTGAGTAAGTTCCTGCCATCTGTTTTTATTCACCTGACAACTACATGGCAATAAAAATAGGGTGTGTGTTGGCTCCTGAAGTTGCCTCTGCTTGGAGGGATGGTGATTTAACAAATGTTTATAAATAATCGTGTCATAGCTGTTGATGACTTACTAGAATAAAAACCAACATCGAACATGGAAGGATCATCTGCATGGAGATGTGCTTTGTGATTTGGTACTGTGGCAGGAAGTACGGCCAAAGTGCATTTGGAGTCCTCTCACAGAATACAACACTCTGTGGTAGATGAAGACTGTGAACTTAGGCTTCTCCTTCCTCTCCTCCCCAAATACTAGGATTACTGGTGATGCTGCAATTGAAGCCTGGGCTAACATGCTAAGCAAGCACTACACAGCTCAGCTTCATCTCCAGTCCCATAATCAAATGTCAATCACTGTACTTTGATTATACTATGCCCCTCCTACTTGTTTGCTTTCAGGTTTGTTTTGAGGTGGTCTTATGTAGTCTAGGCTGACCTGAAATTTGATATGCATGGTTGATGACCTTAGGCTCCCAATTTTCCTGCTGCCTCCACCTCCCAGGAGCTAGGCTTCAGGTGTGCACTCTTAAGCCCAGCTTGACCAGTTTTTAACCAAGGAGATGAAGCCGCATTGGCACAGGCCGTTATCCTGGTGGTGCTTTGGGGTAGGGCTCTTCATCCTTTCCCGGCACTTCCTTTGTATGAACTTAAGTTTGGCACCTACGCATTTTTGTTGCACCTGAAGTCCAGCCCAGAGCCTCACACGTATGGTAAGTACTTACTCATGAACTATAAATCTGGCCTTAGGTTTTCACCTTTTTGTATGTGGACAGAGTCTCACTAAGTTGCTTGGGCTAGCCTTTAGCTCACTCTAGCCCAGCAATCCTTGAACTTGGAATCCTGCAGAAACTGGCCAAGGATTACGGGCCTGTGCCACCAGACAGGTCCCACAAAATGTCACTCTTGTGTGGCTGCTTCCAGGCTTCATGTCTGGTTCTGTCCTTAACATTCCAAATTTATTTTCTCTATAGGATCTTCAGTTGCATGACCTGGTTCTCGATAATCTAATTGCTTTTTATTACTTTAGAATGACTGAAAGCTTAAGGCCACCCTCATAGTAAACATGGTTTAAGGGTTTTTTTTTTATAGCATTGAGACAAAAGTAGTTTTACTGTCAACATCTGAGATGAATTAGTATAAGCAATTTTTGGAAGTTTTTTTTATTTCAGAGAAAATAGAAAAATGAAACAGTGTTAGAAAGTTTTTTTTTTTTTAATGAAGGAATTATGACATGGTTTTTTGAAAAAGTCCAAATGAGAAAAACATACTCTAGTTATGGCATTTCTCATCATATCCCATTTATGGTCACCAAATTGTCCTATTTCATGATCCCTCAGTTAAGGACAGTTGTGGGTTCTCTGTGGTATTTCTGTCCTGAGTCATTGTGTCACATACCAAAGTAATCTGATTAGTACTTGGGAAATTAATGCTTTGGTAACGTCAATATCTTATGTCATTTATCTTTTATAAAGCAAAATTGGCAATTTGAGGGACTCCAGGAGCCCACTAAGCTCCTACTACGTAGCACTAAGGTACTGGCTTTAGTTTTTATGTGCATGAAACGCTATAAATCACTTCGCATTGCTGACTCTCATCAGCAAGTTGGAACTGGTTGATGACATCTAGCTTCATCTGTCTGGAGGGACTCAACACTGAAAGCCTTGCCAACCCTCAGCTGGCCAGCTGTGTATGACATTTGGCACCGTTTGTAACTAAAAATTGGTAAGCTGCTCTTAAATGACTTGCATCTTTTTGTCAAATATTAAGCAGTTACCAGTTTAGGAAAAGTTCATTAGCAGAAGGTCATCAAAATTTGAGATTTTGGACCAGCAAGGTAACTGGCAAAGGCTCTGCTGACAGGCCTGAGGACCTAAGTTCAAGCCCCAGGGCCCACATGGTAGAAGGAGAGAACCAAGTCTTTACTTTTTTTTTTTTTGGTTTATTTATTTATTATATATACAGTGTTATACCTGCACCCCAGAAGAGGGCACCAGATCTCATTACAGATGGTTGTGAGCCACCATGTGGTTGCTGGGAATTGAACTCAGGACCTCTGGAAGAACAATCAGTGTTCTCAACCCCTGAGCCATCTCTCCAGCCCCGAGAACCAAGTCTTTCAAGTCATCTGACAACACACACTGTGGCATATGCACACAATAAATGTTAAAAAATGGTTTTCAGTTTGAGTTATTCAGAATCTAAATCCTTCTATATTGGTCCAGAGTCTAGCTTTTCTACAGAGTGAATTCCAGGACAGGCAAGGCTACAAAGAGAAACCCTGTCTCAAAAAAACAAAGCATTTTAGTTTAAATATGAGCACACTGTAGTAGAGTTGCTGTCACTTCCACTAACTAGCTTATTACCCAGGAGTCTTTAAAACTTTTTTTAAGCTTCATTCATTCATTCGTTCGTTCGTTCATTTATTTATTATGTATACAGTGTTCTGTCTGTATGTTTGCAGGCCCAAAGAGGGCATCAGATCTCATTATAGATGGTTGTGAGCCACCATGTAGTTGCTGGGAATTGAACTCAGGACCCCAGGAAGAGCAGTCCGTGGTCTTAACCTCTGAGCCATCTCTTCAGCCCCTAGGAGTCTTTAATGAGTCAGTTTGTGTTTTCATATAGTTCAGGTTTTTATTTTAGAGTATAATAGCTGTTTCTGTAGTCACGACCTTCAATTAATATGTGATTATTAGCCGGGCGGTGGTGGCGCACGCCTTTATTCCCAGCACTCGGGAGGCAGAGGAAGGCGGATCTCTGAGTTCGAGGCCAGCCTGGTCTACAAGAGCTAGTTCCAGGACAGGCACCAAAGCTACAGAGAAACCCTGTCTCAAAAAAACCAAACAAAAAAGTGATTATTACCAAGTCATTGAAAAATATGATCTTCAAAAGTCATAGTTAAAAGGTGGGCGATGGTGGCACACGCCTTTAATCCCAGTGCTCGGGATGTAGAGGCAGGTGGATCTCCGTGAGTTCAAGACCAGCCTGGTCTACAGAGCTAGTTCCAAGATAGGCTCCAAAGCTACAAAGAAATCCTGTCTCAAAAAACCAAAAATGAAAGCCATAGTTATATCTTGGGTAGTAAATATATAAAAGTACATATTTAAGTTTGTTCAACTTCTGGATGCAACAATAAAAACACTAACTTGTGGATTTTTAAGAAAACCCAGAGAATAAACTCATACTTAAAAGGTGTCTTCTCAGTTCAGTTCTTAATATATAAAGCAAATCATATGATTTTCATCTGTACTTTCTAAAGGTTGTGTGTGTGAGAGAGAAAGATGACTTCACATGCATGTGGGTGCTCACAGAGGCAGATCCCATGGATCGGGGTTAGAGGAGTTTATCCTGGGAACCAAGTGCGTCTTCTGGAAAAGCAATTACTGAATTACTGAACCATCTCTCCAGCCCCTTTATTTCTAGCAAATCTTTTTCTTTTTCTTAGACAAACAAAAAACAATTTAATACCCGGGCAGTGGTGGCACATGTCTTGAATCACAGCACTTGGGAGGCAAGTGGGTTCAAGGCCAGCCTAGTCTATACATTAAATTCCAGGTCGGTGAAGGCTACACTGAGAAACCCGAAAAACGTGTGTGTGTGTGTGCATATATATTTCATTTGTTAATTTATATTTATTGTATTTTACACATAAAAGTGTTTTGCCTGCATGCATGTATGTATACCACTTGCATGCGTGTGCCCATGGAGGCTAGAAGAGGGTGTCAGATCTTAAGGAATTGTAATAGATTGATGTGATCCACCACGCGTGTGCTGGGAACCAATTCCAGGTCCTCTGCAAAAGCAACACATGCCCTTCACTGCCGAGCCTAATGCAGTTTTAAGTTCCTGTAAAATTGAATAGGTAAAGATCTGCCAGCACACATAATCTGACATTACTCTGGGTTTCATTTTTGGTGACAGCCTGCAGTGTCAGGTTCTGAATGATTGCACAGATCCACCATTAGAAAGTGTCTCCATGACCGGGCGGTGGTGGCGCACGCCTTTAATCCCAGCAGAGGCAGGCGGCCTGCTCTACAAAGAGTTCGAGGCCAGCCTGGTCTACAAAGGGAGTTCCAGGACAGGCTCCAAAGCTACAGAGAAACCCTGTCTCGAAAAACAAAACAATCCTATTTATCTTT
>NC_022014.1:60269467-60275515 GCF_000317375.1 Microtus ochrogaster
GGTTGTGAGCCACCATGTGGTTGCTGGGAATTGAACTCAGGACCTCTGGAAGAGCAGCCAGTGCTCTTATCCTCTGAGCCATCTCTCCAGCCCCCACATCTCTGTAATTTTGTCTCTGCAGACAGGCTGTGACTCAGTGGTAGAGCACTTGCCTAGCATGCATAAAACCCTGAGTTCAATCCCCAGCAACACAAACAAATTCCAGTTTGAACTCTTCTAGGAGGTCACATAATTGAAATCAAAATATGCCCCTTCGGTTGCTGCTTTCCCTTAGTACTATGATTTATGTTTCTTCCATGTCTTTTTTTATTTATTCATTTGTTTTTCGAGGGTTTGTTTTTGTTTCATTTTGTGTGGGAGCACAGGCCTGGGAATGAAGAGTTTAAAAGGATGAGCAGGTCAAATGACAACTTTAGCTTTGCTACTTTTTACAAAGTCACGAAGGATGTATACAAGCGTCGATGCAATGAAATGGTAATGAAAGCTGTGTACACATACACATGAAATAAATTTTTTTTTTTTTTAAAAAAACAGCTATTACTGAGGCTGGGCACTGGTGATGCATTCCTCTAATCCCAGCAGAAACAAGTCAACCTCTAAATTCAAGTCCAGTCTGGTCTACAGAGTGAGTTCCAGGACAGCCAGAGCTACACAGAAAAACCCTGTCTCGAAAAACAAAACAACAGAAAAAACTATTACCAATCTGTACCAATATACATGTTCAAATCCTTTGGCTAAGACACCTGTTTTGAAGAACTAGGAACGTGTCCTGCACAGTTGTCTGCAAAGCCCACTGATTGGCTGGAGATGGGGCTCAGCACACTCGAAGTTTGAGCCATCAAACCCAGCACACCCCATCCCCCAAAAAGTTTCATGCAAAAGAAAGTTTAGGGTGTACCTGAGTGGAGGCAGGTGTGACACTGGGGCTGCAGTGGGGCTTAATAGTAGCATAATGAAAGAATGTAACGACTTCTTCCAATATTAAAACTTTCAACTTCTCTCTCTCTTTTTTTTTTTTTTTTTTTTGTTTTTCGAGACAGGGTTTCTCTGTGGCTTTGGAGCCTGTCCTGGAACTAGCTCTGTAGACCAGGCTGGTCTCGAACTCACAGACTCACAGAGATCCGCCTGCCTCTGCCTCCCGAGTGCTGGGATTAAAGGCGTGCGCCACCATCGCCCGGCTAAATCCTGTACTTTGAAGGGAAAATGTAGTTGCTATTGAGGGGGTGGATCAATCGTTACTGAGGAGCTGCCGCAAATTTGGTGAAGGTCATTTCTGGAAACACCTTAAGCTTGGCTGCAGCCAACGTCAGCCATTCCTGAGGCGGAACTGATAGCTCTGCGTAGGGGCGGGGAGGCAGGGAAGTTGGGGGGGCGGTGGGGGAGGGCTGTGGACTGGAAGTAGCCTGCTGTCAGCACCGCAGGGTAAGAACAGCAGGTGTTTTGAAAGCTGACTCCTAACTGGTTTAATCTCGGTTCATTAATGTTGGTAAAGACACTTCTACTCCTTGCAGAATGAATAGAACACAGTGGGAAACTTCATTCATTGTGAAAACGTCTTTGATTTTCTCCTGCATGGAATCCTCCCTTGCATGGAATCCTCTGAATGTGGCATGATGTGGGAAAGGGCAGGATGAGGGATTCCCATTTCCTGCCAGGTTTTCCCACTTCCTTCCTGTCTGGGCTCAAGGTTGCCTTTGCTGGAGGGTGTCTCCCCTTGGGTACCCAGGCAAGTGGTTGGGTCATGTCCCTGCGATGTCGGTCTATCAAGTAGGGACGCTTGCTGTCCATATTTCCTGTAGTTCCTACGCCAAGACACAGAACCTCCAGAATCCCACCCTATTCTCTTGCGTTTATTTTGAAAGCTATTCATTTTTGCCTTATGTTCATTCTTGTTTTAGCCGTATGCATGTATATGCACTGCAGGCCTAAGGAGCCCGAAGAGGGCATCAGCTCAATTGGATCAGGTGTCTGTGAGCTGCCAGATGGTGCTGGAACCAAACCCTGGTCCTCTACAAAAGCAAGTGTTCTTAACTGCAGAGGTGCTTTTTTTTTTGGTCAGGTAGCTCAGGTTGGCTTTGAACTCTGGATCCTCCTGCCTCAGTCTCCCAAGTGTTGGGGTTGCAGAAATATGCATCTCACCACGCCCAGCTCTCTCTCTCTCTCTCTCTCTCTCTCTCTCTCTCTCTCTCTCTCTCACACACACACACACACACACACACACACACAGAGGTTGGGGACACACAGGGCATGGTGGCACATACTGATAACCCCAGCTGAAACAACAGGACGAGCTGGGCGGTGGTGGCGCAGCCTGGTCTACCAAGGGAGTTCCAGGACAGGCTCCAAAGCTACAGAGAAACCCTGTCTCGAAAAACCAAAATAAATAAATAAATAAATAAATAAATAAAAATAAAAAATGAAACAACAGGATGACAATTTCAAAAGACACTGTCTCAGGCTGGGGATGTGGCTCAGTTCAGTTCCCAGCACTTGAGAGATAGAGGCAGAAGGATGATACATTCAAGGTCTCCGATTATAGTGAATCCGGGGCCAGTCTGAACTACCTGAGCCTGTCAGGGTGTAGGGGACAGGCGAGTTGGTATCTATATTAATACATTTTAAAGTTTACATTATTTATTTATGTATGAAGCTCAGAGGAACACTTGTAAGAGTATCTTCCTTCCACTGAGTAGGTCTCGGAGATCCAACTCAGGTCCTCAGGCTTGGCAGCAAGCGCTTTTGCCTGCTGAACCACCTTGCTGGACCCAGGAGCTATATCTTTGTATCCTTTGTTGCTGGTGGAAACCTCAGTGCTCACTGAGTCACTTGACCTGTTCATCCTTTTTAACCCTTCATTCCCTTGAATCTCTGCAATTTTGTTTTGTTTTTCGAGACAGGGTTTCTCTGTGTAGCTCCTGCTGTCCTAGAACTCACTTTGTAGACCAGGCTGGCCTCGAACTCACAAAGATCTGCCTGCCTCTCAAGAACTGATTTAGTGTGTGTGCCACCACCACCTGGCAACATTGCACATTTCTAAAGCAACCTTGAATTGCCCCTTCCCACATCACAATGGGTGCAGCTGCAATCTCCACAGCCTTCTGGAGCCTGCCCCCACCCTTCCCCAGTCCCCATCCTCCCACCCATCCCCGTGAGTAACCACAGACAGGGACTCGGCTTCCCTTCCCTTCTTTGGGCACTCTGACTTCTGGAACACATTCCTGTCTCTTTGGCTCTCTGGGGCATTTTGTGGTGTGCCACCCAGACTGTCCCTCAGACTCAGTGTCTTGTGTGTTAAGACTGAGTGAATTTATCCTCGCCTGCCTCCCACCTCCCCTGGTTACTCCATTGGAAGAGGCGACTTCCTTCCGTGGGCATAAGACTATAAAGATCTGGGCCTCCTGCGGCAGGAGTGGGGGGGCTTAGGAGATGGGGGTCCAGCTCTGAAGGGCCATCTAGCCCTGAGAGCTCCCTCTATGAATTGATGGAGAGGCCTTTGCTACCACCTTGTAGTTCGGCTTTGCCTTATGAATCCTGCCTTCGCTTGCCAATAGGTATGGATTGCCCAAGCAAACAAGACCCCACACAAGTTCCATCGGTGCTCACGTCTATCTCAGCATTTGCTTCTAGGCAAACGGGGCTTATTTCAGTCAGTGCTGCCTGTGAGCCAAGAACACGGGCTCTACAATGGGGTTTTGTAATCAACTCAACCACTGACTAGCTGGCATCACTGCTAAAGGGAGCTCCCATAGCCCCAGGTAAACAGTGGGGGTGCTTTGTTAAAACCAGCCCAATTGTATTCTACGGACTGATAGAAGGGAAGTCCTGGACCTTAAGAAATGTGGTGGACATGGTCCAAGGCTGTGTGGAACTGAAGGACCCTTTCTTGGGCATGTGGCCGAAAGACAAAGGGTCACCATCAACTGAGAAATTAAGTGTACAAAACAAAGGGCACTTGAAGAGACCTGTCCACAACATGGAAGAGGTCTGGGAACCAGGCCTAGGGACTGCGTGAGTGTGACAGTTTGCACACAGGAGAAGCTAACACCTCAGTGGCCAGCTGCCCAGTCCATGCGTCTGGGCATCTCAGCGTCCTAGCATGGAGCTGAAGACTAAAGGGTTCCTGGAGAGCCACTGCTCTTTAGGCAATGTGGGAAGACCAGAGCAGGTAGGTGCTGATGTCAGCAAAGCAGGAGGCGGGAGAAACAGGATAGGTGAACTCTATCCAGATGCAAAGGGAAACAAATGGTGAAAGCTGACTACATAGTGAGATCCAGTCTCAAAAAAATTCAAAAACGGGGGCTGGAGCAATCTCTCAGCGGTTAAGAGCATGCTGGCTGCTCTTCCAGAGGACCTGGGTTCAACTTGCAGCATCCACATGGCAGCTCACCACTGTCTGTAACTCTAGTTCTAGGGTTTCTGAACCCTTCACACAAACGTACATGTAGGCAAAACATCAATGAACATCACAAAAATACATTTTAAATAATTAAAAAACAAACAAAAACTTTCTCATGACACATGAGGCCACCTGTATCAGGCTTCTTCTTTGGGGCCACCAATCAGCTCCCAAGTCATGGCACAGAGACATATTATTAGTTTTGAATGCTCAACCTAGCTTAGGCACATTTCTGGTTAGCGCTTTTAACTTAACCTGTTTCTCCTTATCTACTTCTTGCCTCAGGACTTTTAACCTTCTCTTTGTACATCTTCCTTCACTACTTCTTGTGTCTGCTGGCTGTCAGCTGCTTGACTTCTTGCCCTGGACGTGTTCCTCCTTCTCCATTCTTCTTTCTCTGGTTCTTTTTCCAGCCTAGATTTCTCCGCCTAGTTATTCTCTCTGCCTGTCAGCCCTTCCTATCCTTTCTCTGCTTAGCTGTTTGGCCATCCAGCTCTTTATTAGACCAATCAGGTGCCTTAGGCAGGCAAGGCAAAATAGTAAGGCATCTTTACATAGTTAAAGAATGCACTCTGAACAGGTGTATGCCGCATCTCTGCCTGGTTAAGCAAATATTCTACAACAGCCACCAATCTCTAAAGTGTTCGGCTTCACCTTCTTGGGTTGGGCATGGTGGCACATGCTTATCATCACAGTACCTAGAAGGCGGAGGCAGGGGAATCATCATGAGTTCCAGGTTACCCTGGACTATGTGAATTCACGACCAGCTCAGGTTACAGAGTTTTTTTCTTTTGATTAGTGGGATAGGATTTAATATAGGAAGAACACAATGTGACACCATGAACTGGTCGTCACGCTCTGGTTTTCAAAGTTAGTCCTTTCCCCATATACACATTGTGTTGAGTTTCTTTTTCAAAGATTTTGTTTTGTTTTGCTTTGCTTTGCTTTTTGTTTTTCAAGACAGGGTTTCTCTGTGTAGCTTTGGAGCCTGTCCTGGAACTCACTCTGTAGACCAGGCTGGCCTCGAACTCACAGAGATCCGCCTGCCTCTGCCCGCTCCCCCCCCAAGTGCTAGGATTAAAGGTGTACACCATCATCGCCCGGCTCAAAGATTTTATTTTTATGTGTGTGTATGTTTGCCTTCATGTATGTTGTGTACCACAGGCGCTCCTGGTGTCTGCAGAGATCGGAAGAGGGTATTGGATCCCCTAAAACTAGAGTTTTGCATGGTTAGTCTCCCACGTGGGTGCTGGGAACCAAACCTGGGTCCTCTGCAAGAACAAGTGCTCTGGACTGCTGAGCCGTCTCTGCAGCTCGCTTCCTTGAGTTCTATATTTATTTCCAAAGAAGAATGAAGAGGAGGAGGAGCTGCCTCTTCCAAGACACAAGTCAACCTGAAGTAATTGAAAGCAGGACCCCAAATGGCATTTGAGTAGCCCTGTCACCGTAGATGAGTGACACAGCCCAGTGTCTGCCAACGGCTGGATGAATGAACAAAGTTCGCTACCATCTACTTTTTGGTCAATTCTCTAAACGACCTCTGCATGCTACTTTTTTTTCTTTTAGTTTTCCTTTTAGTTGTTGGCAGGTTTGGCTGTTGTTGCAGGCTTCTGTGTGTTCACATACTCTACACTAAGCTACTGTCCCAATCA
>NC_022014.1:60275615-60280983 GCF_000317375.1 Microtus ochrogaster
ATATATAGTTGTTCTTATTAAGATGTGTCCAAAGCTACCCAGAAACCCTGTCTTGAAAAACAAATCAGAAGAAAAAAAAAGTTGTGGCAAAATAGGAGGCTAGGGAGAGAGCTCATGTATTGCTCTTGCAGTACCCACCTCAGGTGGCTCCCAACTGCCCATAACTCCAGTTCCAAGGGGATTCAGTACCCTCTGGCTTCTATACCTGCACCTACAAAATGCACATAAAAACTCATGAAGGTGCCAGGCTGTGGTGGCGCACGCCTTTAATCCCAGCACTCGGGAGGCAGAGGCAGGCAGATCTCTGTGAGTTCGAGACCGGCCTGGTCTACAGAGCTAGTTCCAGGACAGGCTCCAAAAAAAAGACTGCTTTTCCAGAAAACCCAGGTTCAGGTCCTGGCACCCACATGGCAGCTCACAACTGTCTGTAATTTCAGTATCTGACACCCTCACACAGACATACATACAGGCAAAACACCAATGAAATAATAATTAAAATCAATCAACCAATCAATCTTAGCCAAGCATGGAGGGGGGGACATGCCTCTAATCCCAGTACTTGGGAGGCAGAGGCAGGTGGATCTCCGTGAATTTGAGGCCAGCCTGATCTACATAGTGAGTTCGAGGATAGCCAGGGCTAAGGAGTAAGATCCTGTCTCAAAAAACAGAAAAACAAACAAATAAACAAAAACAAAAGGTATGGAGCTATGAGCTTAAGTGTGGCTCAGCAGAGCCCATAGTGAGCCTTTGGGTGGCGGCGGGTTCTAAATTTAGCATCCTATTCCATTTCCCACCTTCATTTGGACTTTGGACACCGTCTTCACAGCATGGAAGAAACTGTTTCCATCTGTTTAAGACAGCAGCGTTACTTGCGAGCGCAGAACCTGAGGGGAAGGTGATATGGTAAACTGACTATGGTTTTAGCATTGAACTCCCTCAAGATCTGCAAGGATTTGAAGAAATTAACAACTCCAGAAAATGCCAAGGAGCAAAACTCATCTCCCAGAAAGCGCGGTGAAGCAAACAACGAAACAGGTTTTATTTATTTATGCGTGTTTTGGTGTGTGTGCCAGAGGACAGCTTGCAAGAGTCGGTTCCCTCTTTCCTCCAGGGGATAAACTCAGGTGACTGACAGTCTGGCTTGTCAGAGGCCCCCTCCGGGCTGAGCTATCACACTGGCCTTTGAAACACATTTATGCTGGATGAAGTAAGAGACTTCTTAAAACACACATCATGTCTGCTGCTGACAAAGGCTCTCTGTTCCAGGTCTCTGACGAATACTAAACAGTTGCCCTCCTGATTTCTTCTCCGTTGATTCCTGTTGTCTCTAGACTGCTATTCAGAGTGTTCTGTGCTCACCACGTTTCTTTAGCTTTACATTTGTATGTATTTGTGTGGTGTGTGTGTGTGTGTGTGTGTGGTGGGGGGAGGGCGTTTTAACTACATGAATATCTGTGCATCACATTTGTGTCTGGTGCTGGAGGAGGCCAGAAGAGGGCATCAGATTCCCTGGAGACTGGGCTGCCTGATGGTTGTGAGCCATCATGTGTGTGCTGGGAGAACAGCCAGTGTTAGCTGAGCCTTCTCTTCACCTTTTACAACACAGGGCCAGCGAGATTGCGTAGTGGGCAAAGCCTGAAAACTTGACTTTGATACCCAAGACCTAGATTGGAAAGTTGTCCTCTGACCTTTGTGCACCACTGCCTGCCCTACCCACCTCATTCCCACCCCACCCCCAGCAGTAAATACATAAGAATAATAGAGTGCAAATCTTACAAGAAAGAGCAGTGTAGTTTTTGTGTGCCGTAAGCCTGTAGAGAGGGATGACAGTTTCATTAGTTCTTTCTCCAAAATTGAGATTGTGGATCTGGGCCTGGTGGCACACTGGGGAGCCAGAGGCAAGATGATCAGACATTGGAAGCTAAAGCAAAGAGGATTGCAGTGATTTCAAGACTAATCTGCTCTACAAAGGGAGGCACTGTTTAAAAATAAAAAAGGAGTGGGACAGTAGGAATGGAGACTGATCTTTCATTTCCCGGCCACCCAGACCTGGATAATCACATGGAAACTATATTAATTACAACACTGCTTGGCCCATTAGCTCAGGCTTCTTATCAACTAGCTCTTACATCGTAAATTAACCCGTTTCTATTAATCTGTGTATTGCCACGAGGCGGTGGCTTACTAGGTAAGGTTCTGTTCTGGCGTCTTTCTGCTTCAGCAGCTACATGGCATCTCTCTGACTCCGTCTACTTTTTCTCTATACCTCTGTTTGGATTTTCTGCTTGGCTTTACTCTACTAAGCTATTGGCCGAAACAGCTTCTTTACTAACCAATGGTAATAAAACATATTCACAGCATACAGAGTAGAATCCCACATCAGCGGGGCATGGCTGGATAGATGGCTCAGCAGTCAAGAGCACCTGCTTCTCTTCTGAAGAGCCTGAATTCAGTCTCTAGGACCCACATGATGGAAGGAGAGAAAAGAGTCTTGTCTGCTGACCTCCACACACACGTGCCATGGCATACTGGCATGCATACACTTGAGACACATACATACATATACACATACATGTGAGTGCGTTTCGATTTATTTATTTAATTTTGGTTTTTCAAGATAGGGTTTCTCTTTTTTTTTTTTGAAACATTTTATTGATTTATTATGTATACAATTATTCTGTCTATGTGTATGTCTGCAGGCCAGAAGAGGGCACCAGACCTTATTACGGATGGTTGTGAGCCACCATTTGGTTGCTGGGAATTGAACTCAGAACCTTTGGAAGAGCAGGCAATGCTCTTAACCACTGAGCCATCTCTCCAGCCCCAAGACAGGGTTTCTTTGTATAGTCCTGGACCAGGCTGGCTTCAGAATCAGAGATCCACCTGTCTCTGCCTGCTGAGTGCTGGGATTAAAGGTGTGCACCACCACCACCTAGTTTATGTGAATGAGGGCTTTGCCTGCATGTATCTGGGTGGACCGTGTGTGTGTGTGTGTGTGTGTGTGTGTGTGTGTGTGTGTGTGTGTGTGTGTAGCACACAAAGAAGCCAGAAGAGGGCACCAAATCCTCTGGAATTGGAACTACAGAGTTGTTAGCCATTGTGTGGGGATGCTGAGAACTAAATCCTGATCCTCTGCGAGAGCAGCAAACACCCTTTAACTGCTGAGCCATCCATCCTGCCCCCAATAAATAAATGCAATTTTGAAAAGCTATTGGACAATGAGAAACAGAACACAGTGCTGCTCCCTCCATATCATGGACTCAGAGAGTGTTAGGGCCCCCGGAGCAGCCCAGCTTTCCAAGTGCCTTAGTTAGGATTTCTAGTTCTGTAACAAAACATGACCAAAAAGCAAGCTGGGGAGGAAGGGGTTTATTTGGCTTACACTTCAGCATTGCTGTTCATCACTGAAGGAAGTCAGGACAGGAACTCAAACAGGGCAGGAGCTGATGCACAGGCCGAGGAGAAATGTTTTTCATTGACTCACGTCCCCTGGCTTGATCAGCCTGCGTTAATTGCAGCACTAGGTGGGCAGAGGCAGGTGGATGTCTGTGAGTTAGAGACCAGCCTGGTCTACAGAAGGAGTTCCAGGACAGCCAAGGCTACACAATGAAACCCTGTCTCGAAAAACTAAAATAAAATAAATCTTAAAAAGAAAAACAAAAAACACACACACACACCTTTCTTTAATCCCAGCACTCCGGAGGCAGAGGCAGGAAGATGTCTGTGAGTTTGAGGCCAGCCTGATCTACTATAGAGTGAGTTCTGCTACTGACAAAGACTCTCTGTTCCAGGTCTCTGACGAATATTAAACAGTTGCCCTCCTGATTCCTGCTCCGTTGATTCCCGTTGTCTCTAGACTGCTATTCAGAGTGTTCCCACTAAATGGAAAGGCTACTGTGCTCACCATGTTTCTTTAGCTTTACATTTGTATGTATTTGTTTAATCACAGCACTCCGGAGGCAGAGGCAGGAGGAGCTCTGTGAGTTCGAGGCCAGCCTGATCTACTATAGAGTGAGTTCCAGGACAACTAGGGCTGTTACACAGAAAAACCCTGTCTATATAAAATTTAAAAAAAAAAAAAAAAAGGAGAAGAAGAAAGAAAGAAAAAGAAAAGAAGTTCAAGGTTATCCTTGGCTTTGTGGAGAGCCAGCCTGGGCTACGTGAGACACTGCTTCAATCAATCAAGGCCCTGACTAGAGGACAGTGGGGCGCCAGGATTCTCCCTAACCTCCTAAGTCCTTTTGCTGTACTTCCCCCTCAGGAGGTCACAGCAGCAGGACAATGTCCTCCTTGTTTGTCAGAGGTCCCATCCCTTCAATTGGCTATACCCTCTCTTCCCTCCAAGAGTGGTGGGTGACAGCAGGAGCCAGGACATAAGTAGCTCTCTTTCCCTGCTTTTCCCCCAGGTTGGGCCCAGCTCCAGCCCTCCCTCCCTCAGCCTCCCTGATCTCCTCCTGTGCTGCTCACTCCCTAGCAGACAGTGTACCAGGAGCTTGCTCCATCCCCAGGTTGGGGGCAGGGAGGGGAAGGGAAGGTTTCCAAGTCCCAGGGGGAGCTTCTGAAGAAGCCACTGGAAACCGACCTAGGGAGGGGGTGTAATTTTGCTCTTTTGAGGTGCCCAAGACACTAGCTTCCCGTGGCATTTGTATGAGAACGTGCCAAAACTTTGAAAAATTAAAGCCTATAGAAGTCCTATACTTTTTCTCTAAGGCTGGTAAACGGATTCCTGTGGAATTCGGGGATGTCTGCAGTGCCCCTAACTCATCCCTTCCTTGGGATGAGCTCAGTTTTTCCTTCGGAGGGGCAGCCAAATGTTCCTGAAGGACAGCCTCTGTCTATGTCATTATCCACCGCACGGCTGCTGTTAGCCACGTGGTCCCAGCATGGCTGGGGAGACAGGAGGGAGGCTCAAGTGACTGGGAGCGGAGCCCCAAACAGCCCAGGTCCCAGGGAGTTTGAGTCCCACTCTGAGAGCAGCAAAGGCCCTGGTGACAAGTCTGTATCAAAGGCTTCCTACCAGGTGGGGCTGGAGGGCCTAGAGCTGAGGCCCTAGGCTGGCTCCCTGTGCTTTGAATTTCCATTTTCTAGGGAAAAGACTATCTGCTACTGTGTTGTTTCTTGCTAAACGGGCTGACATTGAGGGAGCTGCTCTGAGGAATCCCCGCAGCAGAAAGACAGTGGACTTTCCCACTCACCCTCCACCGGCGTGCTGAAACCAACAAATATTTCTTTTTTATATATATACTTATTATGTATACAGTGTTCTGTCTACCTGTATGCCTGCAAGCCAGAAGAGGGCACCAGACCTCATTACAGATGGTTGTGAGCCACCATGTGGTTGCTGGGAATTGAACTCAGGACCTTTGGA
>NC_022014.1:60281842-60305877 GCF_000317375.1 Microtus ochrogaster
GTCTCGAAAAACCAAAAGATAAAATAAAATAAAAAATAAAAAAATAAAAATAAAAAAGTGGGAGGAGAAGCCAGGTAGTGGTGGTGCATGCCTTTAATCCCAGTAGGGGCACCTCTGGAAGTCCAAGGTCAGCCTGGTCTACTGATCAAGTTCTAGGATAGCCAGAGCTATTAACAGAGAAACCCTGTTTTGAAAACAATATCCAAAAAAAAAACCCAGATGGGCTGGTGAGATGGCTCAGTGGGTTAGGTGCTTGCTGCCAAGTCTGATGACCTGAGTTCGATCCCCAGGACCTACATGGTAGAAAGAACTGACTCCTGCAAGTTGTCCTCTGACCTCCATATGTCCAACCCCAGCTTCAATCAGTCAGTGTAATAAAAACAAACAAAATTTATTCCATGAGTATTTTTCCATGGGTGATATTTCCCTAAGAGAATTCTGGACCCAGGCAAAGTCAGCAGGCGGGCTGTGCCCTCCTGCATTGCTCAGAAGTGCAGGGCATTCATCGCCCAGGCTGAGTACTGCCTGAATCTTACCCCAGCCCGCTGCTTCCTTCCAGGTTCAGGGGGAGCTGCCCATGCCAAGCTTCCTCCCATGGGCCCTTGTGAAGCTTTCCCCAGCTTCAGCATCAAGGGCACTTTTGTCTGCTCCACTTGGGGGAGAGGACTGGATAATCTGTTTTTTGTGTCCTTGATGGATCCAGCCCAAGTTCCATGGACCCATGTACTTGCTCAGTTTCCCTAGATGGCTCTGCTCCAAGAACAGCTCAGAAGCCAAAGAAACCCAAATCCCTGCCTTGGCAGCCAAGATGGACAGGCTGTTTCCTGTTTCTCTCTCTCTCTCTCTCTCTCTCTCTCTCTCTCTCTCTCTCTCTCTCTCTCTCTCTCTGTGTGTGTCATGCGTATATACGGAACATCTTACTGCATAGATTCACACTGTTTTCTGCGAGCTGTCATGAAATTTGAGCATCTAGCCCTTCCTAGCTGACTGAAAAGTAAAGAAGTAGATGTGGGTGATAGTGTTTGTGTCTGGACCCCATCAGCTGGACCAGAGATGTGAATACCGCTTATCTGCATAGACGACCAACATCCTTAGGTGCCAGTCCCTGCATTGTGGCTGAAGGCTCAGTCCACTGGGTGGCACTACTATAGGTAGTGTAAAGTTTGAGAGAATTTGTGGTGGCTCACGCCAAAAAAGACAAGTGGCAATAAGATCGCAATGCGATCAAGGATAGCCTGGTGTATAAAGGGAGTTCCAGGCTAGGTTAAAAAGGGAGGGACAAAAGGAGGGAGGAGGGGGGAGGAGGAAGAGGAGAAGGAGGAGAAGAAGAGGAAGAAGAAACAAACAACAAACACAGGGGTTGTGGGACTCCGTTCTCTGGCTGGGTTCCTGTATGAGATAGAACCACTTGTTTTCATGTTGTTTTTGTTCTTTTGTGACAGGGTCTCTCCATGTGGACCCTGCTATCCTGGAACTCACTATCTAGAGCAGGCTCTCCTGCCAGAAGTGACCACTGACGTTTAAACAAGCAATCACCAACTCGGCATCTGCTTCTCTCCCTGATTTCATGTTCTGGGGTTCAGAACCTCCAGAACTGTGGGCCAAGTAAACTTGCTTTTTCGTGGGGTGTGAAGGTGCAAGTCTGTGATCCCAGCATGGGGACTAAGCAGCTTGGAAATCTTCAGTGCTAGCCTGGTCTACGTACTGAGTCCCAGGGCAGAGTATCAAGACCTACCTGTCTTGGGCTGGAGAGATGGCTCAGTGGTTAAGAACACTGGCTGCTCTTCCAGAGGACCCAGCATCAATTCCAAGCACCCATATGGCAGCTCATAAACATCTGTAACTCCAGTTCCAGGAGATCTAAGGCCCTCTTCTAGCCTCCTTGGGCACCAGGCACACATGTGGTGCACAGATATACATACAGGTAAAACACTCATATACATCTAAAATAATAATCATAATCACATTTTTTTGTTTGCTTGTTTTTCAAGACAGGGTTTCTCTGTGCAACTTTGGAGCCTGTCCTGGAACTCACTCTATAGACCAGGCTGGCCTCCAACTCACAGAGATTTGCCTGCCTCTGCCTCCCGAGTGCTGGGATTAAAGGCATGAGCACCATCGCCCAGCCATAATAAAAATTTTAAAGAAAAAAATTCTCTATTCCTTTGATTTCCTAGCCCCCATAAACCATCACTATACTTATACAACATTATACAGCGGACACAAACTGTTTTTTGAGAAAGATCTCATGTATCCCAGGCTGGCTCATTATCTAGTCAAGGCTGGCCTTGCTACTTTCCAAGTAGTATTGGGAGTACAGGGATGCACCACCATACCTGATTTATGGTGCTAGGGATTGAACCCAGGGCTGTGTGCACACTAAGGATTCTACCAACAGATCAACATCCCCAACCCCTAAGTTTTGTTTTTGTATTTTCGAGCCAGGGTCTCACTATGTACTCTGGCTGTCCTGGAACTCAGCATGTAGACCAGGGTGGCCTCAAACTCACAGAGGTGAGCCTGCCTCCGCCTTCTGAGTGTTGGAAATACACACACACACACACACACACACACACACACACACACACACACACACACACACACACATTCCGATGGCTGGCTCCCTAAGTATTTTATAACTGAGGCATGAGTTTATCCCCATCAGGCAACTTCATCTCTCTAGGGCAGTTTGAGGCTCATAGCAAACTTGAGAGGTGTGTATGAAGATGTCCCACGTGACTCCCGTCCCAGCGGACAACCACGCAGGAACAGCATGCTACCCAAAGGCGAGTGCTGGCTACAACTGAGCCTCCCACATGGAAACCTCACGAGGAGGTCACCCAGACCCCAGTGTGTAAGAATGTTCAGTCTTTGCGACATTTTCTCCATGGGTTTGGAAGGCTGGCTAACCCTCACCATCTGACATCAAACAGAATTCTCTTCTGACCTAGCAGCCCCTGCCCTTGCTTCATTCATCTAGGCCTGGCCATTTTGCTGGGAAAGCCTGCCTGGCCCACCCTTCCTAGGCTATGGTAGAAACAGTCACCAAATGTGCTGGGGACAGAGCCCAAAAAGAGACAAAGCCAGACTAAGTTAATGGCTCAAAGGCTTGCTTGCCCTCTCTGGAATTTCTCTCCAATGGGCTCTTCTCTCTCTCTCTTTTTTTCTTATTCTAATTTTGTGTTTATTTGTTTTTAATTTATTATTTATTCTTGTGTGCATTATGTGTGCCACGCAGGCATGCAGGGACGAGGGGACAACTTTTGGGAGTTACCAGGGTTTGAACTCAAGTCCTTATACTTGCAAAGCAAAAAAGCAATGCCAGAAATAAAAATAATTCTTGGAAAAAAAAGGGGGGGGGAGGGCTGTCAACATTCCATAACAGATGGGGATGGGCTTGGGATTCCACACCCCCCACTCCTGATTAGCTATTGACAATTAAGGGTTCCTGGGGAGAATCTGCCTTACTCCCCAGTGGGGTAGCCATTGATAAATTGATTGCTTTTGCTCAAGGAAATAACTGCTGCTAACCATGTTTGTCCAGGTGACTCTAAGTAAAAACAGCAGACCTCAAAAACCAAAAATAGACCAAAACAAAACCCAAAACAACAACAAAACCATATAAACATAAAAAGTGGGTACGATGGCATCTGCTTGTAATCTCAGTACTTGGGCGGTAGAGGCTAGAGGATCTGGTATTCAAGGGCCAGCCTTAGCTAAGTGGCAAGTTCAAGGCAAACTTGGGCTACATGAGAGCCATCTCAACTAAAAATAGTATTTTTGAAAAATGAAATGGAAGTAGGAGAGGGCCTGGTCTTGAAGGAGCAGGGGTCGGTGGAAGGGGGAGGTGATTATAAAGAGGACATGACATCTGCAGGATGGCTCAGTGATGAAAAGCACTTGCAGCTCTTGCAGAGGACCCTAGTTCAGTTCCCAGTGTCCCCATCAAGTAGTTCATAGCAGAAAAAAAGAACTGGGCATGGTGGTGAGTGCTTTTAATCCCAGCACTTGGGAGGTAAAGGCAGGTGTATCTTTGTGAGTTCAAAGCCAGCCTGGATCGTTTCTCGGCCTTTTGGCTAAGATCAAGTGTAGTATCAAAGCCAGCCTGGTCTACTTAGCGAGTTCCAGAACAGCCAGTACTGCACAGAGAGACCCTGCTTTAAAAACAAACAAACAAACAACAACAAAATTAAAGAAAAAAAGAAAGAGAAAGTTTCCTGAATTTGGGAGTGGACACAAAGAGATCTAGTGACCCTCATGTCCATCTTTGGGGTCCAGACATGAGGGAGAGACTAAATCAAAAGTGAGAATATGCCTAAAAGGGGGGGAGGTTCTGTCCGCCATTGTTTCAGCTCCTAGTCTCTTGCAAGGTCATCTGATGAGCTGTTAGCTTTTCCACAGGACACAGTACCACCCCCAACCCTCCCACCCCCCTACCCCTGGGCTCCAGCCTTTTCTCTCCTTTGGAGACTCCGGGGAGGTGGGGGAGGGGTGGGGAGGATTCTAATTCTTTCAGTATTCTGCTAGCCAAGGAGGAGTACACCATCTCTTTAGAATGTATCTAGTTCTGCTGTACAAACCAGTTACAATTTCTGGGGACCTTGATTGTACTCTACCCCCCTCCCCAGCCACCCCGGAGTCTTTGCAAATTTCTTCTGAAGGCTCTTCCGTTCCCTCAAATGTCGATTAGATAAGCGTTCAACACCCTTCTGGAGTCCGCCTCTGGCCACAGGATGTAGAAACCCTACTACACCGCGTTGCCCCTGCATTGTTCTTGGTTGGCCTTTCAAGCCAGGAGACATTTATTGTGTGATCAGCTGTTCTCAGCCTGTGGCTCTCAGCCATCGGAAAACACAGATATTTACATGATGACTCATAACAATAGTAAAATTACGGTTATGAAGCAGCAACGAAAATAAATTTATGGTTAGAGAGTCACCACAACATGAGAAGGGTTGCAGTATCAGGAAGGTTGAGAACCATTGGTCTAAATCTTAAGGTGGTGCCTCAATTTCTCGAAGTTAGCAAACTTCACTTCCCAGGGTGTCCCGGGGCTTTCCCAGGCTCGGGGTAGGGCAGGCAGGCTGGAGTAAACATCTCTCTAGCCTGGGTGAGCTGAACTTTCATTCTACACCCGCCGACTCAGAAAGTGCTAGTCCCCCGGTGCACCCCAGTGCTGAGCACTGTCCTAGCTGGGGAGAGGCTTCTGAGCAATATTTCAGAGATCATTGCAAGGCGAGGTAATGAGGGTGGACGAGGAAGACGTGCCTGTGTTAGCTTACTGCAGGCAGGGCCAAAGCCCTGTTGATAACAACGGTACAGACGTCTTTGTTGTCCTGACAGGAAAGAATCTGGGGAGAAAATTCACCAAGGCAAAGTACCCGTGATTCTAAATATGCTAAGGCAAACAAACCCAAAGGCCAGGAAGCCCCCGCCCCAACCTGAAGCCATCTCCCCATCTTTGAAACAAGAGCTCCCTCTTCACATCTCCCTGGGAGCCTGGAAGCAGTGAAGGCTCACAGAGCAAAGCCATCAACACCCTTGGACATCAGAGGCTTGGGAAATCTGCAAGACAGAGAGGAGGTTGGGAAAGGAGGTTTGCAGATTTCTGGTGGTGGAGGCAGGGGGCGGGAGGGGGGGGGGGGACACGGACAGTGACTGGAGAGGAATGTCGGGAAGGAGCTAGCAAAGGGAGGAGGTCTGGAGGTCTAAGGGTAAGTGCGGTCTGTTGGAGATTCTCTTCCCAGGATGTCATAGAATCCTCTAGATACTCTGATTTACCAAGGGGGGGGGGATGGGATTACATTTTGAATTCCATTTATTCATTTATTATCTGTGTGCGGGGGCCGGGCACATGGGCCATTGTGCCGGTGTGATAGTCAGCGGACAGCGTTGAGTGTCCTTCCTTGCCCTTGGCCTTTGCAGGGGTTCTGGGGATGACCTCGGGTTGTCAGACCTGTGTCAGGAGTGACTCTGTCCACAATTGTATTCAGATCTCACATGGAGCTAACGGGAGCACTGCTTCCTTTTGGGGGTTCAGAGTAAGGAACCTGGCCAAGGCCTTAAGTTCTGATCTCTAGCATGTAGCAATAACACTCCTAAGTGCCCAAGGTGAGCACTTTGAAGCACAGAGGTGAAGCCAGGGAGGCACTGGAACATCAAGTCCTGGTTGGGAGAAGGAGCTCAGAAAGATACAGAAGAATTTTGATAAAGGCCAGAACTCTGATGGAATGACTTGTCTAGAAATCCTCACCGATATCAGGGCAGTGATGGCATGCGTTTAGTCCCGTACTTGGGAGGCAGGTGGATCTCTGCGAGTTCAAAGTCAGGCTAGTCTACAGAGTGAGTTCCAGGACAGTCCAGAGATACACAGAGAAACCCTGTCTTGGAAAACAAACAAACAAACAAACAAACAAACAAACAGGAAACCCTCATCAGGGGCCTGCAAGATGGCTTTACAGGCAGAGGAGCTTGCTTCTAATCCTGAGCACAGAGTTCTATCCCTGGGACCCACATGGTGGAAAGAGAGAACCAATTCACAGGCACACACACACACACACACACACACACACACACGGAGGGGGGGAGGTTAATAAACAAATGTCTTTAAAAATAATTACTTTTGCTAGGCAGTGGTGGTACTTGTCTTTAATCCCAGCACTTGGGAGGCAGAGGCAGCCTGATCTTTGAGTTCAAGGTCAGTCAGGTCTACAAGAGCTAGTTCCAGTACAGTTAGGACTGTTATACAGAGAAACCCTGTCTCAAAAAAATAAAATAAAATAATCAATTACTTTTATTCCTGAATTATATGATTATTGGATTCCTAGATCTTCCTTTGTTTAATGAAAATATGACTAAACACTGTTGCTTATATGTCCAGTGGAGTTAGATTCCAGATTGATTTATTAGAATTTTCCAGACAAACAGAAGCGATAAGAGGTATGTACAAAAAGAGATTTATTATGGAAATCAGGAGGGTGTGTCATTCAGCTTGGTTCAGGGAAATCAGAAAAATCAATGCAAAATAGATCATAACCTTAATTGTGAGAGCTTGATTATTAAGCTCTTTAATTTTTTTAAATAATTTTATTCATTTGTTTGAAGAGTCCAAGGATAATATATAATATAAAAATGTAGATTCTAGAAATAGGAATGTAGAAATAAAAAAAAATATAAAATTGTAAGCCTAGGAGAATGAGAACAGACTGTCAGCAGCTTTTTCAGAAGCTTGAGGATTAAGTATTAACAGTGGATTATTTGCTGGGTGGTGGTGGCGCACGCCTTTAATCACTTGGGAGGCAGAGGCAGGCCAATCTCTGTGACTTTCAGGCCAACCTGGTCTACAAGAGCTAGTTCCAGGACAGGCACCAAAGCTACAGAGAAAACTTGTCTCGAAAAAAAACCCCAAAACCCAAACACCAAAAACCAAAAAAAAAAACCAAAACAAAAAACCCCAGTGGGTTATTTTGCTTTACAACCCATAGCTCTATTCACAAGGCCAAAGCATCTCTCTGCAAACTGAGAGCTAGCCTACAGATATGAGCTGAGTCAACTTTTCGGAGACAGATATACGACCTCTGGGTTACGCATTATCCCTGCTATGTGAGACTGACAGCACCAAAGGGGAGAACACAGGGCTTCAGTAGACACCGCCTGGAAACACCAGGGAAGACAATAGATTAAGTACAAATACGAGTTTAACTAAAAAACTCTGTTAATGGAGATTGTAAAGTAAGGCAATCTATATCTGAGGATATTACCTCAATATTGTAAAATTCCTTTGTTCAGACCTAATGCTTGATGCCCCTATTATAAAAAGGTGGGTTCAGAAACCTGACTTTGCCACATCCTTACAAATTCCATCTCTGGCTATGGTCTCAGCTAGCTGATAAGCTTTTTATGCCCTGTGGAAATTTTTTTTTAAAAAAAATATTTATTTATTTATTATGTATACAATAGTCTGTCTTCAGGCCAGAAGAGGGCACCAGACCTCATTACAGATGGTTGTGAGCCACCATGTGGTTGCTGGGAATTGAACTCAGGACCTTTGGAAGAGCAGGCAATGCTCTTAACCACTGAGCCATCTCCGCAGCCCCCCCCCCCCCGTGGAGATTTTTTTTTTATTTTACTTTTTAATTTTTTTTCCTGGATTCTGGTTTCTGGAATAAAGTTTGTTTCTGGTTTATTAGACTTTGGTGGTCTGTCCCCATCTTTGCATGACCCCCCTGGACATAACATATTTATTTTCTTTTTTTGAGACATTCCTCTGTGTGTCCCTGGCTGTCCTGGCACTCCATCTGAAGACCAGGCTGGTCTTGAACTCGGAGATCTGTGTGCCATCACCTCCCAGTTTTATGTCTATGTATTTGCACACGTGTATGGGAGCCCACCAAGGTCAGATCATTTGGAGCTGGAGTTACAGGCAGTCATGTGCCTGATGTGAGTTCTGGGAACTGAACTCTATCCTCTGGAACAGCAGCAAATGCTCTTAACTTCTGAGCCATCTCTTCAAACCTTACTTTTTTCCATGTATGTGTGTACATGATACGTGTGTATGGGGTACATGTGCTACAGCAGAACTCTGGATGCCCAAGGACAACTGTGTCGGATTGGTTCTTTCCTTCCACCTTTATATTTGATCCAGGGGTCACACCCAGGCTGTCAGGCTTGTGTAGCAAGTACCTTTACCCACCGAACTCTAATAGTGCATAGTTTGTTTTTTTAAAAGATGCTATCTGTCTATCTATCTATCTATCTATCTATCTATCTATCTATCTATCTACCTACCTACCTACCTACCTACGTAATTACGTACGGCGTTTAGTATTGCATGTATGCCTGTCTGCCTGCAGGCCAGAAGAGGGCAGCAGATCTCATTATAGATGGTTGTGAGCCACCATGTGGTTTTTGGAAATTGAACTCTGCTCCTTGTTTTGTTTTGTTTTGTTTTCATGACAGGGTTTCTCTGTGTAGCAGCTCTGGCTGTTCTGGAATTTGCTCTGTAGACCAGGCTGGCCTCGAACTTACAGAGACCCACCTGCCTCTGCCTCCCGAGTGCTGGGATTAAAGGCGTGTGCCACCACTGCTAGCTGTAGAGCATAGTTTTAACTGGGTGTTGTAGTGTGTGTCTATAGTTTTATCACTGAAGACGCTGGTGCTTCAGGATTCTGAGAGTGAGTTTAGCTTGGGCAACATAGTAAGACCCTATCTCAAAACAAAAACAAAGGCTAGCAGGGTGTTAGGTTGAAAACGTGGCCCCAGCTGCTGACATCCTTATATATCCAAAGAGTCTGGAATGTTTGGGTTGGGGCTTTGCCCCAGCCCCTGGCATCCATGTGTCCTCCGGGGAGTCTGAAATGTTTGGTGGAAAGTTCCATTCCAAGCCTCTTCCCTGGGAGTTGCTGCAGTCCAGACTCCACCCAAAAAGCCCACCAAATAGTGGGCCACCAGAGAGGGTGAAGACCACTCCCACAGGCTATTTAAACTGCCCCCCAGAGACCAAACACATGGTCTTCCTGGTTCTACTTTCCCCTCTCTGTGATTTTCTGGTCTTCCTTCCTGTCTCTATCCGTGGGGGACCTGGAAGGACACCGGGGGCGCTGGTATCCATTAAACCTGGGCTTTTCTAATTTGGTTTGATTTGGTCTGATCTGGATTATTGTGCTGGTGGAAAGGCTTATTGGGCCATAAAAACTTGGCACAGACCTTTAATCCCAGCATTACAGCTGGGAGGCAAAGGCGGGCAAATCTTTGTGAGTTTGAGATCACTCTGGTCTGTGCAGTAAGTTCCAGGACAGCCAAAGTTACATTATGAGACCTTGTCTCAAAAAACAAAAAACAGAAAAAAAAAAAAAACAAGAAGAAGAAGAAGGAGGAGGAGGAGGAGGAGGAGGAGGAGGAGGAGGAGGGCTGGAGAGATATCTCAGTGGTTAAGAGCACAGGCTGCTCTTCCAAAGGTTCTGAGTTCAATTCCCAGCAACCACATGGTGGCTCACAACCATTTATAATAGGATATGATGCCTTCTTCTGCCATGCAGGCATACATGTAGAGCCCTCATACATAAAAAATACAAATAGCCGGGCGGTGGTGGCCCGAGTGTAATCCCAGCACTCGGGAGGCAGAGGCAGGCGGATCTCTGTGAGTTCGAGACCAGCCTGGTCTACAAAGGGAGTTCCAGGACAGGCTCCAAAACCACAGAGAAACCCTGTCTCGAAAAAACTAAAAAAAACTAAAAAAAAAAAATACAAATAAATAAAATTAAAAACAACAAAAGTACAAGAAGCCAGATGTGGGGGTCACATGCCACACAGTGAGTTGGAGGACAATCAGTTGCCCAAGTGAGACTCTGTTTCAAAAACAAAACAAACATTGTGGACAACCAAACCAAACCAATTAACCAACCAAACCAAACTAAACCAAACCAAACCAACCAACCAACCAAACCAAACCAATCAACCAACCAAACAAAAAACTTTAACACTTCAGGGAAATAATGAAAAGGAAAACGAAACCACAGAATTGAAAAAAATATTAGTATATCATATATTCCTTTGGTAAGGGTATTGTTCCCAGAATATATAAAGAATTTATATAGGGCTGGAGAGATGGCTCAATGGTTAAAATCACTGTTTGCTCTTCCAGAGGACCAGGGTTAATCCAAATCCCCATATCTGTAACTCCAGCTCCAGGGATCTGCCATCCTCTTCCAGCAGCCACAGGCACCAGGCATTCATGTGCTACACAGGCGTACATGCAAAGCAAAACACCCATACACACAACATAAAAATAAATAAATTGAAAAAAAATTTTGGGGGGTGGGTTTCAAGATAGGGTTTCTCTGTGTAGCCTTGGGTGTCCTAGAAGACCAGGTTGGCCTCAAACTCAGAAATCCACCTGTCTCTGCCTCCTGAGCTCTGGGATTAGAGTGTGCCAGAACACCATCTGGATGTAAAAATTATTTCTGAAAAATCAAATAATAGCCAGGCAGTGGTGGCGCACACATTTAAACCCAGCACTCAGGAAGCAGAGGCAGGAAGATCTCTGTGAGTTCGAGGTCAGCCTGGTTTACACGAGCTAGTTCCAGGACTGGCTCCAGAGCTACATAGAAACCCTGTCTCAAAAAAACAAAAACATACAAAGAAAAAGATGTCAAATAATGAGATACGAAAAGTAAAGGAAAGAGTAAGGACAGAAAGAAAAAGAGAAAGAAACCTAATTGAGATACCATGTCACACACAAAAGAATGACCATGGAAAAAAAAGAAAATGAAGATAATATCAAGGCTGGAGGGATGATTCTGTGGTTAAGGGTGCAGAGGACTAGAATTCAATTTGTACTACTATATCAGGGGGCTCACAAACATCTATAAATCCAATTCCAGGGGATCTGATGCCTTCTGACTTCTTCCAAGAACCCTTCCCCCCAACACATACACCCATGCACACATGAACTCAGGCTCACATATTCAGTGCAATTTAAAAAGGGGGGGGCATAGTGATGCAGGTTGGTAATCCCAGCACTTGAGAATCAAATAGGCAGATGTCTTTGAGTTCAAGGCCAATACGCCAGCTGGTGTTCTGTTGTCTTTATACAAGCTGGAGTCATCTGGGAAGAGGGAATCTGGGCTGAGAAACTGCCTTCATCAGACTAGCCTGTGGGCAAGCCTATCGGGCATTTTATTGGTTGACATTGTTACAGAAGGGCCCAGTCCTCTGTTGGCTGTGCCGTTCATGGGCAGGTGGTCCTGGGTTCTATAAGAAAGCAGAGTCAGCAAGCCAGGAGGAGCAAGTCAGTAAGCAGCACCCCTTCATGGCCAGCCTCTGCTTCAGTTCCTGCCCTGCCTTTACTCAGTGATACTCTGTGATTAGGACAGGGAAACCAAATGAACCCTTTCCTGGAAGAGTTGTGGAAAGTAAGCTAATACAGCCAGTCCTCAACTACATGGTGAATCCCAGGTCAGCCAGGGACACACAGAGAGGCAAGCGGGCCTGGCGGTGGTGGCGCACGCCTTTAATCCCAGCACTCGGGAGGCAGAGGCAAGCGGATCTCTGTGAGTTCGAGGTCAGCCTGGTCTACAAGAGCTAGTTCCAGGACAGGCTCCAAAATCACAGAGAAACCCTGTCTCGAAAAACCAAAAAAAAAGAAAAAAAAAAAAAAAAAGGAAGCAAGCAAGCAAGCAAACAAACCAACCCAAATTGAGCAAGTAGAAAAGGTAGAACCCCAAATCTCTGTCGGTTGGAACATAAAGTTGCGTGATCACTGCAGAGAACAGTTGGGCAATTTCTCAAATTGTTAAATTGTCACATAATCCAGCACTTCCACTCCCAGAGAACCGAAATTGCATGTTCATTCAGACTCGTGAGGACTCTTCAAGAGAACATGAATCATACAGCCATACATAGCCAGAGAGCAACAGCCACCCCACCTAACTACCCATGAGCTGTGGGTGGACAAACACAACCTGCCACCTCTCTACAAGAGTGCGCTGTTCAGTGAGAGGCCCTACAACAGGGATGGACCTTACTAACTTTTTTTTTTTTGGTTTTTCGAGACAGGGTTTCTCTGTGGCTTTGGAGCATGTCCTGGCACTAGCTCTGTAAGACCAGGCTGGTCTCGAACTCATAGAGATCCGCCTGCCTCTGCCTCCCGAGTGCTGGGATTAAAGGCGTGCGCCACCATCGCCTGGCTGGACCTTACTAACTTTGAGCTTGCGTGAGGGGCAGTGCATATCACGTGAGAGGCTCTGGGATAGACCGCATCATCATAAACCAACTAATTAACAAACAAAACATGAGGCTCAGAGAAGGGAGCTGGTCACCACAAACACACGGTCTAGGATTCCGTTTAGGAGTGGGAGCTCTGAAGAGACAGAAGGAAAGCAAGAGTGAAGAACAGATCACTGAGGTGGTGTGCTGGGTGTGCTGGCTCAGCTTCCCAAGGCTTTGGAAGATTAATGGTTGCCACTACAGGGAAAAGAACGGGACTGATTTTAAATGGGCACAAAGTGTGATGGCTGTTCTTGGCTGTCAACTTGACTATCATCTGGAATGAACTACAATCCAGGAATAGAGGGCATACCTGTGTTCTAGATCTTGAGTCTGGAAGACATAGATTTTGATCCAGATCTTGAGGCCAGAAGGCACATCTTTAACCTTGGCCACACATTCTGCTGGAAGCCTATCTAAGGACTTATATAAGCCTATATACATCTATACAATAGAGGAAGGAGGGTTCATTCTTGGCCTGCTTGGCCTTGCCTTGTCAGCACAGCATATCCATGCCTTCACTGCCATTAGAGCTTACTTTGGGATTCTAGAAAATACAGAAGACAACCAGTCGAGACACCCAGTCTCGTGGGACTTAGCAGCTGCTGGATTCTTGGACTTCACAGTAGCCACTGTTGGACTCAGCCTGTAAGTCATTCTAATAAATCCCTGCCATATATGTATATCTCCATACTATAAGTTCTGTGACTCTAGAGGACACGAATACACAAGTTTTCTTTTGAATATACTATGTATTGGACACATACTTTATTTTTATTTTATTTCATGTGTGAGCACATATGTCACAGCACATGGGTACTACACTGCATATGTGCAGGTCAGAAGACAATTCAGTTCTCCCCTCTCCCATGTGGGCCACAGGAATTGAACTCAGGTAGTCAGGCTTGGCAGCAAGCACCCTTATCCATCTCCCATCTCATCCTCACCCCCCTTTTATTTCTTAACACAAGGGTTTTTTGCTTGTTTGTTTGTTTTGTTTTGTCTTGAGACAGAGATTTTCTGTGTAGTTCTGTCTGTCCTGGTACTGTCCAGGCTGGCCTCAAACTCACAGAGATCCACCTGCCTCTGCCTCCCGAGTGCCAGGAATAAAGGTGTGCACCAGAACAGCCCGGCCTGTTTTCGTCTTTTTGAGACAGGTTGCTTCGGAAACTGTCCTGGAACTCTCTCTATAGACCAGGCTGGCTTCTAACTCACAGAGATCAGCCTGTCTCTGCCTCCTGAATGCTGGGATTAAAGGTGTGCACTACAACTACCCGGCAGGATATTCTTTTTGTACAGTGTGAATAAAGCTTGCTACAAGCATGCTTGTGGCACAGCGTATGTGTGGAGGTCCTGTTCCAGGACAGGCTCTAAAACTACAGTGAAACCCTATCTTGAAAAACCAAAAAAGAAAAAGAAAAAAACAAAAACAAAAGCAAAACCAAAAGATTATCCCACAGCACATGCTCTGCTCTCACCATCAGTAAATAAATGGAAGGGGAAAAAATCACTATTAACCAATCACCATAGCAATTAATTCACACAAAGATCATCAGTGCTTGACAAACAGTTCTTTGAAAGATAAAGCATTAGCAGGTTGCTTCCAGTTTCAAAGAAGTTCTCCACGAGGTGCTTGCACATTTAAATCTGTTTTTTTCTTTACATCATGCTGGGAATGGAACCCCAAGGTCTCAGGCATGCTGGACAAGCACCCTAATACTGAGTTATAGCCCTGACCCCTTAATTTTACAAAGAGAAAAATAGCAACTCTGTAGTGGGGGGGAAAAAGCTGCAGACACCATCTTGACCAGTGATCAAGGTTCCCACAGGACAAACGGACACAGGTTGCCTCCTACGAGGATGCCTGGAGACTCGCTTTGTGTTCTTTAGGGAGTCCTCTCGTCCTTCAGTGCACAGACCAAGTCTAATCAGGACAGAAGTATCAGATGTTCCTAATGGGGAACAAAAGACACTCCTCCAAAATCTCAAGGCTGGGAATGGGAGGAAGAGAAAGAAACCCTTGTAGATAGTGGAGGGGGAGGGGGGAAGAGAAGGGCCTGGAATATAACCAAGTGAAAGTCCTCACCAGAGCACGTACAAGCCTGGGGTTTGGGCCTCAGAAACACACAGGACAACAGGGTCATCGAATGCAGCGGAGGATGTTGGTGCCAAGGCAGCAACTGGCAAAGTCGGAAAACCATCTATGAGTGAGTGAACTGTATTTCCTGTTTTTATGAGTTCATCATAATGAGGGGGTTGGGGACATGTGGTAGCAGAGTCTGGTGGTTTCTGTGAGTTCTAGGCTAACCTGGACTACACAGTGAATTCTAGGCTGGTCAGGGCTACATAGTTGAGACACTGTCTTTAAAAAGCAAACAAACAAAAAGGAGGATTTGGAGTCTTTAGAATTCCTTCCCTTAGCCAAGTGTGATGGCTTACACACTATTCCAGTCACTCAAGAGGATTGGAACCAGTGTAAGAGATACCTGCTCCACCCAGTGAGTCTGAACCAGTGAAGGAGACGCAGTGAAGACCCTGTCTTGAAAAATAGCAAACAAATGAAAAAAAAAATCCGTACTGTATCTCTGTTCTTTTTGCTAAATCATCCTGGGCCGTAAGACTTTTGCATGGGTTAGGTACATTTTATTTATATTCAAAATGATTTTATAAATTATGCATCTTAGAATATATATCTGTATGCATAAACTTTTCTTCTTCTTTTTAATTAATAATGGCTCTTCCTTCCTTCCTTCCTTCCTTCCTTCCTTCCTTCCTTTCTTTTCTTTCTTTCTTCGAGACAAAGTTTCTCTGTAGCTTTGGAGCCTGTCTTGGAACTAGCTCTTGTAGACCAGTTTGGCCTCAAACTCACAGAGATCCACCTGCCTCTGCCTCCTGAGTGCTGGGATTAAAGGTGTGCTCTACCACCTCCCAGCCGGCTTTCTTTTGTGGCAATAAACTCTAATGTAGCCCAGGCTGGCCTCCAACTTGGCTATGTAACTGAACGGATCACTGCCCCCTGCTGTCAGTGCTGGTATTACAAGCGTGTGCCACCTCGCCTGGCAGCGCCTGGTTTTACGTGGGAGAACGGAACCCAGGACTTTGAGCAAACAGATGAGCTCTGCATCCACTCACCAGCAGCCCCAGCCCCCACACTAGTTTTTGTAGTAACTCTCTTCTAGGGCGATTCCTTTCCTGCTGCAAGCCTGTCAGCTGGATTACAGCTACAAAACAGGGAGAAGACAACAAACTTTGGGGTGTGCAACAAATTTGTATTCTAAGGCAAGTTAAATTAGGATAATCTCTGTTTGCGGTCTGTTTTCTGTCGGGTCTGTCTGCAGGTATGTGTGGTGGTCAGATGTCGGCGACTGCTTCAATCCATCTCTACCTTTCTTTTGTTTGGTTTTTGAATATTTATTTCCTTTTTAATGGAATATGCAATTCTGTGCATTGTGGAGGTCAGAGGAGGGAGTGATTCTCTCCTGCTCCCTGGGATGGAATTTAAATTGTCAGCTTTGGCTCTGAGTACCCTTACCTGACCCACTGAGTCACCTTGAAGGCCCAGCCTCTGTGTTATTTTTATTTTACATGTATGGGTGTTTCACCTTCATGTATGTCTGTGTAGCATGTGTGTGTCTGGTTCCTCTGGAAACCAGAAAAGGGGATGAGATCTTCTTGGACTGAAGGGGTAGGCAGTTATGAGTTGCCGTGTAGATGCAGGAAATTGAACCTGGGTCTATGTTTTGAGACCAAGCTTCTCACTCAGCCTGGAGCTTGCCCTCTTGGTTTAACTGACAAACTAGTAAACTCCTGGGATCTGTTTGATCCAAAACCTCAGGAGTTACAAGCACCGGCTCCCACTCCCAGCTTTTCTCCTGGGTGCTAGAAACCTGAGTTCAGGCCTTCAGGCTTACTCAGCAAGCCCTCTACCCACTGAGCCATCTCCAGAGTCCTTTCATTGGGAACATCTCAGTTATGACTTAAGTGGCAGCACTGGGACCACCTGAAGGACTAAAGGATGTTAGATCTGGGGTTGGGGGAGCCTAGGAGACAAGAGACGTGTTCAGAGAGGGGGAGAAAATGGGGCATCTGTAAGGACGCTCTGGAAAATAGAAATGAAAGATAAAAATCCTGGGTAGCCGGGTGGTGGTGGCGCACACCTTTAATCCCAGCACTGGGGAGGCAGAGACAGGAGGATCTCTGTGAGTTTGAGGCCAGCTTGGTCTACAGAGTGAGTTTCAGGACACCTAGGGCTGCACAGAGAAACCCTGTCTCAAAACACCAAAAACCTAAAAAAAAAAAAAAAAAAAGGAAGAGAAATTCTAGTCTGCATCCAGTTATCGTGAGAGGAAGTAAAAGCGGAGAACAAGGAACGTGAGTTGCTGGCCACATTACATCCATAGTCAGGAGCAGAGAAAGAATGAATATATGCTTCGGGCTCAACTAGCTTTCTCTGCTCTTCCAGAGAGTGGCGCTGCCCACTTACCGGCTGGGTCTTCTCAATCAATTAATCCCCCCAGACACACCCACAGGCCAGGCTATCATGATGATTCCTCATGGAGGCTTCCTTTCCAGATAATTCTAGGCTGTGTCCAGTTGACAATTAAATCCAGCCATCACAGGGCCAGAAATAGCAAGAGAACCGGGAAGGCGCAGGGCAGACCTGGTTTGCTTTGTGTTGGCCCTGGTCCTGGGTGAGAGCCTCTTTTTCATCTCTAAGGAGAGTTCTAGCAAGGACAAACTTGATTTGATGTAAAAGAAAAAAAAAAAACCCATCCAGTTCTCATTGTTATTTGTAGTGTTAGAAACCCTCTTGAGTTCAAATAAAGCCTTCTTATAACTCAATCAGGCGAGCGACTGTGCTTCGAGGGCCAGAAGGAAGAAAGAAGGGCTGCACTGAAAAGAAATCCAATTGTGGGCACCGAGGAATTTTAATAACTACTGATAAATCAGCTGGTGGTTCTGGTCTGTCTTCTGGGACACCAGCACTCACTGTGATGTGAAGGTCTATTGTTATGGCTCAGAGGGGGTCTGGTGGCCACTGTGGAGCTGGTCACAAGGCTTCTGTGTCAGGAAATTTGTTTGCATTCGTCTGTCTTCTTTCTCTCTTCGGCTGGGAAGATGAGCCCACGAGGGAGAAGTTGCTGTGCAAGCATGAGGACCTGGGTTCAGATCCCCAGGATCTCAGTAAAGCAGGGCACGGCTGTCATCTGTAAGTCAGTAAGCCCAGTGCTGAGGAAGACTCCTGGAGCTTGCTTGCTGGTCAGGTATTTTAGCTGAATTAGTGCTGGGTTTAGAGAGAGACCCTGATGCAAAAAAAAAAAAAAAAAAAAGCAAAGCAACAAAGCAATAAAGCAATAGAGGAAGATAGAGGAAGGCACTGTGTATCAATCTCCACATGCACTCATATACATACATGTGTCCTACACGAACATGAACACAGCCACACAAACAGGTATGTACACCACTCACTCACTCACTCACTCACTCACTCCCACATAAAATGTGTTTTTTAGGTTTTTAAAAATTCTGTTTTGCAGGCTGGGTTGGTGCATGCCTTCAATCCTAACACTCAGTAGGCAGAAGCAGGCTGGCTCATTGGCTAAGAGCATTTCTTCTTGCAGAGGACCTGGGTTCAGTTTCCAGCATCCACAAGATTCACAACAGTCCTGAATACAAGTTCTCCGACCTCTTCTTCAGACCTTGCAGGCATATAGGGTAAAAAAACAAACAAACATGTGTTTGGGTGAAATGTGCACTTGAGGGTTCTGAAGTTGACTCACAGAGGACTTCATGCATAGTTTTGCACACTCCTGGAGTAGCCCGACAGAGCTGGAGGCTCTCTTCACACGTAAACATTTCCACAGAAGCCTGGTGAGAGAGTGCATCTCGCTTCGTTTCTAGAAATATGCTCCACCCCACTCATGAGGATTCAATGTGGTAGATTGCCCGTGCCAGTTTCAAAAAACCAAAATGTAGATTTTTTGCAAATTTTACAGAATTTTTTTGCAAATCAAAATCTGAAAGCTTTTGAGAAGTTTAAAAGAAAGGTTCCGTGGTCACATGCCTGCAGTGACTCCCAGGAAATGACTCCTGAGTACGCCAAACTGTCCTTTACAGAGGACAAAAGCGGAAAACAAAACAAAAAACTCCAAATTTAATCAAAGCAGTAAGAAAGCAATGAGAACATCAGGGTGTCTCTCATCGTCTAGACCTAGGATTGGGATCAGACTGTCAGCCTATTAAACACACTGAAGGCTACATAATTTTGTTTTAAAATAGGTAAAAGGGCAGTAATAGGTGTAGAATCCATCACACACACACACACACACACACACACACACACACACACACACAATTGCTGTTGTTTGTGTTGTTCGTTGTTCGTGTTTTTGAATTTTTTGAGACAGGGCCCCACCATGAAACCCTGGTTGGTTTGAATTTGCTCTGTAGACCAGACTGGCCTGGGTCTACTTGCCTCTACCTCCTGATTGACTGGCCTGGATTTATCTGCCTCTACCTCCTGGCTGCCGGGCTAAAAGGTATGTGCCATCATGCCTGGAAACGTAGTTTTTTTTAGGCCAAAAAAGAAAACAAACAAACAAAAGAAAAAGACGTTGAATCCTACGGCAAATGAGGGCCAGGCTAGTTTATTATTTCTACCTCACTGGAAGGAAGGAAACTACAGGGGATGATCTGAGGACTGACCTTGCCTAATGTTACTCTGGGCTGCAAGAACGCCATGAAGCAGGGTCTGGGCTTTTGTTTCCGATGCTAAGGTTTCGGGTCCAGTTCTGGAAACCTGTTCCAGACTTGTTCTAGGATGCCTTGGAGTCGGCTGTGTCCTATCTGACAGCTCTGTGGCTGCTATTTCCTTCCTGCTCTGCTGATTCAAGACCCCAGGAAGCCTGGCTTCCTGTCAGGGACAGCTAGAGGACAGACTGCAGAGATGCAGACTCAGCACTGCCAGGCCGTGTGTGCAAAAGCCTGCAGAGGGTCAGTGGCAGCTGTGCGCAAATGCACACTGTACTCACATGGTGCACAAGTATACTGGAACACATCCACACACTATGCACACACACATACAAGAGCACGATGAACACGGGCATGCACCTACTCACTGAACATATACACATGTTTGCCTACAGACACACAGATACGCATGCACACGCACGCACAAACACACACACACACACATCCAGCACACCCGAACCAGAGAGAGAAGGTCATTGGTGACGGACACAAACAAGAACTTGAAAGCAAGAAACAGGAGCCATTCGTGGGTAGATTTCGGCACACCAGAAACTCTGTAAAGCCTTGCTTCTTTCTAGCAAGGTTTCTGCCTTCATGGGCAAGGAGAATCTTTTTGTTTTTCAAACATATCTTTTAAGTTTAAATTTTTACTTTATCTTTTAAATTGAGAAGAAATTCCAGTTTTTGTTGTTACTTGTTTTCTTCCTCTTCCTCTTCCTCTTCCTCTTCCTCTCCCTCTCCCTCTCCCTCTCCCTCTCCCCCTCCTCCTCCTCCTCCTCGTCTTCCTCCTTCTTTTCTTCTTCTTTTTTATTTGGTTTGAGCCTAGGCTGATACTAAAGACTACAAAGGTACTGCAGTTAAGGAAATTAGGAATTTCATTTAACTAACTAATTTCTTGCAATGCTGGGGACTGAACCCAGAGTTTTGTGCATATCAGCCAAATGCTCTACCAAAATCTTGGCTATTTTCAGGCTGGGCATTGTGGCATATGCCATTGATCCCAGCAGTTAGGAAGCAGAGGAAGGATAGCTCATGAGTTTGAGGCCAGCCTGGTCTTCATACTGAGTTCCGGACCAGTCAATGTCACAAGCAAGACTCTATGCAAACAAGGACACTTAGCAATTGTTAAGGTCACAGCTCAGCAGTATTTCAGGCAAACCCACAGTCATTATTGTGCCCCCATCATCCCTATCTTCCTCTAAAACACTTTTATCACCCAAAGGAAGATAGGGCTGCCTCCTCCCTGCCTCAGCCCCTTTGTGAGCTCCTGCCTGCTCTGGGGCGGGCAGATAGATGATGGTCACATTGCAGTTACTGCTGCTTTCTCTCCAGCTGGACTGAGATGCCCTCCTGGAGAGGAGCAGGGGAGATCTAACCTTGCTTACAGAGTCTTTTACTGTAGTTAACACCTCATCTCCCAGATCATTTTCCCCAAAAACAATCTGTCCGGGGAGTAGGGGATCAGTTAGGACCTCCCTGCAGTACCTTGCAGCACGAAAGGCAGCAACCTGTGCTGAGGATGAGCTTGGTAATGACTCTCTGTGTGCACAGATGTAGAAACCACGTGACTCTGCCCACAATGAGTCCAGTATTTTAACACCATCTTTTCTGTTTTCTTACACACACCACCACTCCCCAAGACAGGGTATCTCTGTGTAGCCCTGGTTGTCCTAGAAATCATTTTGTAGACTAGGTTGATCTTGAACTCAGAGATCTACCTGCCTCTATCCCTCCAGTGCTGGTATTAAAGGTCTGTGCTACCATGCCCAGCTCCTCTTTTAATCTTTTTTTTATTGTGAAATCTGATCTCTTTAATGAAAACTGTGCGAAATATAGCTCACTGTTTTATCACAGAGCAGAGAGCCATGCTAGAAAACTTCTGTTCAGGAACTACACCATCATCGGATGTGAAGGTGGCACATGCCAATAATCTCAGATCTTTGAAGGCTAAGACAGGAGGATCTCAAGTTTGAGACCAACCTGGACCACCTAGAAAAACTTTGTCTCAGAGCTAGTGCCAGGACAGGCTCCAAAGCCACAGAGAAACCCTGTCTCGAAAAACAAAAACAAACAAAAAAAAAACAAAAACAAACAAAAAAAACAAAACAAAAAACCCAATGTTCCCCAAGCCAAAACCAGAACAAACAAACAAAACAAAACCCAAAAGGAAGAGCTGAGTGCAATAAAAAAATACTTGTAAGCATTGGCTGGGCAGTAGTGGTGCACGCCTTTAATTTCAGCACTTGGGAGTCAGAGACAGGCGGATCTCTGTGAGTTCGAGGCCAGCCTGTTCTACAAAATGAGTTCTAGGACAACCAGGGCTACACAGAGAAACCATGTTTTGGGGAGCAGGGGGAGGTAAGAGAGAAAGGAAGGAAGGGAAAGAGAGAGAGAGAGAGAGACAGAGACAGAGACAGAGAGATAGAGAGAGAACAAAAGGATGAGAGAGCTGTAGACTGGTTTACAGTCAGTAAGCAGTAAACAGAAAGGAGTTTCCCCAACTATTGAGACAAACACTCTAGTTGCACCTGAGCCCAGGCAGTAAGACCTCTTGTATAAAGTTCAGAATGCAAACAAAACCAAAATGCTAAACCAACTGGCACATGCGGCGGCAAGAAAACTATGGCCCCCAAAATTTCAGGCCCATGGCTGCCTCCAGAGGGAAGTCAAGAGAATGGATAAGGATTCCTCAATGATTCCAAGTTGTTGTTGTTCTGAGACAGGGTTTCTCTGTGTAACTTTGAAACCTGTCCCAGAACTCCTTTGTAGACCAGGCTGGCCTTGAACTCAGGAGAGATCTACCTCTCTCTGCCTCTTAAGTTCTAGGATCAAAGTGTGTGCCACCACCACCTGAGTCAATGAGCCATCTTGAAGGCTGTTTCTCTCTCTCTCTCTCTTCTTTTCTGGTGGTGCTAGGGATCACACCCAGAGCCTCATCCATGCTGGGGTGAGGGAGGGGTCTACCAGTGAGGAGCCGGGCCAGGCTTGAACATGTCTCTGGATGCATAAGTTTCCACTGAGGACCTCTCTAGATATCACCTTGAGAAGACGTTGGCTTATTAGTTTGCTAAGGCGCCTTTACCCACCAGTTATATCTGAGAGATTTCTTGTTTTACGTCCTCAGTACCACTCTGTGTGGGATCGAGTGTCCTGGGCGGAACAAGATGTTCTGGAGAGACATGTTCCCTCCCTTTGGCTATCAGATTATTTAAACAATGGCCCTCAAGGACTTGGGATCTCATGTTGGGTGAAGAAAGCTCCCACTGCCAGCCAGAGGGAAACTTGCCTCCTCCAAAGACTTCATACGGTTCTGCCACCATCAGATCCCTTGGAGGAGAGAGAACGACGGGGTGTGGGTGTCTACCTTGACTGTGAAGGTTTATCCTACATACCTCTTATCCTCTGTTGAAACGTAAACCTATGTCAAGACTCTGAAGACGGACTGGGGGGCTCAGTGGGTTTCTTTATGTGTTCTCCCCAAACCTCCTCTCTCTGCTGTTCATCATTGTGGAGGATGGGTGGTCCAGCCTGGCTATTAGGGCTCTGACCCAAACATCTGCAGTGACATTGAGATTAGAGTCAGTCTTTCACATCCTGGAGCTTGTATGGGGTACAGCGATGGCTCATCATGGCTTTAGTTTTTATGTCTCTGACTAGTGAGGCTGAGTACTTGTTATTGGTCCTTTGGCTATTCTTTCAGATAAATGACCTGTTAGCCTTTTACCTATTTTCTTCCCTTGCTATTCATTGATCTGTAGGATTTCATTATGTTCTAAATCTGAGGTTTTTTTTTTTTTTTAATTCTTCAGTTCTTTTATTTTAAAAAATGTTTTGCTTGCTCTGTAGACCAGACTGGTCTCAAACTTAGAGATCCTCCTGTCTCTGCCTCCCCAGTGCTGGAATTAAAGGTGTAAGCCACCACTGCCTGGTCCAGCCCTGGGCTTTTGACCAGGTTTAAGGCACTAGGCATGCATCACCACCAGCGGGTCACGCTGCCCATTCAATCAGGCAACGGTTGGCTACCCCCACCAGAGTCAAGCTGCTCTTTCACCAGGGGGCACATCTTGACTGCCAGGTTGGTACTGCAGAGTGAGTTCCAGGACAGCCAGGACTGTTTCACAGAGAAACCCTGTTTCAAAAAAAAAGTACAGTTTTTTAAATACATAATGTGTAGATAGCTTTTTCTTTGGGCTGCCAGCTCACAAAAAATGATGTGGAGACTTATTAATTATGAAAGCTTGGGTTATAGCGTTGGCTTGTTCCACTAGCTTTTAGACGTTAAATTAACTCATTTATATTCATCTCTGTTCACTTCGTGGCTTTTCACCCCTCTTCCATCTCGCACCTCCAGTTTCCTCTCTGGTAGCATCTCACAGGCCCAGATTCAGCTCCCTTTCTTCTCTCTCTCTGTCCGGAAGTTCTGCCTCACCTCTTCCTGTCAAGCTATTGGCTATTTAGCTCTTTTTTTAAAAAATATTTATTTATTTATTTATTTATTATGTATACAATATTCTGTCTGT
>NC_022014.1:60305977-60317554 GCF_000317375.1 Microtus ochrogaster
GTTGTGAGCCACCATGTGGTTGCTGGGAATTGAACTCAGGACCTTTGGAAGAGCAGGCAATGCTCTTAACCACTGAGCCATCTCTCCAGCCCCCACCATTTAGCTCTTTATTAAACGAATCAGAAGGCCCCTTGGCAAAGACCAATTTTCACAGTGTACAAAAAGTTTATTCCTCAACAATAATGTTCTGGTTAGTTTTTGTTTTTGTCAACTTGATAGAAGCTGGAATTGTCTAAGAGAAGAAACTTCAATTGAGAAAATGCCCTTGTCAGAGTGTCTATAGGACATTTCCTTTTTCCTTTTCCTTTCCCTTTCTTTTCTTCTCTCTCTCTCTCTCTCTCTCTCTCTCTCTCCTTTGGAGAGGACTGGGTCTCAATAGATAGCCTGGCTGTTCTAACTTGCTATGTAGACCAGGCTAACCTCAAACTCACAGAGATCAGCCCGCCTCTGCCTACCCAGTGCTGATGTTAAAGGTGTGCACCACCAGGCCAGACTTACAGGGAGGACAGTTTTTAGATTAATGATTGATGTGGGTGGGCCCAGCCCACTGTGGGTGGTACCATCTCTGACATGGGCGGGCCCAGCCCACTGTGGACAGTACCATCTCTGAAAGAAGGTCCTGGATGGCATAAGAAAGGGTGAGCAAGCCATGAAGATCAAACCATGAGGCAACATTTCTTCATGGCCTCTGCTTCAATTCCTCCCCTACCTGAGTTCCTGCCTTGGCTTCTCTCAATGGGTTCACTCAGGGTATTCCTGAGCTGAATAAACCCTTTCTTCTCCACGTTGCTTTTTTGTCATAGTGTGCTATCACAGTACTAGAAACCAGACTAAGACACAGATATTTTCTATTTACCTTTTCAAAATTCCTATTTTCTGACTAAGTTGCATCATTTTCTGAGAATGTACTCTGTGTGATTTGAGTCATTTGAAATTTGTTGGGTCTTGTTCTAGCTCTAGCATCAAAAGCATTCCATGTGCAATAGAGAATGTGTGAGCTGCAGTTGGGGGGTGCCCTGTCCTACCTATACCTGTCCAGTTGGTTAAAGTGTGCTCACCTATATGTTCACATCTATTAATTTTGTCCTAATAGTTAGGGATGGAGATAACGTCTACTGTAGACTTTTCTGTATCTTCTTGCAATTCCATCTTCTTTCTCTTGCTATGCTTTGAGGCTATCTGTATAAATATACAAAAACTTCAAATTATTATACCTTTTGGTTAATTGAGTATATTATCATTATGGTTTGGCTTTTTAAAAAAATCATCTACTTTTATTTTATGTGTATTGGTGTTTTGCCATGGGTGTCGTGAGCTGCCATGCTGGGAATTGAACCTGGGTCCTCTAGAAGAGCAGCCAGTGCTCTTAACTGCTGAGCCATCTCTCCAGCATTCTAATCTGTTATTTTTAAGTTTATTTTTCCCAATTATTTAGAGGATACTTTCTTAGTTTCTTTACTCAAACCCACATAGGTAAGACTTTATATATTTAATACAATGTTATTCCTGTACAAATGGGATAATTAACTTTTCTATACCATTATGGCTGTTAATTTCTGCACAATGCCAACCCAACACGTTAAAGCCTTTTCCAAAGCTGACAGTAAAGGTTTCCAAAAATTGAAATTATACGTACCACACACACTTGTGTGTATGTGTATTTACATAGTACATATATAAGTAGAATGTTACACATCAATAGCAGCCACAGGCTTTTGCTTTTTTAAATTGTGATTTCGTGTTTATGGTGTGTGTGTGGTGGGAAAGAACACATTGTGGCACTTATGGAGATTAGAGTTTTTAAGTTGTTTTTTTCCTTCCACGTTTACATGGATCCTGGGAAAAACTCAAGTTGTCAGGGTTGTATGGTCTGGCAGCAAGCACCTTTAACCAGTGAGCCATCTTGTAGATCCGGTCTCTTCTTTCTCTAGACAAGGTTTCGCTGTGTAGTCCTGGCTGTCCTGGAACTCATTCTGTAGACCAGGCTGGCCCCAGACTCAAAGGTATCCGCCTGCCTCAGTCTCCCAAGTGCTGGGATGAAAGGCGTGCGCCACCACTAACCAGTCTTCCCCCTCCCTCTCCCTCTCCCTCTCCCTCTCTCTCTCTCTCTCTCAGACAGGGTCTCACTAGGTAGCTCCTGCTGACCTGGAACACACAATGGAAACCAGGGTGTCCTGGAATGTACAAAGCTCCTCCTGCTTCTCCCTCTTGAGTGCTGGAATTAAAGGTGTGCTCTACCAAGTCTGGCTCCATTGTTTCTTCATAGCCTTCCTGTCCCCACCTTTTGAGAACAGAACTACACATCGGCTACCATGCCCACTGGGCGTTATCTGCGTTTCTGGTGACCCTATCCTTCGTGCTTGCTTTAACTGATGAGCCATCTACTCAGTTCCTATTTGCAGAATTTTTCTAGAAGCAACTTTAGGGCTATAATGAGGCCCTATCTTCCTCTGCAGGTGTAAACAAATGCCCTATTATGTTAGGTGAAAATGCCTTGTTAAAAAAAAAAAAAGCAGGGAACAAATTATGGCTTCTGTGTAAGAACACTGCACTGCCAAATAAGGCAGAGAGACAGCAGCAACTCCCCACAGCTGCTACAGGAACATGGGAATGGCATGTTCGGAAGTGAGTGGAGAATCTAAGGTATTGGAGACAAAGGTGAGAGCCAGGTAGACTCTCAGAACAGAGGTCAGAGAGCCGGGAGTGAAGCTAAGGTCGTACCGAGAGGACTGAGGCAGGGTGGCTGAGTTCCGGGCTAGTCTGTCTTCCACAGTGAGAGCTTGTCTCGAACAAACAAAACCAAAAAGAGGGCTGGCAAGATGGCCCAGTTGGTAGAGGTGCCTGTTGTCAAGCTTCTTGACCTGATATTGCTCCCGAGGATCCCTCTGGTAGGACAGAACTGACTCCCACAAGACGGCTCAGTGGCTAAGAGTATTTGCTGCACGAACATGGGGGTCCGAGTTCACATCGCCAGCAGGCACAGATAAAAAGCTGGGAATAGGGTGTGTGTCTATAACTCTGGTGTTGGAGAGCAGAGACATGCAGGTTCTGGAAGCTTCCTGCCAGGCAGTCTAATGGAAACATCCATGATGTTCTTCTTTGCCTTACCATGTGTATGTAGAGATGTGCCCATGCCCACATATGGTACACACCAACCAGTCAAAGGAATGGACTGAACTGAACTGCAGTCAGGTGAGCCTGGTGGCAGAGTATGTGTAATCTCACCACTTGGGAGGAGGCAGAGGTAGGAAGAACAGGAGCTGAGGTTATTGCTGGCTAGATAGCAAGTTTCTGGCCTACCTGTGTAAATTAGAGCCAGCTCCAAAAAGAGGAAGACAAGAAGTAGAAGAAGAAAAAAGAGAGGAAGAAGAAGGAGAAGATGAGGAAGAGCAAAACGAAGACACTGAGTTGTAAGAACACTGGGTGTGAAGTGTCTGTGCGAGATACCAAGATGTTGGCCAGGATCTCCCACTGGGGGAAATCATGAGAGTGTTGTAAAGAGAGTCAGGAATTCCTTTCGGGTGTAAAGATTTGAATCCCAGAAAGAGATGCCTAGACAATGTAATTGAAGAGAGGCCTAAAGACCGACTGACTTGGCATTCAAACTAATCAGGTGTGGCCTTGGGTGATGGAGGAGAGAGAAGACATGAAAGGAAGAGGGATGCGAGGAGGGAATCGGTGCTGCCGGTGTTAACCAGCTCAGAAGCAGAAGAGAACCAAGAGGAGTCCCACAACACGGTTTCCATTGGGTCCCTAACTGACTAGGTCGGAGCAATCTGAAGAGGTGGTCGGTCAGTCCACTTTAGACATCAGCACCCCCTCTCCTTATCGCCTGGTGCTGATAACAGTATGTCATTAATTCCCCGAATATTCACTAAGTATCTATATCATGGCCCCACTCGCAAGATAGTACAACACAGATGTGAGTGGGTCAGATGATAATAAAACAAATTGATAAGACAATTCCCAAGGACAGTAGTAGGATAGAGGGAACTGTTCCATTTAAGGGCATCACAAAGGTCCTCTTGGAGGAGTGACGCCAACAGAGGCTTGAAGGATGACAAGACGATGACTGGCAGATTGAGGGAAACAGTTTTCTCAGGGGAGGAAAGCCTGGGGTGATGCAGGGGAGAGGGAGATCACCCTGGCCTCATCATGGAGGAAGGGAAGACTGTGCAAGGGCAATGAGCTGGCAGGCCGTGGCTGGGAACCTAGGCTCCTTTCAAGTGTGATGCAGAAGACATAAGGGGGAGTCACATGATTTGCATCTCATAAATTCATCCAGATGGACATCAGGACGTAAGAGGCAGGCTGGGAGTACGAGAATTACGCGGGTTCTCTTAGCCCAGGTAACAGGTGGCATCTCGGACAGGAACCTGTCATAGAAGCAGTGACATAAACAAAGTCTGTCTTTGGGCCAAAGCTTTTCTAAAGCAAAGAAAGACTACCTACCAAAGAGGCAGTCTGGCAGGCGCAGCTCTTGTTCTTCGGTTGATTACTTACTTACAAGGAAGCTCAGATCGCCCACTTAAAGTTGCCAATCATTATATTACTGCATCCTAGTGGCTAAAGAAATGCAGGAACTGGAGGAGGAGGAGCAACAGGGGGACCCCGGAAACAGGACTTGGGAGCCTTCATTAGCAGGGGACACCTTTGACCACCCTAGAGAGGTATCCAGAGCTCTGGGCTCCAGTTCCCAACACCATTGGAGATTCGTAGAAGCTCTGAAAAGTGGTGACTCAGGTTCCTCCCAAGACTGCCTCTTCCTAGTCCGCTGGGAATGACTCACCTGCTCCCTCCCTCAAGAGTGACCCCGGGGCCAATCCCTTAATGAGTCCACACCTCACCCTCTCGCCAGGCTGGGACAATAGACTGGTGGAGCTTTAGGCTCCCTAGGGGCAGAGGTTGTCAGCAACCACCCAGGTGGCTCCAGACACCTCTGGTGGATCCTGAGGTGACTAAAAAAGGCAGACCCAGGACCCTCCCCTTGCACCGAAAAGAGGGTGTGCATGAGCCAATGCTCGCGCTTACAATTTCTTCGATTTTACAGAGCCATTTAGCAGCATTTTGTTCGCAAGCTTTGGTGTGTTGGGGAATAGCACTCCTCCACCCCCACCCGGGGGATTAAACTTTCCCAAAAGCTAAGCACAGGATCTACCCGGAAAGTCTTGGAGGATTTTCTTCTGGACACCAAATCTTGTTCGGGGTAGGCAGAAGTCCTCAAACTCAGCAATACTTACACTGGAGGCTTTGGGAAGAGAACGTAAAGGGTGGGGGTGGGGAGTTAATCAACAAACCTCTATTTCTGGCAGGACTAGGGCTGCAAGAAGCTGGTACTTCAGAGCGCAAGGGGGGTGGTCACCTGAGCTAGGTGTCGCTAGCCCGAAGCAAATGGGAGGGGCAGAGAGCGCGCGCGGCTTGTCTGGCGGCGAGAAAGCCGCTGCCCGAGGGATGCTCGCTGAGGTCCGTACCCGGCGCACGGTCACCTCCTACTTCCTGCGCCCTAGTCGCCTCCGAGCCACTCTGGACATCCCCCTCCTCTCTCTGCCCCGAGCCAGCGTGGCGCCCGCCTTCTACCTCGTCCGGCCGCCTGGGGTCGCCGCCCTGAGGGAGCAGGACAGTTGGTACGCGGTAGGCACTGCCCTCCACCTTCCCGGGGGCCCTCCTCCCGGCCCAGGAGCGCATCCACACCCCACCCGGAGTCTGCCCGGAGTTACCTGCCGGGGGAAGTCACAGCCCGCAGTTTGGACTCTAACCCGTGGATCTACGGAGCCCAAAGCCACATTCCTAGGGGAGGGGTCCTCTGACCTAGAGGGTCGCGGATCACATTACCCGGCGAGAGGAGACGACGAGAGGCTGAGTAAACCCGGGGTAAAAGTTGCATTTAGCTTAACCTTCCCAAACCCCAATTGCGCTTTTCCTGACGTTCACAGAGTTCCTGGAATCCGGGGACCTCAGAGTGGCTTCCCAGGATACAGGCACTGTCCCCGCGCGCGGGTGAGACGTGCGTGGCGGATGCCCCGGGGCGGGAAGCGCGAGCGTTAGCAAGGACCCGGAGCTGAGGGACCGCTCGCAGGCGTGCTCATGCTTGCGTCCTTGCATCCCTGCATGCATCCATGCATCCGCCAGCGGCTCGCTCGTCACCCGCGTCCAGGACACCCCATGTTGATTGAATGCAGAAGTGGGGTATCTGCATGCCCGGGCAGGATCGCGGCAAGGCAGACAGCAGTTCGCGTAGGGGATAGGGGAGACTCGGGCAGGGAGATAAGAGAGCACCCCAAAGGCACAGTTGGAAATCCGGGGCGGGGGTAATGTTCCCCGCGGAGTCCCGCAGGCGCTGAAGGGGGCCGGGCGGGCCTCTGGGGCCAACTTTCCGGAGGGAGGTGCGGACGGAGGGGGCGGCGCCGGCGGCAGGAGGCGGGAGTCGGGGGCCGAGGGTGGGGGGGGGGGAGTCACTTTAAAGGCTCTTTCTTACCCATAATGCTTTGTGGGGACGTTGACAAGTGGATCCAAGATGGCGTAGAAAGTAATGACAGGTAAGTCCTGACTTCCCCGTTCTCCGCTGCCCGGGTCGCTTCAGGAGCCTCCAGAGCCATCCGGGGAGAGGCCCGGACTCTCCTCGGGTGCTCCGGGTCCCGGGCAGCGCGGCCCGAGGACAGCGGGGGGTCCCGACGGCCGGCGGCAGGGCCTGGGGAGCGGGGCTCTCTCTGAGGCGAGGCCCGGACGCTGGAGCTGTTTACTGCTTCTTCCCCTCCTCAGTCTCCTCTCCCTTCCGCTGGGGGGCTGAGGCGCCAGCCGCGCAGGCGGTGGCCCGGGGGTCCTTGCACACGCCCGAGGTTCGGGGCAACCCGGGAGCCCGCGCGAGGGTGCTCGGGCACGGGCCGCCCCGGTGTCCCCGCACGCCCAGCGCCCCCCGGGGTCGCGGCTTAGGGTGGGGAGCGGGCGGCCTCCCACGCCGCGCGCAGTGCAGCCCTCCGGGTTAGCCCTTCCACTTGGGGTGGGGCGGCGACCCCCCGGGAAGGGGACACCACGAAAAGTGGGTCAGGGGGCGCCCCAGAGCCCAAGATTTACTGTGGGCCCCCTCCCCACCCCCCTCCTGAGACGTGCGTGGCCCGTCTCAAAAACAAAACCACTATCTCTTCCTGGAGAAAGTGGCCTCCAAGGCCTGTCTCTCTCTGTGTCTCTCTGTCTCTGTCTGCCTCTTTTTCCAAGGGCTGGACACACAGCCTTAACTGGGAACTTTGATTTTTCTTCCCCAAACGATTTGAGTCGTCTGCCCCCTGGCCTTTGCTGAGGGTCCTTTCAGACAGGGCTGGAAGCCAGAGTCTTCAGATTCCTTTTGGGTTGGGAACCTTGTAAGTTTTTGTTGAACTCCGAAATTGGCATTCTTTTTCTCATGGCAAACTTATACTTTTCAGGCAAGCCAAAGTGTAACTCCAGAGATAGTGGATTCCAGGAGCAGGGTGGGGGGGGGGAGAAGGAGGGAGACGTTATCTGGCCTAATTTGTTCTTGATTTTGTCCTTTCTCCACCATATGAATAGCTCCCCCCCTCCTTTACTCTTCCTCTCTTTTTATTTTTGAAAGCAAGACTAATCAGGGCTGAAAAGATGACTTTATTGAGATTTAAGAACACTTGTAATCTGTTACTGAAAGAAAATATTTTCAGATTTATGTAAAAGAAACAGATTTTTTTCCCCCCACAAATCTTTACACTGGACTGTTTTTGTAACTTTTTCCACTTGAACTCTCCATTGTTCTTTTACTTCTGGGCGATGTAATGCTTGCTACCGATAATGGCTCCAACTGGTATTGTATAGATATTCTGCTTTTCTGTTTGCCCCAGGAATCGGATGAAGTAATTCATCACTAATGAACTACCGTGCTGGGGGGGATGTGCAAGGTGAGACTGACTTTAAAAACTCTGCCCTGTTTTCCCTCTATCATAAGCAATGCAAGGGTAAGGCTGACACTACTTTCCAGGGCTAGAGGTAGCAAAGTTGTACCATCCTTTTGAGTGGCTCCAACTTATTCACACATAGTGGAGCTATGTCTAGAGCCAAATGTTATTTGTGGCTATCCTTGATCAGTGTCTTCTCCAGGAGTAATTATAGATTGCCTCTTCAAATTTCCTTGTGTCACTTTAATTGGATGGTCTGGATTTTATCTGTTTTGATGTCCAGTACACTCCACTTTCAGTATAAGCAATTGGATAGATAAGTTCACACACCCACCGTTCGTGGGACTTTTGCGAAGTCCATTTCCATTGGCAATTCTTTTCGGCAAACACATCACTTATGCTGTTATTTAGTTTTTTGTTTTGTGGTGCTGGTATGTATGAACTTGTGGGTTCACACACATTAGATAAATGCAGAATGACCGAGCTACATCCCCAGCCTCTTCTCTTTTCTGACAACTGAGTAACAAATGCCTGACAGCACTTTGAAACAGAAATGATAATACTAAGTTCTGTGTTGCTTGCTGGGAATATGACTACTCTGTCATCATTTCTGGTCCTATATGGTGTGTCAATTCAAATTTTTGTTTCATTTATCCCATGTAATACTTTGGAATTTTTGGGGGGTGGGGCAGGTTTTTACTATTGAAGGTTTGGCTCACCTAGAACTTGCTAAGTAGGCAAGGCTGGCCTTGAACTCTCAAGTGCTGGTACACTACCACGCGTGGCTTAGTGCCTTGGATTTAAAAGACATTATATATGTGGGTGAACAGTTTGTCCTGTGTGCCAGGGAGAGAGAATCTTGTTTTTTATAGTTTTCAAGCAGTTTCCCAACTTAAGATACCTTCCTCTGGTGGTTTTAGAACAGCATTTCTCAACCTGTGGGTCATGGTCCCTTTGGGGGTTGCATATCAGATAGCCTGCATGTCAGATATTTATATTACGATTCCCAACAGTAGCAAAATTATAGGTATGAAGTAGCAACAAAATAATTTTCTTTTTTAATTTTTGAGACAGGGTTTCTCTTGCAGCCCTGGCTGTCCTGGAACCCTGTAGACCAGGCTGGCCTGGAACTCACAGAGATCCTCCTGTCTCTGCCTCCCAAGTGCTGGGATTAAAGGTGTGCACCAGTACCACCTGGATGACCACTTTGTTGTTGTTGTTGCTGGTGTATGTGTGTGGTTTTATTATTTTGGCCATAGTGATGATTGTAAGAAGTGGTATTTTTGTTGTTTTGGTTTTTCTTGAGACAGCATCTTACTATGTAGCTTTGGTTGGCCTGGAGCTCAATGTAGACCAGACTGCAGAGATCCACTTACCTTTATCTCCTAAATTCTGGGACTAAAGACATTTACTATTATAACACTGGGCCTTTGCCAATATCGCCTCTTTTTTTCTTTTTCTTTTTTTTTTTTTTTATTCCTTTGAGACAGGGTTTCTCTTGTACCCTGAGTCTCCTGAAACTCATTCTGTAGACCAGGCTGGCCTTGAACTGAGAGATTTGCCTGCCACTGCCCGCTAAATTCTGAGATTAAAGGCCTATTTGCCATCGATGCTCAGCTTTTGGGGGGGCATGAAATAATCTTACAGTCACCAAAAGTGAGGAACTGTATTAAAGGATTGCCGCATTAGGAAGGTTGAGAACCACTGCTTTAGAAAAATCTGTAAGTATGGTCAAGTGATTTATTGCAGATTTGTTTATCCTCCCCCCCTTAGCATATTTGGGCATCAAGATTTTGAAATCCTCACAAACTTTTCATATCTAGTACATCTTTTTAAGAATAAGCCGTGGGGGGGGGGCTGGAGAGATGGCTCAGTGGTTAAGGGCATTGCCTGCTCTTCCAAAGGTCCTGAGTTCAATTCCCGGCAACCACATGGTGGCTGACAACCATCTGTAATGAGGTCTGGTGCCCTCTTCTGACCTGAAGGCATACATGTAGACATAATATTGTATATATAATAAATAAATTAAAAAAAAAAGAATAAGCCGTGGGGCTGGAGAGATGGCTCAGTGGTTAAGGACATTGCCTGCTCTTCCAAAGGTCCTGAGTTCAATTCCCAGCACACATGGTGGCTCACAACCATCTGTAATGAGGTCTGGTGCCCTCTTCTGACCTGCAGGCATACACACAGATAGAATATGGTATACATAACAAATAAATAAATAGGGCTGGAGAGATGGCTCAGAGGTTAAGAGCACTAGCTGCTCTTCCAGAGGTCCTGAGTTCAATTCCCAGCAACCACATGGTGGCACACAATCATCTATAATGAGATCTGGTGCCTCTTCTGGTGTATATATGTTAACAGAACATTGTATGCATAATAAATAAATCTTAAAAAAACAAATAAATAAGTAAAGATTAAAAAGAAAGAGAATAAGCCGTGTTTCCAACCCCTCAAGATTGAGGCATATAGTCAACACTTTGCCTTTAAAATGCAGCAAAGGGAGTGGGGACCTTGGGAAGAGGTGGACAGAGACCGAGGTTCTTTGAGCACACAGCACTCCACTGGTGTTGACTCTGCAATGCTTCTTTTATTTTAGCTTTTGAGAGAGCAAATAGAGTTTTACGTTTATTTTCATTGTGTGGTTGGAGGCATAGTCTTGTCTTAGATCTGCCAGTTTTAACTCTTTCTCTTGTCTTGTTTGAAATATATAGGTAATTTTGTGGCCAAGAGCCAAATATTTGCTTTTGCTCCTAGAAATGTTCTCACTTGTGGTTTAAAATTGAGTATTTAGGCTCGGTAATCCTGTGGAACTACTTACTGTTCCTTAGCTTGAATTGTGTTGAGGCATTTTTCATAGTTTCTAACATGCAGACAAGTGTTATTCTTTTTGAAGTTAGTGGTTGAGCATCAAGCAACTTGTCACACAGTTTTTTGTTTGCTTTTTGTATTTCGAGACAGGGTTTCTTTGCATAGCCCTGGCTGTCCTGGAGCTTGTTCTGTAGACCAGACTGGCCTTGAACTCACAGAGATTCACCTGCCTCTGCCTCCCGAGTGCTGGCATTAAAGGCGTGTGTTACCACTACTTCCAACTACACAAAGTATTCTAAAATGGTAAATACCATAGTGTCAAAGGTTACAGTGGAGTAGAAGTCTGTGTCTTTGAACTCTGAAGATACGGCTTCTTTGCTTTTGGCTGGTAAGCTAGAGCACTGTTTTTAGATAAAGTGGTTATTTTTGGAGGAGCCAGTTAATATAATCTGGTACCTCTCTTTTAGTTGGAAAAGTTGCCTTTTGCCATTGTTTTTTTGTTTGTTTGTTTGTTTGTTTTTGTTTTTGTTTTTCAGGACAGGGTTTCTCTGTAGCTTTGGTACCTGTTCTGGAACTTACTCTTGTACATCAGGCTGTCCTGGAATTCACAGAAATCTGCCTGCTTCTGCCTCCTGAGTGCTGGAATTCAAGGCATGCATCTCCACCATCCAGCACATTTTGCCATTGTTAAAAAGAAATTTCATTCCAGGACAGGCTCCAAAACCACAGAGAAACCCTGTCTCGAAAAACCAAAAAAAAAAAAAAAAAAAAAAAAAGAAATTTCATCATATAACTTAAATGAATCCAGTCATTGTTTTGTTTTGTTGTTTTTTTTTTTTTGGTTTTTCGAGACAGGGTTTCTCTGTGG
>NC_022014.1:60317654-60330920 GCF_000317375.1 Microtus ochrogaster
CTTGTAGACCAGGCTGGTCTCGAACTCACAGAGATCCGCCTGCCTCTGCCTCCCAAGTGCTGGGATTAAAGGCGTGCGCCACCACCGCCCAGCCAGTCATTGTTTTTAAAGTCTGTATAGCTATATGGACTGTACACATTTCAGTGACTAGGAGAAGAATGCTAACAACCATTTCTGCTTCTGGAGGGCCTTGTGAAACTTAAAAATGTGCAATGTAGCTGGGTGGTAGTGCACATCTTTAATCCTAGCACTCGGGAGGCAGAGGAAGGTGGATTTCTGTGAGTTTGAGGTCAGCCTGGTCTACACAGTGAGTTTCAGGATAGCCAGGGCTGTTACACAGAGAATCCCTGTCCCGAAAAACAAAAACAAAACAAAACAGACAAACAAACAAAAACAAAAAAGGAAAAAGTCTGTAGTATATGCTCTGGAAAGATGGTTCAGTCATTCAAAGCACTTGTTGCTCTTGCTGAGAACCTGGGTTCAATTCCCAGTATCTACGTGTCCACTTACATCTGTTCCAGGGGATGACCTCTGGGCACCAGGCATGTATGTGGTGCATAGACAAATGTACAGGCAAAACACTCATACACACTAAATAGAAAAGGTCTAGAAAGGAACAAATAATTGTAATGTTTTCACGAAAAGCTGAATGTAGTGCAGAGGGACCCTCAGGGAAGTCGGCTAACTCTTAGAAACACACCTGTGTCTAAGAGGTAGCTTGACAGTACCACTGAATGCAAATCAGCCTGTAATTGTCTGTCACTCACTACTTCAGATCCAAATGCAGGCCCAGTGCAAGCAATAAGGTTCTTAGGGTTGTTTATTTTCATGAATTTAGGTAAACATACTTGCAAATGTAATTGGATTGCTAAGTAGTGTTTTGAAATGTTTTCTACAAGTGAAGTGTAACATGGAGAGAGTGTCACACCGGCTTGCCTGTCTCTTCATGGCACTGGTGTGTCAGGGTTACCTCTGTAGCATGAGTGAACAGTGGCACAAAACCCTTCTCTGCCACTTCAGGTGTGGTCGACATAACCCTTGAAAATCCTGAATCAGATAGTCATTATTCCTCTTTTTAAGACTGACAAATCATGACGACCAGTTGCATATGTTACACATGTAAATACTTATATATCTGTCAAGTATTTGTTACACTTTGAGTCATCTGAAAGAAATTGAAAGTTTCCAATTTAAGTCAAAAGTCTCATCAACTCTGTATACTTATAATCATTCTGGGTTCATTTTCTAAGAACAGGGTGTCTGGTGAAACTGGAATTTGTCTAGCTTTTGAATAAAAAGTAGCTTATCATATATATATATGTATATATACATATACATATATGAATGTATATACATACATATCTAAAAGTTTTAGGGTTCGTGTATACACGTGCTTGTCCAAGGAGAACTTTGGAGTTGGCTCTCTCCTTCCAACTTCACATGGCTCTGTAGATTGAGCTCACATGTCAGTCTTGTGCAGCTAGTGCCTTTACCCCCTACTGAGCCAGCTCTCCTGTACGCATCACATTTTTGGACTGATCCACTCTGAAGTGTGAATGATTGTGAGTTTTATTTCTATGCCATATTTTCAGTTTTCTTATCACGTCTGAATTTGCTTTTTCACTTTCCTTTGTGGAAATATACCTTATGTTAGAAAATTTCTTGTAAACACAGCCTGTCAGGTATATTTATAAATAATATAGTTGGAAAAATTGCACAGAAATCATGCATGCATATGGTAAGTTAAATTGAGCAACACTTGAGTATATAAAACAAAGACTAAGAGTGGTGCCGGAGAGATGGCTCAGTGGGTAAGAATAGTTAAGTACCCAGCACCCACATGGGTAGCTCACAACTGCCTGTAACTTCAGCTCTTCTGGTTTCTATGGTACTTGCACACATGAGGCATTTACACAGACATAAATACTATTCACACCCCCCCCATATTAATAAGAAAAGGATTAACTGGGTGGTGGTGGCACATGCCTTTAGTCCCAGTACTAGGGCGGCAGAGTAGGCAGATCTTTGTGAGTTTGAGACCAGTTTGATCTACCGAATGAGTTCCAGGACAGCCAGGGCTGTTACACAGAGAAACCCTGTCTCAAAAAACCAAAAACAAAAAAAGAAAAAGATTAAAAACAAAACCTCCCTTCTCCAAGCTCCTGTTTTCACTCAGTCTCCCTCTTCTTCTGCATGGCCTTGGTAAATAGCTGGGTGTCATTTAGGTTTTGGAAGACCTCTCTGATCCTATAGTGTGTTGGCAACAGTAGAAGTAGAGAGAGAAATCCAGAATGCATGGCTGTTGAACTAGACACAGGATGTCTATTCTGCTCTCCTGTGACATTAAACATTAGTGACAATCTACTGTCAAACTATTAAATGTTTAGACAATTAGTATTGAGGTCAGGCTGGGTAAGTTTTCATTTTGCTGATCATCTATCTGTCTGTCTGTCTTATATATCCATCCATCCATTCATCTATTTATTGTGTTTTGAGACAAGGTCTCTTGACATTGCCCTGGCTGTCCTAGAACTCGCTCTAGACCAGAGTGGCCTTTCACAGTGATCCTGCCTCTGCCTCCTGAGTACTGGGAGTAAAGGCATATGCCACTATGCCCTACTACCATTGTTAGATTTTTTAAAAATTTTTCTTTCTTTCACATACTTTGATGTTTTGCCTGCATGTATGTCTGAATGAGGACGTCAGATTCCCTGGAACTGAGTTACAGAGAGCTGTGATCTGTCTTGTGGGTGCTGGGAATTGAACCCAAGTTCTCTGGAAGAGCAGCCAGTGCTCTTAGCCTTGAGCCATCTCTCCAGCCCCCATTGTTGGAGTCTATAATAAGGTCCCCATATGTTTACTATGGATTTTTTTTAACCTGTCGGGTCCATCGTCTAGCATCTTACAAGACAGTTATTTTCATTTTGGGAAGGAGGAATTTAGGCTTGAATGTGAACTGACATAGTAGAAGAATATTGAATGGTGTTGATGGTATTCTTTCTGGAAAACTTTGATCTTTTTTCTGGTTAGTTTTACTTTCTTGTTTTTTTCCTTCATTATTTTTATTTTATTTTTTTAAAAAGATTTATTTATTTATTATGTATACAGCATTCTGCCTCGATGTATGCCCGCACACCAGAGGAGGGCACCAGATCTCAGTACAGATGGTTGTGAGCCACCATGTGGTTGCTGGGAATTGAACTCAGGACCTCTGGAAGAGCAGCCAGTGCTCTTAACCTCTGAGCCATCTCTCCAGCCCCCTTCATTATTTTTGAGATAAGTTTTGTGTAGCCCAGGTTGGCTTTGGACTGTGTAGCTGAGCATAAACTTTTTTTTAGAGAATAAACTTAAACATTTTTAAATAAAAATTTTCAGATTTATTTTATGTATATGAACTTTTTTTCTGTATGTATGTACTACATACATGTCTGGTACTCTTGGAGAAGGAAGAGGGCTCTAGATCCTCTGGAACTGGAGTTTCAGATGGTGCGAGCCACCATGTAGGTTCTGAGAACTGAATCCTGATCTTCTGAAAGAACAGCAAGTTCTGAAACATCTTTCCTTTCCCAATTTTGAACTTTTGATCCTCCTGCCTGTACTTCTTGGGTACTGGGATTGTAGGCCTGCGTCACCATGGCAGTTCTGGGTATTGAACTCAGGACTCTGTGAATGCTAGACCAGCACTCTACTCCCGTCTTTCTCATTTTCCAAATGAGGGATGTAGCCCTGGAGAAGCTGACTTGCCCGAGGTTGCGCAGCTCAGCAGTAGCAGTGGGAAAGCTTTTATGTCTAGAGGCTGTGTCAAGGCCTTTAGTCCATGGCTGGTTCTGCTAGATCTGATTGTGTTACTGGGGACAGAGAGGCCAGATGTTGTGCATAGTGAATACAGATGCTCTGAAATGATATAGCGATTGATAGTTTTTCTTTGTTGTGTATTTCTTGGAGACAGGGTTTTGGTATATGGCCGAGGCTGACCTCAAATCCAAGGCTCTCCTGCCTCAGTCTTTCCACGCGTGTGCTACCACACCTGCCAATCTGTGGTAAAGGCTTTTTTTTTCTCTCTTTCAGAAATTATAAAGAGATCTGATGGGCTATTTGGGTGATACCCAGTGCAGTGAACTGCAGGTGAGTATAGATGGCTTAGAAGAGGGTTACAAAGGAGAAAAAAACCTAAACCATGCATGAAGAAGGGACAGGGGACAGGAGAAACTTTGTCTTTTTACTTTTTGGGAGGGGTGTGTGATAGGGTGTCTCTGTAGCTTTGGACCCTGTCCTGGAACTTGCCTGTAGACCAGGCTGTCCTCAAACTCACAGAGATCTGCCTGCCTCTACCTCCCAAGTGCTAGAATTATAGAAATAAAGGCATGTGCCACCACTGCCTACCACTTATATTAATTATTTTATGTGTTTTGGCATTTTGCCTACATGTATGTCTATGTGAGGACGTCAGATCTTAGAGTTACAGACAGTTGTGAGCTGCCATATGGATGCTGGGAATTGAACCTGGGTCCTCTGGAAGACCAGTCAGTGCTGTTAATCTCTATGCTACCTCTCCAGCTCCCATGACTTTTTTTTTTTAATCTGTTATTTTTTTAATGTATGAGTGTTCTCTCTGCATGTTTGCCTGCACATCAGAAGAGGTTATCAGATCCCATTACAGATGGTTGTGAGCTGCCATGTGGTTGCTGGGTCTTGAACTCAGGTCCTCCCGAAGAGCAACCAGTGCTCCTCAGTGCTAAGCCATCTCTCTTGTCCCTCATTGTGACATTTTTATACCTATGTGTCATTGTACCTTGGTGATGTTTGGAGACTCCATCTTGACAAGTCTGGCCAGAAAAGATGCTGTGGGGCAGGGTGGAATGAACAGCCAGGCAAAACAGGCAGCCTGGGGCTGTAGGACCTGAATTGGCTGCTTCTGCACAGGCTAGACAAAGATAGCTCAAGGCACTTCCTGCTGCCCTGTCCGACTAGTGCTCAGAGATCAAGGGCAGTGGGAGGGAGGTTCTTCCTGCACTTTGGTTTTGAGTTAGTAAGGCACTGAGGCTCGGTTTGTCTCCTGTGATGGGGGTTCCTGTCAGCATCTATGTCAGCATTCTTAAGTGCTAGTCACCTTGTGTTCTGAAGACTAAACTCCGAGCTGCTTTCCTCAATATCTACTCTTTATGTTGGGTCATGAATGACTGATTGTATAAAATACATGTCTTTTATGTTCATAATTAGTTTTGAGGACTGAGATACTGAGATTATTCCAGTAGAAACAAAAGGTGGGACTTTGTTCCTAAGGATTATATTGCCTTTATTTAACGCTTTTTACCTCTCAGATTATTTACATTTTGCTGAAATGCCAACTAACTAAAGAGAGTTAGCCAATATTCTTGGTCCATTCTGTTGGTCTTTGATGTTGCAATAGAAAAGGTGAGAGCCAGGTGTGCTTGGTATATATCTTAAATCTCAGTAATCAGGAGGCTGAGGCAGAAGGGTGGGGAATTTAAGGTTAGCTTCAACTGCATAGCAAGTTCTAGGCCAGCAAAGACTCACTCTATCTATCTATCTATCTATCTATCTATCTATCTATCTATCTATCTATCTATACATTTTCTTAGTGTTGAAATTGTTCAGTGTTTGGGTTTATTACCCAGAAACAGTAGCTTTTCTTTTTGGCATTCCATTTCAAAATGTTCATACTTTCAGTTATGATTTGTAATAATTTGATGCTTTAAAAACTTTTTTTTTTTTAAAAAAAAAAAAACTTTTATCATGTTATAAACTTCAGAGTTTTAAGTGAGCATGGTGATGCATGCCTTTAAATCCAGCATTCAGAGGTGAGGATGGTGGGGGGCAAACGCAGACGAATCTAGCCTGGTCTTCCTGGATCCCCGTTTCGTTCCTGGTTTTTCTTTCTTTTTTCTTTTTCTTTTTTTAAAAAAGATTTATTTATTTATTGTGTATATAGCATTCTGCCTACATGCATGCCTGCAGGCCAGAAGAGGGCACCGGATCTCTCATTACAGATGGTTGTAAGCCACCATGTGGTTGCTGGGAATTGAACTCAGGACCTTTAGACAAGCAGGCGATGCTCTTAACCACTGAGCCATCTCTCCAGCCCCCTGGTTTTTCTTTTGCAATGCTAGGGATTGAACACAAGCCTTGTGCATGCCAGTCAAGAACTTTCCTGTAACTGTAGCCTGAGTTCCTGGAAGACTTAGTGTTCTTCAGTACGTCATTAGCACCAAGATTTCTTATTTTGGTTCTGGGATGGGCCCTCGGGCTGTGAGCACACCAGATGCACTAGCTGTCACTGGCTCTAAACGTATTTTCCATTTATTTTCAGTACTAGCCTTTTGTTAGGCATCCTCCTCTCCAGGAAGCCTTGCTATCTTGCCTTTTGAACTCTGGTTGGTAATATTTATAAGAACTTGCTGGCTACTTTTTATCATTTGTTATAGCTTGAGTTTTTAGTCATTTTTACTGTATGTAAATGGACATTTCTTTTCTTTTTACTAATTTTTGTAATATAGTCTAGGCTGACTTCAAACCTGGACTCTTGCTGTCTGTGCCTCTCCTGAGAATTAGTATTAGCAGAGTGTGCGAGCACACCTGGATCTTCTGTCTGTTTAACTTACACTTCCTGGCCCCTGGTTCTTTGATATGTCCTTGAACATGCCTGTCTTTTCACTGTAACAGCCCATTGCTGAGTCAGCACAATGTTCTTGTGACTCCTAGAGACGTGAAGACACCAAAGCTGTGTATTTGGAAGTTTACACGTGTTCATGGTTCCCTAGTCATTACAGTAACCTGTGATTATTTTTCTTTGTCTCTTGAGTATGTGAGCATTTTGCGCCATTCATCTCTTGTAGGTATGTAGAGAGGGTTGGAAGTCTATTTGAGGTAAATTATGGTCCTTGGTAAACTAAGATGGAGACAGGCAAAGAGGGCCATGTTTGTATCTCAGTACTTGGGAAGATTGGAGAATTACTAGCTAAGGTGCTGGACGACATGTGGAATCCCAAGCCACCTTGAGCTATAGTGAGACTTTGTTTCTAAGATCTAATAAAGGGAGCTGCAGAGATAGCTCAGCAGTTAAGAGCACTGGCTGCTCCTCTAGAGGATCCAAGTTCAATTCCCAGCACCCACATTGCAGCTCACAACTGTCTGTAATTCAAGTTCCAGGGGATCTGACATCCTTATACAGACATACAGGCAAAACACAAATGCATATAAAATAAAAGTAAATAAATTATTAAAATATTTTTAGACCAACCCAACACTAGAAAAGCTGAGGCAGGAGGATTGACCGTTTCAAAACAAAAAAAAAAAAAAGAAGACAAGAAAACTGAGGTGGAGATACTACTGTGAGATCCTATTGCCTCTGCCTCCTGAGTGCTGGGATTAAAGGTGTGCGCCACCACTGCCTGGGTACAGTGCATGCTCTTAACTGATGAACCATCTTCCCAGCCCCTGGAATTTTCTCTTTTCTTTTCTTTTTACCTCTCTCCTTTGCTCTCCCCTCCCCTCCCCTCTCCTCCCCTCCCCTCCCTTCTCCTCTCCTCCCTTCCCCTCCCTCCCCTCTCCTCTCTTTTCTTTTTTCTTCTCTCATAAATACACCTGACTATAACTGACTATAACCTCCCCTCCCTTCTCTCCTCCCAGCCCTCCTCCCACCTCCCCTCTCCTCTAGATCCACCGTTCCTCTGTTCCTCTTCAGAAAAGAGCAGGCTTCCCAGGGATATCAACAGCATAACAGGATGCAGTAAGACTAGACATAAACCCTCATAGGTGGAAATGGGTGCTAAGAGCAGGCATAAGAGTCAGAGGAACACTCACTCCCATGTTTAGGAGTCTCATAGAAACCCCAAGCTGACCACAGCATACATGCAGAGGACCTAATGCCAGCCCTTGCAGGCTCCGTGTTTGATGCTTCAGGGTCTGTAATCCCCTATGAGCTCTGCTTAGTCGATTCTGTTGGCCTTGGTCTCCTGGTGTCCTCGACCCCTCTAACTCCTACAGTTCCTCCTATCCATCTCCTGAGGGCTTCCCCAAACTCCGCCCAGTGTTTGGCTGTGGGGCTCTGCTTCTTTCCCATGAGCTGCTGAATGAAGCTCCCTGATGATGATTGAGCTAGGCATTGATCTGCTTTAAGTTATGATATGTAATATTTTGATGCTTTAAAAACTAATTAGATGTTGATGAACATTTCATGTTATAAATTTCATAATTTTAAGATGAGAATTGTGGCGCATGCCTTTAATCCCGGCACTTGGATGCAAACGAAGACAGAAAGTTATGAGACAGCCATGGCTGGCTAGACAGAAAAAACAAACCAAGGGCAGGGTGAGAAATTACAATTTTAATTTACACATGGAAACTGGCCTCAGACACATTTTGTGGCCTCAGATGACCTTGAATTTCTCTCCTGCTTCCACCTCCTGATGTGTAGCTACCACACTGTGGGAACTGAACCCAGGGCTTTGTGCATTATAGACCAGCATCCTACCAACTGAACTGCATTATGTATGTCTCTCTTTTTGCATTAGTTATTTATGTTGCTGGCTGGCTTTCAGTTAGCCATTTTTAAAAAAGATATGTGTATGTATGTATGAGTGGCATTAGTTCCCATTCTAGATGGTTGTGAGCTACCATGTGATTGCTGGGAATTAAACTCAGGACCTCTGGAATACGCACACACATGCGCGCACACACATGCGCACACACACACACACACACATACACACACCCCTTCTGACTATATCTGTAGCATAAATTTTGGAGTATGGTATTATGTTGAAGGATATTTATGTTAATGTTTTTATGAATTTTGATGTGTGTTGTTTTACTCTAGCAGCAAGGATGTCATGCCAATTTGTACTGCTAGCAAATACAGATTTTCCTCTTGGACTGTAAGTTGGATAGAAGTTCATGTTTTTGTAAACATTTTCTTCTGATTTAGTAGTATAAAATGACTCTTGTATCTCATTGACCTTTAATGTTGTGTTTAACTGTTTGAGTCATCTTTGTCCTTTTCTTTTGCATTATTATGCAATCAAAATTAATGTGGGCTTTGCATAGTAAGGGAAGTATAACTAGCTAATGGATAATTGTTAGGAAGATGGCCAGACTGAGCTCATTGAAAAAGCTTGTAATGAGGATATAGTCTGAGTGGTAAGTGATATTGGGGATTGTGGCCGAAGGGGGATAGTCGGTGATTCCAAGATTCATCTTAGTAAGTGCTTAATGGACATTTCCACAGCAGCGTTGTGTCAGCTGAGTACTTCAGATATCACAAAGGCATGTACTGGGGTGAAGGAGGAATCTGTTTGAGGCTTAATCAGTTAGGGCTTCTGTCTTCTGATGTCCCTTGTGGCTGAGGATACCATTATGGTAGGACATCCCTACCTCATTCATGGCATGTCTGTGCCTCAGCATGCGCTTTGGGAAACTATTCTGAGAATCGGAAGCAAAATTGTAGTTCCTGTTGGAGAGGAGTTGACTGTCTTGTACAGGGAATGCAGGTGACAGGAACTGAAAGACCAAATGAGGTCTTCTGATAAAGTGCATAGGGACTTGGTGGGAGAATGGGACATTCCAGCCTGAAGGGTGGCATGTAAGTCACAAGATGAAGAACAATCGGAAGAAGAGTGTAGAAGGAAACCTGGGGCAGAGTGGGAACTGCATGTCCTGATTACATGTAGTGGCATGGAGTGGAAGGTGGTGCTGCCATGATCAGGATGGTGTGAGTAGGTGGCTTGGTAGGAAGCAGAGTAAGGCACAAGAGGCTGGTTGGATTCATGGCAGTTAAGTGAAGGGTGATGAAGGCTTGAATTAAGTTGGCAGTTTTGGAAAGCAGTAGTAGATTTAAGAAGTATTTTGGAGATGGAGAGAGGTGGTGACTGGGAGGTGTGGGGAGGGTATGCAGGTACAGGGATCCTAAGTATAAATCAGGTGAGGTTGTGGTTATGGTTGGGGGCCTGAGGTAAACATGGGGATAGATTCCTAGTGGTGTAGCACGAATAATAAAAACTAGAGACAGATAATTGGGGTTCAGCCTGAAGATCAGAAAAGCAAAGCAGCTAACTACTAGAGAGACTTTTTACTTCTTCCAAATCTTCAGACCGAAGGGGTGAGATCCTGTCTCCACGAATTCTCACACCCCACACTCCAGTGAGCTCCTGTCTCTTCCCCCTTATATTCTTCTCTCTGCCCAGCCACTCCTGCCTCCACCTCCCAAGTGCTGGGATTAAAGGCGTGGGATCCCAAGTGCTGGGAGCACCTTTGTGTGAGCTCTGTTTATCCTTTAGACAGATTCAATCTTGTGTAGCCCAGGGTGGCCTTGAACTCAGAGACCTGTCTGCCTCTGTCTCCTGGGTTAAAGGTGTGAGCCAGACTCCCTGGTCTGTGTGGCTGACTAGTGTGACTGCTTTGCACTCTGATCTTCACGCAAGCTTTATTTATTAAAACACAAATAATATACCTCTATACAGTAGAGCACTTGCTTCTTGTCTCATCCTGGAAACACAGAAGGTCTCCCTGGGATCTGTGCTTGGAGATCTGGCAGTGTAGAGAACAATGAGTTGTTTTTGTTTTTGTTTTTTTGAGACAGGGTTTCTCTCTATAACAGCTCTGGCTGTCTTGGAACTCACTTTATAGACCAGGCTGGCCTCACACTCAGAGATCTGCCTGCCTCTGCCTCCCTAGTGTTAGAATTAAAGGCATGTGTTACTACCACCCGGGTGAGAATGATGAGTTATTCATTTTAGGCATTTCTATTATGGAAACTTGTGGATGCAGAAATGTGGGAAGAGGAGTGTTTGGCTGCTCAGCTCTTCCCCTTCAATGTAGTCTCTCATCTCTTTTCTTACCGTCACCTGCAGTGAACCACATGTGCGAAGTGATCCCATGACACTGATTTTTGTGTACGGAAGGAAAGTGGCCTGGTTTGCTTTATGCTCTTCCAGAAGATTTTTTTTTTTTTTTAGTTTTTTGATACAAGGTTTCTCTGTGTAGCTCTGGCTGTCCTGGAACTCGCTTTATAGACCAGGGTAGCTTCAAACTCACAGAGATCTGCCTGCCTCTGTCTCTGGCTTGATTTCTTCTTCCTCTTCTTCCTCTTCTTCCTCTTCCTCCTCCTCCTCCTCCTCCTCCTCCTCCTCCTCCTTCTTTTTCTTGTAGCATGAACAACGTAGATGAAAAAAACTCACACATTCAATGGCTTCTGCCTTCCACGTGCTGTGATTAACAGCATGTGCCACCTCTGCCCTGCTCAATTTAAAACATTTCTTGACATTGGGCGGTAGTGGTGCATGCCTTTAATCCCAGCACCACAAGGCAGAAGCAGTCAGATCTTTGAGTTTGAGGCTAGCCTGTTCTATAGAATGAGTTCCTTGATAGCCAGGGCTACACATAGAAACCCTGTCTTGAAAAACCAAAAAAAAAAAAAAGTATTTCCTCTGTGACTAACGGTGAAACTTCCATGACGAGGCTGACTCTGTTCCTCTCTTAAGGTTCACTTTAGTTTATTTTGGATGGAGGCTGCAAGGACAAGGGGTGGAGAATGAACGAGATGGAGACGCACGATGTAAAAGACACAGAGAGCAAATAAAGAGAAAAACCATTTTCTACAGTTCTGATATGGCAGTTCAAGCCAAGGCAGGAGGATTGCTGTGAGTTTCTACTAGCCTGGGCTACATAATGAGTTCTTGGCTAGCCTGAGCTATGGCTTATGAGAGCTTGTTTTAAATAAACAAACAAACACAAAACTAAAACATTTTCCTTTGCTAAGCATTTGGAGTTTAGAAGCATTACCGCATTATGAGAGAAGGAATTATCAATGGAATATGGTTGATAAACTTGATTTTTTTCTAGTTTTCTCTCAGAAGCTTATTTTCCTAATGCTTTTATATTTAGCAGTTAAGACTATTGTTTTTTATAATTATTATTGTGTGTGCGTGAGCACGTGTGTGTGAGCATGTGTGCATGGATACGTCAGTGGACAGTTTGCTGAGAACTTAGGGGAATCAGTGCTCCTTCCACTACGTGGATCCAGGAATAGAACTCAGGTCCTCAGGTTTGGCAGCAGGTGTCTTTATCCACCGAGCTAGCTCCCTGGCCCTTAAAGTTTATTCCCTCCTTCCCTCCTCTCCTTCCCTTCTTCCCTCCTCCCTCCCTTTCTCCCTGTGTATGTGTGTGTGTACTCAGTGGCCTTACATTTTAGAGAAAAATGCAAGGCTGCTGTATTGTAAATACAGTACAATAAATAAAATTTTGCTCTTCAGGATGTTTTACCTCTGTGTCCATAGAACCATAAGAGACTCCAGTCTGGGCAAAACAGATGATGTAGAAGCTAATACTGTGTTCCTTGTCTGGCCGGCATTCTAGTGACAACTGAATTCATACACAATAGTTCTTAGAATCCTGGTATTTTAGTTATTCTAGGTCATTTCTTTGGACAGTTCATCTGAAGTACTTACTGAATATGTTTAGTGAATGTTGTGATTGTCCTGGGAATAAAAATGGCAGCAAACGTGATACCTGTTTGTATAAGATGGTAGTATTGGGCAGATAAACATTGTACATGATATATAATCCAAGGTAAAATGTCGGAGGCCCAGTAGTTCTGTAGCAAGGAAGGCTGGTTTGAGGAGGTCATTGAAAACAGCACAGAATGTAGGTCGGACAGAGGTTGAGAAGAGTGCTGTGGGCAGAGTAACAGTGTCGTCGGGATCTGACTGCCCTTGGCGTTTGTGTGTGTGGTGCTGAGAAAGTTGGCTGGTGGCCAGAGTGAGTGACCCAGTGCTAGGTCATGAGTTTGGGCATTAGTAGGTGAGCGTCTTGGAATCATGTGCCCTCTGAGGAATGGTGATGATTCTTTTTTCCCCAGAGGAAGCATGACAGTTGTACCATGTAGTGAATTCCAGGCTATGCTAGCCCAGATCCATCTGTGTCTTGGCAGACCTCATGCTTTCTGCTGTGTCTGCCATGGTCATGTGGGTCAGTCCGAATTTCTTTCTGTGATCATTGGAAATCACACAGACAAACTAATGCATTACACAAATTATAGGCACCTGTTAGCTTAAATGTGAATTTCTTTTTTTTTTAAAGATTTATTTATTTATTATGTATATAGTGTTTTGCCTTCATGTATGCCTACAGGCCAGAAGAGAGCACCACATTTCACTATAGATGATGGTTGTGAGCCACCATGTGGTTGCTGGGAATTGAACTCAGGACCTCTGGAAGAGCAATCAGTGTTCTTAACCTCTGAGCCATCTC
>NC_022014.1:60331951-60334208 GCF_000317375.1 Microtus ochrogaster
TTTTTTTTTTTTTTTGAGACAAAGTCTCTCACAGCCCTGGAGCTCACTGGTGAGGTTGGCAAGCAAGTCCCAGGATCTTCCTAGCTCTACCTTCCCAGTGCTGGAATTATAAATGTGCACAACTTTTATGAGGTTGCTGGGAATTAAACTTGGGTCCTCATGCTTGTGTTTCAAATATTTTACTCACTGAGCATTCTCCTCTACCCCATTTTGTATTGTTTTTGGAGACTGGTTCTGGAGTTGTGGCATCTTCTTGCTTCAGCCTTCTGAGTGCTGTATGCTGCCACACCTAGTGATATTTTCTAAATAAAATTAGGGTGGGCATGGTGGCACATGGCTTTAATCTTGCCGGGCAGGTTTCTGTGAGTTTGAGGCCAATCTGGTCTAAGTAGCAGCAAGTTCTAGGGCTTCAGGAACAAACAGTAGATTTCATGACTAGGTGTGAAGGTGGATTACTAATTTGTTTCTGTCACAGACAGAGGTGCATGTAGGAGAGCCATGCTTCCATGTTGTCCGATACTGACAAGGCTTTGCCACACTGGCACACCACTGATTTTATTTTATTTTTTCCTGTATTTACTTTGGACCCAGACCAGCCATCTAGCTATGATGGCATTCTTCAAAAGCGTCCTACATTTTGTGCCAGATGACTTTCAATGGTTGGTTATTTGGAAATGCTCCTTTTGAGGCTGCATCCTTGCTTTTCAACCCAAAGAAGAGTAAGGGAAATGCGAGCATTTTCTATTTATTAATAACCCACTTTTTCCCATTTTCTAAAAGCATGTCAATCATGACACTAAGACTTATCCTTATTTTATTATTTCTATTTTATTGGTATTATTAATATTTTGTTTAAATTTAATTCTTTATTTTGTCTTCTGAGATAGGGTGTGTGTGTGTGTGTGTCTGTGTGTGTGTGTGTCTGTGTGTCTGTGTGTGTCTGTGTGTGTGGCCCTGTCTGTCTTGGAGCTCTCTATGTATACCAGGCTGATCTGGAACTCAAAAAATCTGTCTCAGCCTCCCCAGAGCTGGAATTACATGTGCTCCACTACTACCTGGTAAAATTGACTCTCTTTTGCCGAATAGTTTCATTATTTTAATGTATATATGGTTTCTCCAGACATCAGTATACAGTCAGAATTAACAATATCGAGCATGGAGAAATGGCTCAGTGGTTAAGAGCACTTGGTGCTCTTGCAGAGGACATGGGTTCAATTCCCATTACCTACATCAGGCACCACTCAACCACCTATAACTCCAGCTCCCACAAGATCTGATGCCTCCGGCCTCCTGGGCACCTGCATTCATGTGATCATTTGAACACACTAAAAACAAAACAAAAGAAAAAGCCTTTATTTAAAAAAAAAAACAACATAGTGACATCACCCAGGCTCATTCATGTTGTCCTATGTAAATGTAAACATTTATAAATATAAACATTTATAGTTTCCCCTGGCTTGTCATTGTGACCATACAGTATGTAAGCTTTATGACTGCTTACTGTTTTTTTATTATTAATACATTTATCTATTTATTGGGTGTGTGTGTGTGTGTGTGTGTGTATACTCTTGTGTGCATGTGGGCGTGTGTGCCTGTCGAAATGTGGAGGTTAGAGTATAACTTTTGGGTTATATGCTTCCACCATGTGGACTCTGGGGATCTGAGGTCTTCCGGTTGAATGGCAGGTACCTTTACCCATGAGCCTACCCCCACTCTTGTAGGCTGTTCTTTTCCCTGACGAGTAGTTTCACACTGGGAGTGCTGCAATTTGTTCACTTGGTCAGTGCTGAAGGATGTTTGCATTTCTTTTTAGCAAATATGAATAAAGAATCTGGAAATGTTTTTATATCGGTTTCTGAGTAAATATGATTCTCATTGTCTTGGGGTATCCAGATACAACAAAGGGTGTTGTTGAGACATGTATGTCAGTGTGTGAGTATGTGCATGTGTAACACGTGTGGAGGCCAGAAGAAGGTGACAGGAGCTGTCACTCTCTTCCTGTCCTTTAGAGGCAAAATCTGTCCTAAATCTGGGGTTCGTGTTTTCCTGGCTGGGCTGGCAGCTACAAGCTCTAGAGATCCTCCTGTCTGAGCTTTCTGTGGAGCCGAGATTTGTAGAAATAGGAGCGGTGGGCTGCTTCCCGCCACCCTGGCAGCCTCCGGCTAGCTTTACTCGAAATAATTACACGGACACTGTGTTCATTTAATCACCGCTTGGCCCTTTAGCTCTAGCCCTTACTGGCTAATTCTGATATCCC
>NC_022014.1:60337793-60349896 GCF_000317375.1 Microtus ochrogaster
GGAAGAGGGCACCAGACCTCATTACAGATGGTTGTGAGCCACCATGTGGTTGCCGGGAATTGAACTCAGGACCTTTGGAAGGGCAGGCAATGCTCTTAACCACTGAGCCATCTCTCCAGCCCCTCAGTCTGTGTTTTGCATCACCAAGTTATGCTCTTTTCTGAGGACAGATTTCAGCTTGAGCAATATTGGTTTTGCCTTTATTGCTGCTTCTGTGTATAGTATTTGTCTAGGGATGGGCTGGGAGCCTTGGTGGATGATTCGCTAATTGGGATCTGTGATTTGTCTGTTTTCTTTCCTGTGGTTCTGGGGTTTATTCTAGGACTTTATTAATGGTATGGCAAACACCTACCACTGAGGTTAAGTCCAGCCCTCTTATTACTTAAAACTTTTATTTAAATTCATGCACAGACACAGAAAAAAAAATAAATCTAGAAAACAAGTAAGGACTGGAGAGATGGCTCTTGAGTTGTAAGCCAGACTCTGTCTCAGAAACCCAAAAACTGGGGCTGAGAAATGCATAGGTGGTTAAGAGCATTTTTCTGCTCTTACAGAAGACCTGAGTCTTTAAGTCACACCCATTCTTTTCTCATGTTTAGGATTTTTGTCCCTGAGTCATGGAAGACAGAAGAGCCGAAAAGTCATGTGAAGAAGCGTGTGAGTCACTGAAGAGGCAGGACTATGACATGGCCCTCCAGCATTGCACAGAGGCCCTGCTTTCTCTTGGCCAGTACTCCATGGCAGACTTTGCAGGGCCATGTCCCTTGGAGATAGAGCGCATCAAAATCGAGAGTCTTCTTTACAGAATTGCCTCATTCTTGCAACTGGTGAGTGCTGTTGGTATACTATGGAGAGCTGTTATGTACCGGTGCAGACCACATGTTGGCTACTCCTGTACACACAGCTGATTTGGGGCTGAACAGATAAAAGAGTACCTGGTGACTGCTGGATATTCCCAATGGCAAACAACTGTTTTTAAAATCGTGTTATGGCGCTCACTCATTTAACACATGTTTATTGAGTACATGCTATCTGATAGAGAGAGCCCTTCATCCTCTTAGTGTCTAGTAGAGGCCTAGATAGAACATTGGCCATTGTAGACAGCTCCACACTAGGGACAGCGTGCTGAAAGGAGCAGTGCTTGGGAGCCAGGGAGCAGCAGTGGTCGAGGTGGGGTTACCCAGAATGGTCGAGGTGATGGGTGAGCCATGTGGAAATCTGGAGGAAAGGGACCCTGAGGCAGAATCCCAGCTGAATTGAGTACTAGTTGGCAAGTGCGACAAGGTGAGGAGGAAAAGGCTAGGGCCAGTGGAGTCTTGTGGGGCCTTTCTGAGCCTCTCAAAGTGAACTGGGGAGCTGCAGCTGTAGTTGGAGCGGAGCAGTGATGTGATTTGGTTCAGCAGGAACTAGGCTGTGTTCAGAAGAGATTAGTAGAGTGGTAGGGGTGGTGGCACACCTTCAGTCTCAGCCCTAGGCAGAAGCAGGAGACCACCTGCTCTACAGAGGGAGTTCCGGGACAGCTAGGCTGTGTAGAGAGACCATGTCTCAAAAAAAGAAAAGACAATAGACTCAATGTTAGTTTGTATAGACAACGATGCAGCCTGTGCTGTGTAGAAGCCCAAAGCAGGAACAGATACCCTGGCACTCTGAGTGCAGGGAATTCGGGAGCTCTTTCATGTCATTTACCCTGATTTTTTTTGACTGAGCCCTTAGAAAAATGGGGTTTCCTTCAGCTGGGACGACAAGGTCGTATGTAGGGAGCAGGTTTATGAGCTTAGTTTTGGGCCTTGCGAGTTTGAGGTGTCATCTAATCATCTGGCTGGAGATGGAGAGAGAGTACAAGAGAGGGATTACAGAGATTATGGGGTACCATGTTAGATCGCATCCAGGGTTTGGTGCAGGTCACCAGGGAAGGGACTAAGGACCTGGGATGATGGGTGTCAAGAGGGCGTGGAGAAGGAACACGCAGAGCATCTGAGGAATGGCTGGGAGTAGAAGGGAAAGATGAGAGTCATAGTCTGTGCAGCTAGGTAGAGAAAATGTGATGTCAGTGTGTCTAATAAATGGCACAAGTCAGTGAACTGTGGCTTGTCTGGATGTAGTGGAGATCACTGGTGGCCGTTATGTGAGTAGGTTCCTTAGATCAGTGGATGGCTGCCTGACTTAAAAAGAACCTGGGAGAATTGGGGAGAAATTCTTCCTATGTTTTTATTCCTTCGGACAGCCCCACTGTGTAGCCTGGGCTGGCCCGAGCTTCCCTGTGTGGAGCAGGCTGGCCTCCAACTTGTGATCCTCCTGCTTCTTCTGCCTCTTGGATGAGGGTTTACAAGTGTGCAGAGCCTACTCTGTGAGAAGTTCTACCACAAAGAGGCACCAAAGATAAAAAGGAGCCAGTGGAAGAAGCAAAATCATAAGCGGGGGCTCCCCCAAAGACAGGGTTTGTCTGTGTAGCCTTTACACACCTTGGGACTTGCTCTGTAGACCCTGCTGGCCTCTGCCTTGTGAGTGCTGGGACTAAAGGTGTGCACCACCATCCCTGACTCAGTCAGAATGTTTTTTAAGTTGGGAAAAATAACAGCATGTTTGTTTAGGAAAGAATCAGTGGAAAGGAAACTGTCAAAAGGTGTGGGAGCATAGAAGCTTGGGGGGTGGTGTCTTCAAGGTCGGCTTTGGAATGGGATAGTGTCTCTGGGAACAGGTGTGAGGAGGGTGCTGGGAAGGAGGATGACATGGCTGTGGCAATGGGAACTCTAGTCAGGCCATTGGCGGAGGAGGAGGTGGTGCAGGAGGAGGTTGTGGTTGGGCTAAGGTGCTGAAGTGAGCCGGCTGTCAGAGTGGTAGGGGAGTACAGTGGGTGCTTGGTTCTTGTGTGGAGGAGGTAACCCCGGGAGATCTTGGGAGTGCGCTCTCCCTGTACGTGGTAGACTGATAGTATTCTTGACTCCCCAAAGACAGCTGAGCTCTGTGCTGACGGTTTTAATCATAGCCTTTCAAGTATGCCATTTTACCTTGTATCTTTCCTTTTCTTTTTGTAGAAAAACTACGGGCAAGCTGATGAAGATTGTAGGCATGGTATGTGTAAAAGACGGGCCCTTTTCTGATCTGATGATTTTTAAAATTATTTAATTGAATTTTTTAAAAATTTTGCCAATTTCAAAAGCAATTATAATGTTAACAATCCTATCTTACTGTGGTGCCTAGTGACAGATTGGGTTGATGTCTTTCCTGCTGTGACAGGCATACCAGGTGAGCATGTGGCGAGAGTGTTGGAATTCTTGTCCGCATGTGCCCCTTCATCCTCCCTCCCTCAAGGAGCATTGACAGTGAGCCTTTTAAAAGTCTGGATAAATAGGTATAGTCTAAAAATGCCATGCTTAAGAAGTGCAGCACATGCTGATTAAATTGCCAAGCTTTGAATGTTGAAAATATCTGTCTTTTTTTTAAACAAGTCAGAGTGTTCTTAGGAGTTGGCTGGAGTGCTCTGAAATGCTCCTTCCTGTTTTCTTGTGGCCGGAAGTTGAGACCAGTAAGATCCACATTCTCTGAGTGTTCATGTTGTAGAAATCCCTTTCTTGGCCCTTGATGCATCTCAGTAGAAAGAGCCTGTGGGTGGAAGGTCAGGGTGCCTCCCCACGCCCTCTTGCTGGGCTATTTTGCACAGCTCAGTGGCCTGTATAATATAAATTATGTTTCATTTTTCCATAACTGGGGCTTGAGGCTGAGTTGTTTGACATGTTAATTTTTATTTTTTGCTTCCTCACTCCTTTGTGTCAAAATGTTAAAAATAAGTATTTTTATTTTACATGTTACCAAATCATGCTACATACTCTTGTTGTACATGGACCACACTTTAGACATTACTCATTAATGACCTTTCTGTGAACCTGCAATGGAACTGTAGTGGCGTAGGATTTAAATTAGAATTAGAGATATCCTTGTCATCTTTAGACAGTTCAAAAGACAGAATGCAGATCTAATGGTAGATTATGTAGAGGATTGTGACAGGCTCCTTTTCCTCTCCTGGAGAAGTGGTGGCCTGGTGAACTTACCTTTTACTACACTGAGAAACACAGATGCTTACCATACATAAATTGTTTATTTTTTTCCTTTAACAAATAATTTTAAAGGGGGCCTTGTGAAATGGCTTAGTGGTAAGAGAACGCTTGTTGCTTTTTGCAGAAGATCCAGGTTTGACTCCCAGCACCCACACGGTGGCTCACTAACTTCTGTAGCTCTTGTCCTAGGGGATCCAACATTTCTCTGACCTCTGTGGCCACTAGGCACAAATATGGTGCACATATGTACATGTAGGCAAAATACTCAATATACATAAAATAAAATTATAAAATCCTAAAAGCAAGAAAGAATTTTGAACATACTCATCATAAAGTTGCTTTTCTGCCACCATAGCATGACAGGTGTCCCTTTTGTGGATGACACAGTCAAGTTATTTCCCGAACTGATGAGGCTCCAGCAGGTTCTGGTTCATTCTTTGTCAGTATAATCCACCTGATAATAGACATTCTTGCTAATTGTTGCCTTTCTTTCATGCCGTGAGAGTTGGCTTCCTGGGTTAAGGATTATGGGAACTTGTGATTTTGTTTTTCAGCTTTAATTTATTTTTATGTGCATTGACATTTTGTCTGTGTAAGGGTGTCTTGTCTCCTGGAACTGGAGTTACAGACAGTTGTGATCTGCCATGTAGGTGCAAGAAACTGAAAGCAGATCTTCTGGAAGAGCAGCCATTGCTCTTAACCACTGAGCCTTCTCCTCAACCCTGAACTTGTGATTTTTATAGACACCGTCAGCTTATAGTTTGAAATGTACTTATCCTCTGCAATATGTGTAAATGTTTCCTATATTTTCACCATGCCAAAACCCAGCAGTTCTAAAACTTTCCCCACCCATCTCATGTGTAAGAAATAGTTCCATATATTTAGTTTTGTTTTTCCTGAGTTCTTGGGAAGTTAAAATACAGTCTTCCCATTTGAGAAATGTACAAAGACCCCAGAAGATTACATGACTTGTGGGAAGTCATGGAAAAGTAAATGTTGGGGAGGGGAAATTTTCATTTTTCTGTTAAAAGAGATGAATTCAATAGCCAGGCGTAGTGGTGCACACCTTTAGTCCCAGCATTCAGGAGGCAGAGATAGGCCTCTGAGTTTCAGGCTAGCCAGAGCTACATAGTGAGACCTTTTCTCCAAACAAACAGGCAAACAAAGCCCAGATTAAAAACTTTTGTTAATTAATAAACGTTTAGCCGTTGGGAAGATGAAGTTGGCATGACACATGATGTGTGTGTGCTTTGGTGTCAGTAGCCAAATAGAGTGCAGGTTGAGATTCATTCTGACCTTTGATCCTCTGATTCCATTTCTGGGACCCTATCCCAAGTAAATATTACAACCAAGGAGAAAATTGTCCACACTGTTGTGGACTGTGATGCTGTGTGTAAAGTGAGAAGAGGTTGGCTTTTAGGGAGGTAGGGCTTCATTAATTATAGTCTCTGTGTTCTCTACTCTTTTTAGGTGACATGAAACAGCTTGGAAGTGGCCCTTTTGTTTTGTTTCTTTTCCTCTGAGACAGGGTTTCTCAGTGTAGCCCTGGCTATCCTGGAATTCCCTTTGCAGACCAGGCTAGTCTTGACCTCAGAGATCTGCCTGCCTTTGCCTCCTGAGGGCTAGAATTAAAGGCGTGCTGTAGATGAGGCGAGCAGGCCTATTTTCGTCCTGCCCAACTCCCACATGGTTAGCTTTACACCCGAAATAACAACACACAAATTGTATTCTTTTAAACACTGCTTGGCCCATTAGCTCTATCTTCTTACTGGCTAACTCTCACATCTTGATTTACCCATTTCTATTAATCTGTGTAGCACCACGAGGCCGTGGCTTACCGGGGAAAGATTCAGCATGTCTGACCTGGCGGCTGGCTCCATTGCTTCTGCCTCACTTCCCTTCTTCCCAGCATTCTGTTCTGTTTACTCTGCCTACCTAATTTTCTGTCCTATCAAAAGGCCAAGGCAGTTTCTTTATTAACCAATGAAAGTAACACATAGACAGATGACCCTCCTCCATCAGCGTGCGCATTGGAAGCGGTCTTTTTGTATGTGCATAAGTAGTCTTTTTGTGTGAGCATGTGCATGGAGACAAGAGGTTGATGTTCGATGTCTTCTCTGTTTTTCTCCAGCTTTTCTTCTTTTGGGGACGTGGTATTTTTATTAAACCTGGAACTCATTGATTGGCAAGGCTGGTGGCCAACAGGTCCCCCAAATCCACCTGCCTGCACTTCCCTGTCTCCCTAGCATTGGGGTTACAGATGTGCATTGCTGTGTTCAGTTTTTACATGTGTGTTGGGGATCTAAACTCAGGTCCTCATGCTTGTATAGCAAACACCTTACCCACTGAGCCATCTTCCTAGCCCCTATCTATAAAATTTGTATAAAAACACCTTTGCAAAGTTGATAATTTTATAGATATTAGAAAATATTGGCTAAGATTACTCATGTACTATGGAATTCTGTTTTTTTTTTTCCCCCCCTGAGATAAGGTTTTTCTGTAGTTTTGGAGCCTGTCCTGGAACTAGCTCTTGTAGACCAGGCTGGCCTTGAACTCACAAAGATCCGCTTGCCTCTGCCTCCTGAGTGCTGATTGGAATTCAGACTATATATATCCGATTCTCAGTAATGTTGTTGTGTAAGATAAGTAAGTATGGCTAGATAGTCAGGTAACTAACAAGCAGGAGGAATTTCTTGCTGGGTTCCTGTTAACCTGTTACCCTGCATAGTTATACCGAGATGCTCTGAGGCTAGGCCTGGAGAGCTCCATCGGAAGTGCCTTTTATCAATGCCTTTCTGTTTGCCTTTTACATAGTGTAATGCTCATTCTTCTATTGGTAGACCAGTTTGCATTTTGATTTTGGTAATTTGTGTGTATATGTGTGTGTCATTTTAAAAATGAACAATTAGCCAAAGTACTTTGAATTTGATACATTACATTGTATTGATTACCATTGCCAACAGTTACTGCAACCAACATGTGACAGTGACCTTCAAATTTAATTCCTACTTTCTTGAAACATCACAGAATATGACTGAATTTAAATCTAAAAGCATCTATTTATCTACCCATCTATATCGATCTGTCTGTTTGACTGTCTGTCTGTCTGTCTTTCTATCTATCTATCTATCTATCTATCTATCTATCTATCTATCTATCTATCTATCTATCATTTTTGTGACATCCTCTGTCTGGCCAAGAATTCTCTATGTAAACCAGACTGGCCTGGAACTCACAGAGATGCAAGTGCTGAAATTAAGTGTGAGCTACCACCATGTCTAGCCCTTCTTAAATAATTCAAGTGTGAGTGTGTGTATGTGTATGTGCTTTATCTAACAGCTCATTATAGTTACATATAAAATTAACAGTGTATACACACACACACACACACACACACATACACACACACACAATCTAGGAAGTTTGCAGCCATCAACAGTTCTAGTGCAATTTCAGGAGCAATTGGGAATTTGGTAATTTCTGAAGTTGTTAGTGTAGTGGATCTTGTAGGTAAAATACATGCATACTTTCCATAGCATATTTGGAAGGATCTCTCTAAAATTGGCCTCATTTATTTTATTCTCTGCAAACTGACCTGGCCCACTTAGCATAGCCTTTATTGCTGATGTTTGCACATGTTCTCTTTTTAGAATTGATTCATGACCATCCGAAGATATTTATTTGACATAAAAGGCATCAGGGCCTTTACAATTACCATGGATTTTCTCCTCTCTGTCTGTAGGTTCTTATAAAATTGTAATTTGATCCCACAGGAACTTCAGAATGGTTTCCTGGTGGGATGGATACATAGTCTTTAGTAACTTGCATTTGGAGGAAGTACATAGTGTTCTCTTCTGAAATAATTCTTATTATATTTATTTCTTTCTGTCTATCATATGGGATGTGGGGATTGAACTCAAGTTATCAGGCTCAGCTGCAAGTACCTTTACCTGTTTAACCAACCATCTTACTGGCCCTGTATTTGAAATAGTTTAAAGTAGCTATAGACAGCGAGATAACTATGTCTGTATCTCTAAAACACAGAGGCCATCACTGTATAACCACAATATTTGTTTAATCTGACAAAATTAACAGTGTTTTTTTTTAATACTATCTGAGACCCAGGCCATAATATGATTTACTTGGTTGCTCCTAATATAATTTTGTAGCTGGTTTATTTAACTGGAATTCAACAAAGAATTATAAAGTCTTGAAGGTAGAATTTTACTTTAGAAAATAGCTTCTGATATCTTATATAGATGGGTAGATACTATGTCTCAGTTAAAAAATAGGGAGTTTAGGAAAGTACAAAGACTAGAGTTCATGGCTTTTAGATCCAAACTCAGGGTACTGCTGCACTAAGGCCGTGAAGCCAGTGACCACTGGTTAAGTGATGTGGTTAGATCAGTTATTTGAATATAAACAGGATAGGAGCACTTTTCATGAAATGATTCTAGTGCTTTGAAATTTTTATTATTTGGGAAACTTTGAATGTTTATTAAATTCATGTGTGTGTGTGTGTGTGTTTGTGCGTGCGCATGCACATGTAGTTATGTGGTGCTACTGTGTGTGGTAGGGACTGTCAGAGGACAACTTATTGGGGTTGATTCTCCTACGGTGTGAGTTTTAGGGATGGAGTTCAGGTCTCCAGACTTGGCATCAAGTACTTACTCACTGAGCCATCTTACTGGCCCCTTAGGACTTTCTGTACTAACAAATTGAATGAACTAATGATATTTTAGATGAAGCCTGATTATTAGAAACGTCGTCAGGCTGTACAGTTCTGAAACCCTAGCCAAGAGTTTTGTCAAGCTAAGCAATCACCATTGCAAGTGCATGTCAGTGATGCTTGGCCTGTGAGGCAAGTGATGCTATAACCAGCAACTCTGTTAAGTGGCTGGCCTGTGACCCAAGAAATTGACAGGTGATGGGATGAACCTTGCATGGTTTTTCTGGGGGAGCTGTTGACATCTTTGATGACCTTTATTCTCAAGAATTTTGATTAAATATAGATATACTGTCCTGGACTTAAAATGACCCCATTATGGTGTTTTGACTTTATGATGGTATAAAAGTAAGTATCTGGTAGAAGCTGTGCTTTGATTTTTGATCTTTTCCAGGGCTACTGCTGTGTGGTCTGATACTCTTATCATGCAGGGTAGCAACAGTTAGTTACACCTCCCAGTTTGCCCAGAATTATGAGGCCAAACAAGCAGTCCTCTGCAGCAAGTGTATTAGTTGGTAGCGCTGCTAGCTGGGATATTTGGAAAGATTGGTACTTTAGTTTTTGGTTGTGGTGGTGCAGTCCGTCAAACCCAGGGCCTTGTGTTAGGCAAACATTCTGTAGCTGAGTTCTTTTTCTCATCCCTTTAAGGCACTTAAAGTAGTCACTTTATTCTTAATTGTATGTGTGTGTTTGTGTACGCATGCATGCATGTCTGGTGTAGAAGGAGCTGTGGGCAGTTTTCCACCGCCCAGCTCCCACATGGTTAGCTTTACCCAAAATAATTATACGGAAACTGTATTCTTTTAAACACTGCTTGGCCCATTAGCTCTAGCCTCTTACTGGCTAATTCTCACATTTTGATTAACCCATAACCCATTTCTAATAATCTGTGTAGCACCACGAGGTGGAGGCTTACTGGGAAGATTCTAGCCTGCATTTGTCTCGGGTCGAAGAATCATGGCGACTGCCTCACTTCCCTTCTTCCCAGCATTCTGTTCAGTCTACTCCACCTATCTAAATTCTATCCTATCAGGCCAAGCAGTTTTCTTTATTAATTAACCAATGAAACAACAGATAGCTAGAAGACCCACCTACATCAGTCTGGTGAGTGTAGGTGCCTGTTGAGCCTGAAAGAAGGTGTCAGACCCCTGGAGCTACAGCTGCAGGCAGGTGCTTTGCACTGAGTCATCTCTCTAGCCTTTAAATGTACTTAAAAAAAAAAAAGTGTTTCTAAGCCGGCCGGTGGTGGCGCACGCCTTTAATCCCAGCACTCGGGAGGCGGAGGCAGGCGGATCTCTGGGAGTTCGAGGCCAGCCTGGTCTACAAGAGCTAGTTCCAGGACAGGAACCAAAACCACAGAGAAACCCTGTCTCGAAAAACCAAAAAAGAAAAAAAAAGTGTTTCTAGCATATATTAATTACACATAGTGATGGGTTTCATTATGACGTCTTCACACACATCATTCTCTCCATTTCACTGTCTCCCCCTCTCTTCAGCGGGTTCTTTTCATCTTACTAACTTAGTCTCCTCTCACATTCATGCCTTTTTTCCTCTCTTGGCTGACCTAGGTGTTTCATTAGGGACTGCAGGCATGTGCGTGAGGGACTATTCACAGAAGCAAGGGCCACTTACCAGGTCAGAAAAAGCCAAACACGCTTCTGGTTTGCGTTATTCTCACTTCACACTGAGTTTATCAGGTTGTGACTACATAGTGTGTCAAGGAGAATTTGTAGTTTTTATGGTAATTAAAAGGCTCTGTTAGGAAAATAGTTAGTAGGATAATAGTGTTTAATTACAGTATCTCAGGTCAAGCCCTCTGAAACACATTGTTTTATTTAATCATGTTGTCTTCTCGGTTGTATAGCTGTGGAAGCAGGTTGTGTGTGACGGATCAGCTTGTTGAAGGCCCAGAGCCAGTTGTGAGCATGACTGTAGCTTTGATGTGAGGCTTTGTGATGGGAAGCCATGCTGCTGTCTGAATCCACATCTGTTTGTGTCTATACTTCAGGATTTTACAGACTTAACAACCAGAAAAAGAACACAGAGAAAGAAAAGCAGTTCTTTTATTTTAGAATTAAAAAGCCAGAGGCTCTTAATTTTTTTTTTTTAAATATTTATTTGTTATCTTCAACTATGTATGTCTTGGTCACTGTTCTATTGCTGGGAAGAGACACCGTAACCAAAGCACCTCTTATAAAAGAAAGCATTTAATTGTGGGCTTGCTTACAGTTTCAGAGGTTTAGTTCATTATCATGGTGAGAAGCCTGGCAGCAGAGAGGCAGAAATGGCACTGGAGAGGTAGCTGAGAGGTACATCCTGAGAGATTCTAGGTTTTTTGAGATAGGGTTTCTCTGTGTAACTGCCCTGGCTGTCTTGGAATTCTCTTTGTTTACTCATCTGGCATCGAACTCACAGAGATCTGCCTGTCTCTGCCGTCTGAGTGCTGGGATTAAAGCACTCAACCAAGAGCAAGTATTCCTAACCACTGAACCAAAGCTTGGTGCTTGGCTGGTCTGGCCAGCTGCTGAGCTACTTACTGGAATTTGCCTTTCTTCATCCTCAGCCAAAGAGTTACCGGCTTGTATGGCCATGCCTGGCTTTTAGGTGGTTGCTGGGGATTCAAGCTCAGATCCTTTTGCTTTCACAGCACCTGCTCTCACCTTCTGAGCTACTTCTCCAGCTGTCTTTTATAAAAGATATTTTCAAGACACAAAGACTTTTTTCTTCAATAGAAATTTAGGATTTAAATCTTTCTATTTTGAAACAAGTATAGGTTGAGACGAAGTTGCTAGGAGAGGTCCCATGTATGCTTCATATACTTTTTCCTCATGGTTTTGACTTCTGTCAATACAGTTCAATATCAAAACCAGTAAATTAGTGTGTGTAGGGTGTGCCATTTGTCATGCATTGATTCATGGAGCTACACCACAAACCACCTCAGCACAGACCTCACTTGTCCTGTTCCCATGGTCACCCTCCCCACCATATCTGACCCCTGCCAACCATGAGTCCCTCCTCATCTCAGTCATGTGTCATCTTGCAAATGTTGTGTAAACACAATTGTGGGGTGTTTGACCCAAAATGGCTGTTTTTACTCAAGCTGGGACTGTCAGTTTTGTTCTCTAATAGGAACTGTTCTCTAATAGGAATTGAAAATTTTATGGAATTAGATTTTGGCTTTCAGTCTGATTTCTCCCAAATATCTGTTAACATTTGTACATAAAAGTCCTTTTTTTTAAATTTATTTATTTATTAAGGATTTCTGCCTCCTCCCCGCCACCGCCTCCCATTTCCCTCCCCCTCCCCCATCAAGTCCCTCTCC
>NC_022014.1:60350421-60362309 GCF_000317375.1 Microtus ochrogaster
TCCTCTTTTTGGGTCTGGCTTACCTCACTCAGGATAGTGTTTTCTATTTCCATCCATTTGTACGCAAACTTCAAGAAGTCCTTGTTTTTTACTGTAAAAGTCCCTTTTTAAAAAAGAAATATTTAAAAATTTCTGGTATTTTTATTTGTGTTGCATATGCATGTACTTGCACTACAGTGTGCGCGTCGAGGTCAGAAGACAGCTTGTGGGATATGGTTTTCTCCTTCCACCACGTGGTTCGCCCTGGGTATCAAACTCAGGTTGTCAGCCACGGCGCCAGTTCCTTTACCCATGGAGCCATCTCACCAGCCCTGTGTGTAGGTCTTATTATATTTAAATTAAAGAATGCTAAGATAGGTGAAAGTTTTAATGTTTAAAATTGAGGACTGTTACGTTGTCGCTTAGTGTGTGCAGATGTGTGCGTAGAAATACACTTTGTACTAATATGATCTCAGTGGTACTATGAGCTCATGTTTGTACTGACTCTACTCAGGGCAGTTACTAAGTAAGCAACTCTAGCTATATATGAGTTTTCAGTCTTATTTCTAGAGACAAGGTCTTGTCAGTTGTCCAGGCTGGCATTTAACTTGCAGTTTTGCCAAGGACGGCCTTGAACTTCATATTTTTCTGCTTTAGCTTCCAATGTCGATGTGATTACAACATTCCACCATGCTCACTTACGAGTGATATTTTAAAAGAAATCTCATATTAGTGTTGGCTGGATACTTGTTAGTGCTAATTTCCTAGTTACTGTGTGTGTCACTGAGGGTTAAGCCCAGGGTCTGGTGCATGTTGGGTTAGTTCTCTACCTCTGGGCTCCATACTCAGACCTGGTATTTGTACACAGGAGGAGATTAAGACAGAGAATAGCTTTCCTTGTGAAATCTCAGTAAATCTTGTGCACAGTGACAAGGGAAAGAGCCTATTAGTCCCTGAAACAGAGCTTTCTCCCATAGGGCAGACAGAGGAGGCCGTGTCTGCAGGCTTTCTCAGCAAACCTGTCACTAGAACAATAAAAGTGAGCGAGTTAACCACCGAGACAGACGAGTGCCTGAGCACTTGGAATGGCTTGCTTTTTCTACAGTCAGAATTTCCCTTGGGGGCTTGCAACAGAGATCTCAAGATGCTGAAACTGAGAAAAGCAGAGGGAGTTTCAGGATAGACAAATGCAGTTTAAACTCACCGTTTCTTCAGAGAAAGTGCCTTCATTGGTGACTGGACACCAACAGTGACAGCTTCTCTGTGGCCATCTAGCCATGGCTCTCTGGGCTTTCGGGCTCTTTAATGAAGAGGAAGTTGAAGACACCCTGAGCAATGGATTCTTTTCCTGCCTCATGCACCTGGGCTGGTTTTGCACTTATCGTTTCAACAGTGCCTAAAATAAAACATTTATTCAAGTGTGTTCATGGCATCAGAGCCTTTTGTAGAGTTTTGGAGATCAGGATTTGGGTTTGTATTTATGTTTTATTTTGTGTCAGTTTTTTTTTTTACTGTGTAGAATTATTTCCTATTTGTGTATAATGAGGCAGTTGAGGTGTACTGAAAGAATTAGTGCCAATGTTTAAGTTTCATCTTACCTTATTTATCTGAGACAGGTCTCAATATGCAGGAATTGGTTTTCCCCTTTTACAGTATGGTTTCAGGACATAAAACAGTTGGTCAGGCTTGGTGACAAGTATGTTTACCTGCTGAGTCAACTTGCCAATTCTGAGAAGAGAGCCAAAAGTTGTTTTTTTTCTTTTTCTTTTTTTTTAAACATTGGTTTAGTATTTTTGGGACATATTCTTGCTTAGTAGCTTGACTGGTACTTACTGAGACAAGACTGGCCTCAAAATTATGGTAATTCTCCTGCCTCAGCTTTATGCTGGGCTTAGAATTAAAAGGATTATTATCGTATGTTTGTAGGATGTATGTGTGTAGGCGTGTACTACAGTGTGTGTGTAAGTCATTGGACAGCTTTGTGGAGTTGTTCCTCCCTCCACCTTTATGTGGGTCCCAGGCATCAAGCGCCAGTGATTAGGCTCACGCAGCAAGGGCCTTTCACAGCTGAGCCATCTTGCCTTCCTGAGAATTTCTTTTAATTTTTCCTTCAGTCCTTGGAGTTTTGTTTCTAAAAGTGATTGTATTTAGGTAGCAGATTATTAATTTAATTTTTTTGATATTTTTATTTTATTATTTTGTGTATTGATTGGTGTTTTACTTGTATACATGTCTACGTGCGGTTGCCAGATCCCCTGGAACTGTTGTTACAGACAGTTGTGAGCTGCCATAAGAGTTCTGGGAATTGAATGCGGGTCCTCTGGAAGAATAGCCAGTGTGATTAACCACTGATCCATCTCTCCAGGTTCTAGTTTTTGTTTGTTTGTTTTTAAAGAAGTTTTAGGACAGTGCTTTCATTATGCCAAGCTCCTTAATAAAAGACTATGGAAGTTAAGGTTTTGGTGTTTTGGTGAAAGAAATGACTTAATATTGTCCTGTTGTAAAAAAAAGCTTAACTTTTGTTATACTTGAAACTTAAAATGACTTTGCTCATTGTAGATAATTCTTGAAAGGGAATCATGTCTTTGTGAATAGCCGAAGGCTCTCGCCCTAACCTGGCCATTGTCGACAAGGAGATGGCCAGTCCTTCAGTATTACTGTTTCCAGTCCAGAGCTTCAAGTCTATCCCAAACTGCTGGAAAACAAGCCAGAGTTAAGGCAGAAGGGAGTAGTAGGTGCTTGGGTGGCTGAAGAGGGGTGTACAGGCTCCTCCGTCCACTGCTGTGTTCAGCACACTGCTGCAGAGAGGCATCCTGGGCTTACAGACCTGCAGAGTTGTGGGAAGAGAATTCATCTGCACAGAATTTTAACTAGAAAAGGATTTTTCTTTACAATTGCTAAAGAGTATATTTTGAATGTCATTTTCATTTTCAAGTTCAGTTACTACAGCTGAGATAAGTTTAATAACACGCTGCCACACTCAGATTTCTTTCAGGTTTTATCAAGAGAGCGAAGATAGTAAGAGACCTGATTGGCAGCTTTGCTATGTAATTTTGTTAGATGACATGAAGTCAAGAATGATCTTTAGTATTCACTTTTTCTTGTTGCTCTGCTTCTTTATATGGACCCTGTGAGACATAAGCTAAATTGGCTTTAAGATAAACAATTGGAAAACAGCTGTAAGCTACTTGTCTGAAAAGATGAAAGAAAGGAAACATGATTTTGACAAATTCTGAAATATTCAAACACTGGTGCAAATGATGAATCTTGGGAAGTAAAATTCTGGAAATTTGTACAAGCTCATATATCCATCGTAGGTGCCCACTAGGCAGCACCTCAGCCTCATAAAATATTTTGTGATTTACCATTTTACAAATCTGTTTGGCTGAGTGATGGTGGCACACACCTTTAATCCCAGCTCTCAGGAGGCAGAGTCAAGCGGATCTCTGTGAATTTGAGGCCAGTCTGGTCTACAAAGCAAGTTCCAGGACAGCCATAGCTATTACACAGAGAAACCCTATCTTGAAAAACAAAGAAACAAAACTATGATTTATTTTTACATTTGCATATTTTATGTGTGCATGTGCACATGTGGAGGTCGAGGACAACCTAAAAGAATTCAGTTCTGCCCTTCGTGTGGGTTCTGGGAATTGAAACTCAGGTTTCTCTTGGAAGCAAATTCCTTCCCCACTCTGCCACCTTGATGGCCTGTGCTTTAGTAATCTTTAGAAAGGGTGGAGTCATCTGAAGTTGAGATGTTACTAAGCTTTCTCACTTCCTATATCAGGGACCACCTCTCCCTCCCTCAGACATTTTCCAGCTTTTAAAATCTTTATCCATGTTTAATTTTGACTTACAGTCTCAGGCTTCTTTTTTTTTTCTTTTTGGTTTTTCGAGACAGGGTTTCTCTGCGGCTTTGGAGCCTGTCCTGGAACTAGCTCTTTGTAGACCAGGCTGGTCTCGAACTCACAGAGTTCCGCCTGCCTCTGCCTCCCAAGTGCTGGGATTAAAGACGTGCGCCACCACCGACCGGCCAGTCTCAGGCTTATTATGTCTTTAACTTCTGATATCTTTCTTCCATCCCTCTACTGCTAGGATTGCAGGGATGTGTGGAGTAGGGATTGAACCAGGACCTTGTGCATGCTAGGTGAGCACTGTACCAACTGAGCTACATCTTACATCAATTTTTCAGCTTTTAACTAGTTTCTTTTTTTTTAAACTAAATACATTTAAAAATAGCGTGTGTGTGTTTGCTTGCACTTGCACTTGTGTGCATGTGCACCTTTGGCATATCATATGTTCACTCTGGCATATGTATGGGGGTCAGAGGACAATTTGTAGGAGTTGGTTCCTTCTTGTATCATGTGAGTCCCTGGCTTAAACTCATGCATCAGGCATGGTGCTAAGCACACCTCCTGGGCCCTTAACTAGTCTTTTGTTTGTTTTTCCTCACTGTGTAGCTCTGGCTGCCTGGAGCTTGCTTTCTGTAGACCTAACTGTCTTTGAACTCACAGAGCTCTTTCTGTCTCTGCCTCTAGAGTGGTGGAATTATAAGAATGTACCACCACACTCAGCTATAGTGTTACTTTAAAAAATAAAAGTGGAAGTCTTTCTGGACCAAAGGGATAGCTAAATAAATGAATGTATTTATTTGATAGAATATTACGTCTTCATTAATTTGATAAGTAAAAATATTAACATGGACAGTGTTGAATTTGCTAAGAGGGAAAAGTGCAACATTAACTGCCATGTTTATGTGGGCTGTTCCATGTAAAATATGTAGATAGTAATAGCAGTTGGGAGAAAGCATGAGCAGTAAGTGAACACTGTTTAACTGATGAGATCATGGCAAGCCTTTATGTAGGATTTTACTAGTGTTATAATGTTAATTGTGTGATGAACAATAATACAGTGAGAGGGTACAGTCAGCACAACCAAAATAAACCGTCCTGTACAGGCCCATCTTCTAAGCAGTGCAGCTAGCCCTTCTTATAACGGGATACCGGTTTGGAAATGGTTTACACCCAAGTTCAGTTCCTAAGGTATTCTCTTGTAGCAGATCACATTCATGCAAAGTAATACAGATTTTTGTGGCACTTGTATTAATCTACAAAGTCTTGTGAATAGTTTAGGTTGGATAATTGGATCTTAGTTAATCTTACTAATTTTGATAAAGGCTCATTTTTTTCCTTTGTTTAGAGAATTTCACTGTGTAGATCAGGCTGGCCTCAGAGGTCTTCCTGTTTCTGCCTCTGCTGGGATTAAAGGTGTATGCTGTTACAGCTGCCCAATAAAGAACTAATTTTATTTTATTTTATTTTATTTTATTTTTTTTTTTGGTTTTTTCGAGACAGGGTTTCTCTGTGGCTTTGGAGCCTGTCCTGGAACTAGCTCTGTAGACCAGGCTGGTCTCGAACTCACAGAGATCCACCTGCCTCTGCCTCCCGAGTGCTGGGATTAAAGGCGTGCGCCACCACCGCCCGGCTAAAGAACTAATTTTAATGCTTTTTTTTTTTTTTAAAAAATGACTTACATGTTTTACTGTTTATGCAGATGAGTCTTTTGCCTTCATGTATCTCTGCATCATGTACATACATACCTAATGCTTGAGAAGGACAGAAGAAGGTGTTAGTTTCCCCTGGAGCTGGAGTTACAGATAGTTATTAGCCATCTTGTGGGTGCTGGGAAGTGAACCCAGGTCTTCTGCAAGAGCAATAGGTGCTCTTAATTGCTGAGCCATCTCTCCAGCCCCTAAAGGCTATTTCCCTCCCTCCCTCCTTCCCTCCCTCCCTCCCTTCTTTTCTTTCTTTCTTTTTTTATTTTTTAAAGACACGGTTTCTCTGTGTAGCCCTGGCTGTCCTGGAACTCTGTTACCAGGCTGGCCTTGAACTCACAGAGATCCACTGCCTCTGTCTCCCAAGTGCTGGGATTAAAGGTGTGCACCAATGCCTGGCTTTAAAAGACTAATTTTTTAAAAAAATATTATTTATTTATTATGTATACAATATTCTGTGTGTATGCCTGCAGGCCAGAAGAGGGCACCAGACCCCATTACAGATGGTTGTGAGCCACCATGTGGTTGCTGGGAATTGAACTCAGGACCTTTGGAAGAGCAGGCAATGCTCTTAACCTCTGAGCCATCTCTCCAGCCCAAAAGACTAATTTTTAATTACATAGAAATATTCAATATTGAGATTTCTCTCTCCTCCCTTTCTTCCTTGTCTCCATTTGCCTCTCTCATTCCCCTCTCTTTAACCTCAAACTGACTATGTAGGTGAAGATAACCTTGAACTCCTGATCCTCCTGCTTCCCTTCCCATCTCCTTAGTGTTAGGGTTAGAGATACATGCTCCCCGTTATGTGCAGTGCTGAGCATTGAACTTAATGTATGCTAGCCAAGCACTCTAATTAATTGAGCTACACCCCAGCCTGGATTTTGCAGTTTCTCTTAAACAGTTTAATGGCACAAGATCTGGCCAGCTAATAAATCTCCAGTTTTAAAAGCCCTCATTTAACTTGATATACTAAATGATATTTTTGAGAAAGAACTTAATTTAAAAAATATTGTTATGCATAGAGAGTGTATGTGCACCTATGTGGTGTAGCACACATGAGGCCATAGGGAAACTTCTTTGAGTTGGTTCTCTCTTTCTACTGAGGGGTCCAAGGACTGATCTCAGGTCATCGGAAGTACATAGCAAGCACTTTTCTCCAACATGGTCTGTATTTCCTTGGCTGGAACCAAGCAGCTTCGGTTATCCTCCTGCCTCAGCCTCTTTCTTAACTGGGACTGTAGGTGTGCACCACCATTCTCTATTAGAGTCTTTTAAAGAATGTCAACTACTTGTTTTCCTTCTGTTTAACTGACAGTTAATTATCTCACCTATGTGTGAGCGGTATTTTGAGGCATGTATATAGTCTGTAGTGATCAGGGTAACTGGCATATCATGTGAAACATTTGTCTCGTCTGGGTGTGGGTGTGTTCAAGATCTCTCTCCTTGCGGTCTTGAAGTACACAATTCAGGACTGATGTAGTTCTGCTGGCCACAGAAGCTGACGTTCTTACCAGCTGTGCACTGGACAGCTTTAGAGGGTGTTTTCTCGGTTTGGATGCTGGAAGTTGTAGTAGGGTCGGTCTATCTGTTCTTTGTCATGCTCCTTCTTGTCCTTGCATGCATGTCTTAGAAAGACATGCTTTGTTCTTCTGTTTGGAGTGAGTCTTAGGATGTCTTACCTTTGTGAGGAAGGAAATTGAATGTGAGTGCCCTGTGGCGGCTAATGATGTGTTTCTTCCTTGGCAGTACTGGGGGAAGGACTGGCCAAAGGAGAGGGTGCCTTCCGGGCAGTGCTGTGCTGCATGCAGCTGAAAGGGAAGCTCCAGCTTGTGTCCTCCATCCTTGCCAAGTCACTGTCAGGAGAGTCTCTGGTACGTTGATGAGCACGGGTTTGAATGCTTCCTAGTGTTGGGTCATGTTTGACTCCTCAGTGTAGTATGAGGAACATAGTGTATGTTTAGTGTAGTTTTGTCAGATGTCAAAGTTCATGACAATCCCAAAATGCTCAGTTTTTAAAAATGACCTGATATTCAATCACTGGACCCTTGCCATTTCTGATCGTGTATATAAAAAGCACAGGTACTTTTAATGGGTTCTAAATTATATGAAAACTAGAAGACTTTAACAGTTAAAATCAGCCAGGCAGTGGTGGAACACACCCTTAATCCCAACACTTGAGAAGCAGAGGCAGGCAGATGTCTGAGTTCTAGGCCAGCCACAGTACTGTGAGACCATGTCTCAAAAAATCAAAATTAAAAATACAAAACAAAATTAGAATTAAAAAGTTCTTTTTTGAAGGTCAATGTACATACTAATGGGTTTCATACCAAATGGGTATGTGGAAGTTAATATCCTTATTTACTTTATGGAAACTATCTAGTTTTATTTAGACTCGAATTTAAGTTTTTTAAAATTATAACTTTTGTTGATTCTTTGCATTTCGAAGGTAAGTTTTTAAATACATAAATTTTCTAGTTTTTTGTTATAATGGAAGGGCTACTTTTTGTAACTTCATAGAGTTGATAATTTATAGGAATTTGAAAGAAAGAACTTTTTCAAGTTCCGTGATATTTTTTAGGCATCAAAATGAAAACAGAGAAAGAAGAAATCCTATAATTACCAGGCACTGTGACTTTGACAGTTGTGCTTCAAGTTGATAGGGATTTTGAAAATCAAGAGCACAGATGGTGAAAATACAGAAATTAGAAAAATATTTATTCTGTTGTGAAATATAGTATTACTGCTTCACTACAGGGTAATTTAGTCAGCTTATAAGGAATTACTGTGCAGTGAATGACTTCCTTTATTTGGCGATGTCTATGATTTCACCAATCACAAATGTGAACCCAGCAAAATGGTGCTGCTGTTTAGATCCCAATCCTGTCAGGATGTATTTATTTCTTCTTTTGAGGCGGGACCTGGGCCTTGAGAAAAACTTCTGTCTTACTCTTCCTAGTGTTGGGATTATGGTTTCTGGTCACCACTCCTAGCAAGAGAAAAATGCTTTTGAGACATGGTCTCTCTGTATGTGTAGCTCGGGCTGGCCTCAGGCCTGGGATTTTCCCTGATCTTTCAAGTACAGCAGTTACGGGTGCCTACCCTTAAAAGGTCTTTTTCTATAATTATTTTACTTTGCATTTGTTGGGGTCTTTTAATTTAAAGCAAGTGAAAAGTAATTTGTTTCTAATTTTCAAATTTTCTGAAATTTGACTTTCAAAAATTACCAAATGCATGAGCCATCTTTAGGCACTGTTTTGACTCCCTGGTTTCTGTGATGCTGCATAACTGCCGAGTTCAGCATTTCATAGATACAGGCAAGCCTGTTAGCACCAAGGGAGAGGTTTTAGGTCTGCTTTTCTCATGTTTTGTTCTCACTGATATTTGCAAGCATTTTATAGAGTTGAAAAAGATTAGTTTTTGAAACAGAGTCTCATTATGTATCTTTGGCTGGCCTGAACTCAGCCTGGCCTCAAACTCACAGAGATCTGCCTGCCCCTGCCTCCCGAGTTCTGTGGTTATTTTACAGTTGTGCATCAGGTGCGAGCATGCATGTGGTGTGTGTTCTTAGCAGGAGGAGCAGCTGAGTCTTTCTTCCCATTAGGCCTCTTTCCTTTCCCTAGCTGCGTGCAGCTTCTTATGCCAGAGTAGCAGTGTGAGGAAGGGAAGGGAATGAGCGGTATTGAGCACAGACAAGTCGAGCTGAATTGTGAGACTAAAGAACTATACACTGATGATTTTCTGTCTTCATCTCACCCTTCCAGAATGGGATGGTAACAAAAGATTTGACAAGACTGAAGACGCTTCTCATGGAGACAGAGGTGAGTCCATTGCCGGGACCCCTCACTTATACCCAGTGAGGTCAGTGAGCATTCTGTGTTAGCATTTGGAATATTGTGGTGGTGTCAGTCAAGATACAAGGTGACAAGGGGACCTTCTGTGAAACGGGGTTGAGTTCCACCGTCAGATCTCAGAACATGGCCTCTCATGTGTCCTCTGCATTCTGGATCTTCTGTTCTGACTATAATTCTTGTTCTTGTTCTTCTTCTTGTTCTCCTCCTCCTCCTCCTCTTTTGGTATATGTGTGTGTGTGTGTGTGTGTGTGTGTGTGCACGTGTGTGTGTGTGTGTGTATGGTTGTTGTGTATGTGTATTCACTCATTTGTGGGCCACACATGGATGCATGTGGAGGCCTAAGGTTGATGTAAGATGCCTTCCTCAATTATTGCCTATTTGTTGAGGCTGTGTCTCTCACACATACAAACTCTCCAGCTGTCCTCGGGTCCCTTGTGTCTGCCTCCTGAGTGCTGGGATTGTTGGTATCACCATTTCTCTGGCTTTCACTATGGTTGTGAGAATGTGAACTCTTCACATTTGCAACACAAGCTCTTCATACACGAGTCATCTCTCTGGCTCCCATCCCTGTTGTTCTTATTTGTTATCTCTGGCCCCGAAATGTTTCCATTTGGTACTTGGTTAATTAAAATTATTTTTTTAAAAAAATTTATGTGCATTGGTGTTTTATCTGCATGTATTGTGTGTTTCTTTGTTTTTGTTTTTTCGAGACAGGGTTTCTCTGTAGCTTTGGAGCCTGTTCTGGAACTAGCTTTTGTAGACCAGGCTAGCCTGGAACTCACAGAGATCTGCCTGCCTCTGTCTCCTGAGTGCTGGGATTAAAGGTGTGCGCCACCACCACCTGGCTTGAGAGTGTCTGATCTTGGAGCTGCAGATAGTTTGTTAAATGCCATGTGGGTGCTGGGAATTGAACCCAGGTCCTCTGTAAGAGCAATCAGTGCTCTTAACTGTTGAGCCATCTCTTCAGCTCCCAGGAAATTTTAAGTTTTGATTATTCTTTCAGTTATAAAGCACAACATCATGGAGTTTTAAGTGATCTTTGGGGAAACATGGGATGCTTTTAGTATAAGTAATTCGTCCTGGATTACTTGTTTTTATATATTTTTATTCAATCTATTTTCACCAAAACCTGGGTTATCTTTTTAAAAAGCACCCCTTAATAGCTTGATAATGATAGTAACTTCTTGTTGAAACTATGGTGATTTTAATCTGCAAAGTTCAATTTGTTGGTCACATGGTAATGATGGCAATAATGGTGTTGTTTCAGATATATCCCGTCAGCATTGCCACCATCTTTTCTTTGGTGTAAGACATTCCAAGTTTCATCTTAACATTACGTTTCTTCCTTTTGAGTGTTGAAGGTGTGCCCACAAAGTGTGCCTAGCAGGAAACATGGTGGGCCACTCGGAGAAGCACCCAGGGCAGGCTTTGGTTAGTTAGTGCAATGGTAAACACTAACAGGAAGAGTAGGGGTTAATATTGCAGGGGAACCTTGGAGGCAGGAGTATTAGAGCCTGGACAGACCGGTGAATGTCCAGAGGGGATTTGATGAGTGGTATTGGCAAATAGTCAGCTGGTTCAGGGAGAAATAAGACAAGTGACAGGACAGTGGCAGTTGGGAGGACATTCAGGCAGACAGGAGAGGTGTTCTAGACTTGCTCAGGACAGCAGAGTTCAGGATGGCTTTTATGGTTCCAGTCTGAGGGGCTGGAGAGATGGCTCAGAGGTTAAGAGCATTGCCTGCTCTTCCAAAGGTCCTGAGTTCAGTTCCCAGCAACCACATGGTGGCTCACAACTATCTGTAATGGAGTCTGGTGCCCTCTTCTGACCTTCAGGTGTACACACAGACAGAATATTGTATACATAATAAATAAATATTTTTAAAAAAAAGATTCCAGTCTGAGGCCGGCAAGTGGCTGCTACCCCCTGAAGTCAATTCCTGGGTCCATGTAGTGGAGGGAGAGATTGACTCTTGCAAATTTTGCTCATGCATATCCATACACTTACATGCATACAAAATGAAGAAAATGTAATAAAAAGTGTCTAAAACCAGAAAGATTTCAGTGTGTGGCTGTCTTTAGGAGAAGACACCTTTTCCTTGAGACACGTTCTACAGAGGCTTAGATTTGGAATAAAGCTGATGAATTTGGTTTTGCACATACTGTGTTTGAAGTGTTCACCATGTGAGAGCTACTCTGGCAGGGGCTGGTGGGAAAGCACAAGGGCAGCTGTATGCAGTTTTCATAGTGACGCAGCAGTGATGGTGCTGCACTAAAGCTGCCTGCTCAGTGCGTTCAGAATGTAGACTTTTCTTCAGGTCCAAGGTGCTTTTCCACTGCAGGGAGAGTATCTGGCAAGTCCTTTATTTTCATGCTTTTATAGTGAAACAGAACGAGCATAAGATGTTACTTGCCACAAAATGTTATGGAAAACTTCCAAGTAGATTTTCTTTATTATTATTATTATTATTATTATTATTATTATTATTATTATTATTATTATTA
>NC_022014.1:60362409-60400151 GCF_000317375.1 Microtus ochrogaster
ATTTTTCCCAAAACAATTTTATTTCATAAAGTAAAAGTCAATTCAATAATATACATTTTATAAAATTAGCAGAGACCAAATGGGGTGACAGGGCTTGATGCAATACACAGTTTTTATCTCCAGAGTGGTTTCTATTAGAATTCTCTAGTTGTACTTGGTGGATTATTATTTTTTTACAATTGTTTTTATTGAGCTATATATTTTTCTTCACTCCCCTTCCTTATTTCTAATTCTCCCCTCCCCTTCTACCTCTTCTATGGTCCCCATGCTCCCAACTTACTCAGGAGATCTTGTCTTTTTCTACTTCCCACGAGGATTGGATCCATGTATGTCTTTCTTGGGGTTCTCTTTGTTGTCTAGGATTGTGAATTGTAGCTGTTTTTTCTTTGCTTTATGTCTAGAAGCTACTTATGAGTGAGTACATATGATATTTGTCTTTCTGGGTTACCTCACTCAATATGATGTTTTCTAGATCCATTAATTTGCCCACAAATTTTAAGATGTCTTTTTTTTTGTTTTTTTTGCGATGAATAGTACTCCATTGTGTAAATGTTCTACATTTTCTTTTCTTTTTATAAAAAGATTTATTTATTATTTGTATGGTATTGTCAGTATTCTGACTGCATGTAAGCCTGCAGGCCAGAAGAGGGCACCAGATCTCATTACATTACATAGTTGCTGGGAATTGAACTCAGGACCTTTGGAAGAGCAGGCAGTGCTCTTAACCGCTGAGCCATTTCTCCAGCCCCATGTTCTACATTTTCTTTATCCGTTCTTCGGTTAAGGGGCATTTAGGTTGCTTCTAGGTTCTGACTGTTACAAATAATGCTGCCATGAACATAGTTGAGCACATGTCCTTGAGGTACGATTGAGCATCCTTTGGATATATACCCAAAAGTGATATTGCTGGGTCTTGAGGAAGGCTGTTTCCTAATTTTCTGAGAAATCGCCACACTGACATCCAAAGGGGCTGTACCAGCTTGCACTCCCACCCACAATGTGAGTGTTCCCTTTTCCCCACAACCTCCCCACCATAAGTTGTCATCAGTGTTTTTGATCTTGGCCATTCTTACAGGTGTAAGATAGAATCTCAGAGTTGTTTTGATTTGCATTTCTCTGATGGCTAAGGATGTTCAGCATTTCTTTAAGTGTCTTTCAGCCATTTTAGATTCCTCTGTTGAGAGTTCTGTGTTTATGTTTGTACCACATAGACAAAGAACTCAAGAAATTGGTCGTCAAAATAACAAATAATCTTTTTTTTTTTTTTTTTTTTTTTGGTTTTTCGAGACAGGGTTTCTCTGTGGTTTTGGAGCCTGTCCTGGAACTAGCTCTGTAGACCAGGCTGTTCTCGAACTCACAGAGATCCGCCTGCCTCTGCTTCCCGAGTGGTGGGATTAAAGGCGTGCGCCACCATCGCCCGGCTACAAATAATCTTAATAATATTTAAATATTTGCTTTATTTTTATTTGTGTGTCTGGGTGTTTTGCCTGCATGTATGTGTCTACACCAGCAGAGGGCATTAGGTCTCCTGGATTGTGAGCTGCCATGTGGGTCCTGGAGGTCTCCTCCTGGTCCTCTGTAAGAGCAGCAAGTTCTTTTTACGGCTGAGCCATGTCTCCAGACCTTTCTTCTTTTATTTTCAACATTGAAAATGCCCAAATTTAAATCAGCATCACTCAGTATTTCTTATTTCTCTTACACCTCTTTCATTTGAAAATTGCAGACAGCTCCAAGTAGTGTTCTCTCTGGATGTCATGTGGAAGACTTAGATGAAGGTAAGTGCTAAATTTGTCATGGCTTCTGGTAACTCTTACTGTGGCCCTTGCCTTTTAATTGAAGAAGAATTTGTGGGAGGAAAATTTCTGAGGATAGTCTTTATGGTTGGAGATAAAGGAAAGGATGTAAATATTTAAAAATAGGTAGAGACAAAAACATTTCTCTCTGGAACCTTTTCATAGGTTGCAGCTGAGGCTGGCCTTGATCTTCTGATGCTCCTGCCTTGACTTCTGAGCGTTTTCCTGCAGCTGTGCATTTTTATGCCTCCTCGCACAGCTTGCCCTGCAGTGCCTGTTCCAGGCCAAGTGGCTTTCATAAAATACACACTGACTTCTCAGGGTTCATCTTCATCTCTGTAGTCAGTGTGAAAATATTTATTGAGGTTTAGTAGTTTCCCCGTCACCCAGCTAGTAATGCATAAAGCACAACTTTTAAGCCTGGCAGAATAACCTTCTTGTCCCCTGAGGGGAGGTTGGGGGACAGAACTTGTAAGACTAGAAAACGACTGCTTAGCCTTTCTCCTAAGCCTATGTTCCTTGGCTTATTTGGAACTTTATCTAAATCAATCAAAGTCATTTGTATTCAGAAATGTGTGCACTTAGCTTCTATATTTGCTTAACTGAGCTTCATTTCTGTTATACAATGTTCTGCAGTGATATGCCCCAAGCAGGTCTAAGGGCTTCTCCCTCAGTGTGCAGTGGTAGGGTTTGTCCACAAGAATTTCCTGGACAGTCAGTTTTTATTCCTGAAGGAGTTTCTAATAGAAATGCAGCAAGCCTCTCCCCTGGGTTCTCAGAGAAGAGGTTACCCTGGGAGGAAGGCCACCCCCTTCAGACGAGAGCCAGTGCCACCAACTTGATTTAGCTGCTGTTTAGTGGCCTCTGCAACATGATATTTCACAGAGCCAATTGACTAGGCTAGTTGATTGGTATTGGCACCTTTGTCTTGTCTTTTTTATATCATGTGGGATGATACATGTGGAGGGATGTGATTCTTGGACATTAAGATATTGGAATGACGAGGTAGTCTCACATGACACGATTATGTCCTGATTACTCCCTAGGGTCTTGTAACGGTTGGCATTTTCGGCCGCCACCCAGGGGAATCACAAGCAGCGAGGAATATACTTTGTGTAAAAGGTAATGTAAAAAATATTTTAGAAACAAATTACATGTCTCTTTTGAAAAGAGATAATTTTCCTTCACTTTTTGAAGGTAGTAATTTAAATTCAAAGAGGATAATATGTGAAGAAAGAAAAAGTATAGTGATTAAGGGAAATGGTTTGTTTCCTGTTTGAAACAGAGGCTGCACAGGTCAACACCAAATCCATGAGATTTTAATATTAAACCACAATTGTGTGAATACCGCTTGTTTAGACTTTGTTCAGAAAGCTTTCATGCTGGCTGAATTTAATTGCAGGCTGTTGTTAGTGTGGAATTTACTCAGATGTGGTAAATGGAGTTGAAATTAGTTCCTATAAATTGGAAGAGAGCACAGTATCAGTCATACTCAATTATTTTCATAATTTTCTGAAAAAAGAGTCATGTAATTCTTATATATGGAATTTATGGGTACTTTGTATATGAATGACTTTCAGAATTAATGATGTAACTCATTACTAATAGTTATTCCTAAAAATGTAGAAAGTAAACTAAAGTCCCATTTTAAAGGCAAGCTCTTCAGTTCCTTTCATAGGAATGTGTGGCTGGTAGGGCTTTGCATAGACCTTGCTGCCCTAGACTGACTGACATATTGAGAGGAGTCTGATATGTGCTGTAATGAGACACAGTCAAGATGAGGGCTCAATTGTGTTGTGGAAATAAAAGGGCTGAACTAGTAAACACTGCCAGTCCTTGTGGTACCAAGTTAGTGGGGAGACAACATGAGCTTTTGAAAAAGAACCCCACGAATTAGAGTCTAGATGAGAATAGAACCCCATTTTTTGTAGTTTTTGGTTTTGTTTCTATTTTTTTTAGGACATCTTTTTTTTAGTTTTAATTTATTTTTATTTCATTTTACATTCCATCCAGTTTCTACCCTACCCCTGGGGAGTTTTTTTTAATTTATTGTTATGTGTATGAGTCTTTTGTCTGCATATATGTCTATGTACCATGTATGTGCCTGTTTCCTACAGAGGCCTGAAGACAGTGTTGGATTCTCCCCTTGGACAGGAGTTACAGACAGTTGTGAGCTGCCATGTGGGGGCTGGGAATTGAGACTGGGTCTTCTGGAAGAGCAGCCAGCACTCTTAACTAAGTAGTGAAATAGCTTAGGAGCACATAGAAAGACAAATTTTGCAGCATGAAAACACACTCTATGTGTACAAGGCAAGCACAAGTTCTGCACTTATTTTCTGCAGCACATGAGGATTTAATCATCATCATCATCATCATCATCATCATCAGCAGCAGCAGCAGCAATAGCAGCAGCAGCAGCAGCAGCATTCTAGGTTCATTCAGCCTCACTTCAGATGGTTTGGAGGCACCAGTGAGATGAGCCATGCAGGGCTTATGCTGTGCTCCATTCATTTCTGTCTCTAGAGTGTTTTCCAGCTTAAAGTTGTCCATGCATAGCCTCTGTCTTGTGTTTGCTTTGTTAAATGTACTTTTTTTTCTCAGAGGATTTTTTTCATCAATTTTTGAATGTTTTTACTGATATAAGATCAGACTTTACATAGTTTTGCAGGGCATTTTAAAGTCTTTTTTTAAATATTTATTTATTATGTATACAATATTCTGTTTGTGTGTATGCCTACAGGCCAGAAGAGGGCACCAGACCTCATTACAGACGGTTGTGAGCCACCATGGGGTTGCTGGGAATTGAACTCAGGACCTTTGAAAGAGCAGGCAGTGCTCTTAATCTCTGAGCCATTTCTCCAGCCCATTTTAAAGTATTTTTAAAAAATTAGTGATCAGTGGTCTGGAGAGATGGCTCAGAGATTAAGAGCACTGGCTGCTCTTCCAGAGGTCCTGAGTTCAATTCCCAGCAACCATATGGTGTCTCACACCCATCTGAAATGAGATCTGGGGCCCTCTCTTCTGGTGTGCAGGCATACACGCAGGCTGAACACTGTATACATAATAAATAAATAAACAAACAAACAAATAAACAAATACATCTTTTTTAAAAAATTAATGAGCCGGGCAGTGGTGGTGCATGCCTTCAATCTTGGGAGGCAGAGACAGGTGGATTTCTGTTCAAGGCCAGCCTGGTCTACAGATTGAGTTCCAGGACAGGTACCAATGACATGCAAAGAAACACGGTCTCAAAAAAACCAAAACCAACCAACCAAACAAACAAACAAATAAAAAAGATTGCCACGTTCTTGAGCACGAAGTCAGGGCATATTGGTGACTGTGGTGAATATTCATCTGCCACCCTCTTCTCCCTTCATTGGACTTAACAGTGATAAATTTGGCCTCTCAAAAGATCTTTTTTCTTGATACCGAGGAGGCAGAGGGCAAATGGTAGAAGTTATCCTTAAATGGTTGAACAATCTGGGCAGTGTTGGCTTATATTTTTAATCCCAACACTTGGGAGGCAGAGGCAGGTGGATCTCTGTGAGTTCAAGGTGTGGTGGCGCACACCTTTAATCCCAACACTTGGGAGGCAGAGGCAGGTGGATCTCTAAGTTTGAAGGCAGCCTGAGATCAGAAAAAAGTGAGTTTCGCTGTAGCTAGGGCTATGCAGTGAAACCTTCTCTTGAAAGACCCTCCCCCTCAAAAAAAAGGTTGAATGTATATAAAACAGTCTTTCTCATTCCTCTTAGGTTTTTAGAGCAAGGAATTTGTAGGTATGGTGCACAGTGTACTTCAGCACATTCCCAGGAAGAATTAGCAGAGTGGCAGAAAAGATACGCCTCACGGTTAATAAAACTGAAGCAGCAAAATGAGAATAAACAGCTCTCAGGCAGCTACATGGAAACCTTGATTGAAAAGTGGATGAGCTCACTGTCTCCTGAGAAAGTGGTAAGAACTAACAACCCCTGTTGCTCTTGCTCTGAGCAGTGTTCTGGTTTAATCTTTGCTTTCTCATGTGCTCAATTGTAGCTTATTTCTTCAGTCTACTAAGAACATGGATGTTTGTTCATTTGCTTTATTTATTTATTTTTGAAACAGGGTTTCTCTGTGTAGCCCTGTCTGTCCTAGAACTTGCTTTGTAGACCAGGCTGGCCTTGAACTCACAGAGATCTACCCGCCTCTGTCTCCCAGTGTTGAGATTAAAGGTATATGCCTCACCACCACCTGGCTGAGAATATGTTCTTAATAAAGTGGTGTTTTTAGTAACAAAAGATGGCTTGTTTGTTAAGATGAACATTTGTCTGGAGGTATGCAGCTCCTACAGCAATGACCTTCATTAGGAAGGTTTTGATTCTCAGGTTTTGGTTGTTAATTTCCTTCTGTCTGCATTGCATGTCACTCTTGTAAGAATGGCTGGAAAGCGGTGTGTGAAATCCCTTGGTCATCGGTCAGCAAGTGCTGTGTCTGTGCTCATGGCTGACACTTGTGTTTCTGCCCTCAGAATATAATGAAATCACTCTTTGCTTCCAGCTCAGCGAGTGCATAGAGGGAGTTGAGGTGGAGCATAGCCCTGACCTGTTGGTCACCGTCAACACCAAAAAATCCCACCAGACATGGACCTTTGCTCTGACCTGTAAGGTATGAACCCCATGCTAATTAGAGACGATATCAGGCTTGTTCTGTCTCTCAAAGCTTATTGAATTTTAAATGTCTATTAAGAGAGTGTTAAAAATGTTTTACTCGGAGTACCTTTTATTATGCCAAAGTGAGTTTCTGTATATCAGTCATTAAATGTCCTTTTTTCTACTTTGAAATAAGATTCATTTATCTGTGTAGTACACCTTATTATTTACTTGGTAAAGAAGTCTGACATATATTACCTTCTTAACTTGGAACATAGGATGGGGTTCATGGCTTAAAATTAAATATTTGATAATTGAATTATTTAATCTGGCAGTTCTAAGATTTTTTTCAATGAAAACCTATTTTTGTATTTTATTTGATGAAGTCACAAGTTCTGTAATAATGTGTATTTTTATTTTATTTTTGTGTTTTCTGGGCCTTGCCCATGCTAGGCATGTGTTCTACCACTGAGCTATATCCCCAGTCCTAGAGAGGGGTTTTCAATATGAGACATTTCTGCATTGCTTCTCATCTTAAATTATGATGGTCACAGTTTAAGACTGGAGTAGAGTTAACCATTTCAGTGAATATATTTGGTGGAGAAGTTTTGTGTTCTTTTTAGTGGTATTTCTTCTTGGCACCATCTGCATCTTGAGATGGAATGTTTAGCTTCAGCCCTGAACCCAATCCAGTGCTCTCAGAGGTAACCGTCCTCCTTCGAAGGCTTCTTATGTGAGTGTCTGTTAGCACAGTTAGAGGTTTACCCAAGATGGCAAATTTTGCCACTGGGAAAGATGAACATATACAGAAGGTCCAGGGAGGCTGATGACTTAGCATATGTATATCATTTTAGAAACTTTGCTTTAACCATTCTGTTTTGTCTTTGTTTTTCTTTTTCTGCTTAAATAGCTTGTGAGCACAGTTTGTTGGACAACATAGTACCTTAGAAACATGGGGAATAGCAGGTCCTTCCGGGAATATTTTCATTGAAGAGCCCAGTTACAACTGAATTTTTACCCCCATGTACTCAATGAATTATTTTAACTTCCTTGTAGCCTGCAAGAATGCTGTATCGGGTAGCATTGCTTTATGATGCTCATCGTCCTCATTTTAGTATCATTGCCATATCTGCCGGAGATAGTACTACCCAGGTATCACAAGAAGTCCCCGAAAACTGTCAAGAATGGATAGGAGGAAAGATGGCCCAAAATGGATTAGATCATTACGTGTATAAAGTCGGGATAGCATTTAACACAGAAATATTTGGAACTTTTCGCCAAACCATAGTTTTCGACTTTGGATTGGAGCCAGTACTCATGCAAAGAGTAATGATTGATGCAGCTTCTACAGAAGGTAATATTTAGACTTTTTTCCCCCATACAATGTATTAAAAGGCAAGATTAAAAGATTTGTATTGACCCCTAAATATTCCACAAATAGGGAAGGAATAAAAAGCAAAAATTCCCATGTTAATTGACTTACTCACTGTGTAATGACCATAAAATGGGTCAGGTTGTGCTTTGGATCTCTTCATGCAGTTATCAGGCAAATCTTACTTTGAAGTCCCCCAAAATTGCCTCACATGAGTAGGTTATTTTGGTCTAGCAATTTCATGTTTAAAGTAAGATGGTTTTTAGCACAGTCAGACCTTTTAGTATTTGTTTGACTAGAATGTTTTTCTAAGGGTAATGACGTATATACCTACAGTGTATTTCCATTTCCTGACTGTTCAGTTAGCTTTGCTGATGTTACTAAATTATCTCTGAAGGAAAGCCCTCAATATCAGTATTAAGTCAGTGTGTGCCTTCACTATTTTTAAGGAGGGCAGGGTATCTCAGCAGGATCTGTTCAGTGCCTTGGGAAGGGTCCCTGGTTTCAGCACAGGAGCACCTGCATACTTGCTGCTGTGGCTGATTTGCTTTGTATATTGCTGATGGTGCCTGTACCTAAATTTGATGCCTAGATCTAACAGGACAGGGAAAGGGCATGCTAGCCCACTCTTCTGTGGCTCTTGGTTGGATTATAGGTGCTTTAATTTATTAAACAAATGATAAAGGATTTCATTAATGACACTGTGTAGTATGTGTATGACTTGGTACTGTGCTGACTGGAAGTAATTATAATGTGGAGGATGCTCACTCATTAGAACCTGGAACAGTTTTTTTTTTCATGAGCAGATGCTAGGATACTATGATTTGGATGTGGTAACCAGGTAGTAGAACTGTTCTTTTTCTTTTTTTCCCCTATAAGTTGAGGTTAATGAATCCATCCATCCATCCATCCATCCATCCATCCATCCATCCATCCATCCATCCATCCATCCATCCATCCATTTTTCTGGTACTGTGACTCACGAAGTAGCCCAGGCTAACCTTGAATTCACAAGTCTGCTGCCTCAGCCTCCCCAGTGTTGGAATTACAAGTGTGTGTGGCCATGACTGGCCTTCATTGTAACATTTGTGCCAAGCTTTTGTCGCTAGGCGATGTCTTCTTTGTGTTTGCTATTACAGCCCAGGCTTCATTTTATCTCATTTTCTGCCTTGTTTGGTCTCATTTACATTTTATTTGGTTGTATGTAATTTTGTCATTTTCTCAGTAGGAACAAAAATACATTAATTTCCATTGCCAAAGATAGATATGCCAGTAGATAAAATACAAATAAAATCAGAGGGTATAATAAATCTTCTTATGAAGGACTGCATGGTAAAAATTATAGGTGTTGTGAGGACTTGGTCATGGGCAGAATTCTAGGAATGGACCTGACTGCATTCACAGAACTTCAGAACTGCACTGTTTCAAGTTAGGGGAGGTTGGAATTGAAGAAAGAGAAGAAAACGAACTCCTCCTTGGCATGTTGTTTTTAGAGTAGTGCTTTAATAGTTATGGCTTGTTTTCCCAGAAATGTTAAGAATCCACACTAGTGGGTGTTAAATGTCTACAATAAAAAGTTAAGGGAAGCCGGGTGGTGGTGGTACATGTCTTTAATCCCAGGCAAAGGTAGGTGGATCTCTGAGTTTAAGGCCAGTCTGGTCTACAGTGTGAATTTCCTTGTCCCTGTGTCTATACTGTGTAGAGGTCTTAATATCTCCGAGCTTGATGAGGAAACTTTTAAGAGAATGGAGCTGGTGTACCTTCCTTAGATGAGTGTGAGGACTAGACACAAGTGTTGCATGTTTAGCTTATAATAGGCATTTAAAGGAATTATTTTCAGGCTGGTGAGATGGCTCAGTGGATGAAGGCACTTGTCACCAAGCAGGCTGCTTTATTGATTGCTCAGTCTGCTTTCTTATAGAAAGAGGTAGCACTGCCAGTCCCAGGGTAGCACCACCCACAGTGAGCTGGGCCCTCCCACACCAATATCTAATTAAGAAAATGCACTACCGACTTACCTACAGGTCACTCAATGGAGGCAGTTTCTCATTGATAATCCTCCTTCCCAAATGACTCTGGCTTGCATCATGTTAGCATAAACTAGCCAGTACACTGGTAACAAGTTTATCCCTAAATAATACTGGACAATAGTCTTCTTCCATGAGTTATACACTTGACTCTACTGGGCCATCTCCACTGATATCCCCAGCAGCCCCTATGGTTAAGAATGCTGCCCAATCTCTCCTGCAGTTCTAGTGCCTCACCCACTAAAGGCTGTTTGTGCCCTTCAGCTGACTGCCTTCGTGTGACTCAGGGAGATTCATAGTCCAGTTGTATGACAAATAGTATTTTCCTAGCTCATTCTTAATTATTGGACTAAAAAATTCTTTCTTCCTTAGTTAATTTAGCTTTTGAGTTGAATTAAAAACACAACTCCATAGGTTTCTCTAAAATATTATTTGTTTATATTTTATGTGTGAGTGCTCTGAATGTCTGCCTACATGCCAGAAGAGGGCATCAGATACTATTACAGATGGTTGTGAGTCACCACGTGAGTGCTGGGAATTGAACTCAGGACCTCAGGAAGAACAGTCAGTTCTCTTAACCCTTGAGCCATCTCTCCAGCTTGATTTATTTTCTTTTTTTCCACGTTATTATTATCTGCAGTGTCCATTTATGGGTCGTGAGGGAATGTCTTTCTTCTTGTAGTTATATGGTAACCTCCTAACTGTTGAGGAAGATTGTTACTTCAACTGTGTTTTTCTTTTCTTTCCTTTTCTTTTGCTTTCTTGATTATTGAGGCTTAGAAAAATAAGCTATTTACTAAAATTGTCTTTGGGTAAGCTTGAAGTTATAACTCAAAATGTGTGATAAAAGGCACTTGCAAGGGAAGGAAGTTAGCAAGCTTTCCTTGCATGCTATATACGTGGCTTCCACTGATGGGAGAGTTTGGAGATGCTGATTTGGAATTGTGGTTGGATGTCTGGAAGCAGCATATCTATGATTTATTTAGTCTTAGGTTTGAATCTGGAAGCATGCTATTCATTTCTCTGCCGTGAGTCTAGCAAGACATGATAACATCACCACAAAGTTTAGTCTACCTTAAAGATGATTTCCCATTGCTAAAGTTGATGGCAAACTAAGGACACTTATCTTCAATCCATGAATATTGTGTGATCAGCAAAGCATTAGAAAAAGAGGGTTTTAAAGTTTGTCTTCAAAGGTCAGTGTAGTGAATGACAGCACATGGAGAAGCTGCCCTCTGCTTTCACTGCTTTAGTCTGGTTATGTGGGGAATCCCTCCACCTCAATGAGAAAGGGTTTTTCAGTCTACCCCTGGCTGTCCTGGATCTCAGTCTGTAGACCAGGTTGGCCTCGAACTCAGAGATCACCTGCCTCTGCCTCCTGAGTGTTGGGATTTTAAAGGTGTGTGCACTGCCGCCTGGAATTGGTTATGTGGGGCTTCCCCCCACCCCCAGACAGGGTTTCTCTGTGAATCTCTGGTTGTCCTAACTCACTCAATAGATCAGACTGGCCTTGAACTCACAGAGATTTGCTTGCCTCCGTCTCCCTGAGTGCTGGGATCAAAGGCGTGCAACACCACTGCCTGGCAAGTGTGTGTGTGTGTGTGTGTGTGTGTGTGTGTGTGTGTGTGTGTGTGTATTTCAGCTTTTATTAGGTTCTTAAAGCGGGAGAAAATAGAGGCCAATGGTTGGCACAGCCAGAAAGGCTTCCCGTTGCCTCTGGGTAGCAGTGTGGGAGAGCAGTGTAGTCGGAGGGAAGCAGGAGTGCCGGTTGGAGTTGTGTGTGCTTGGGTTTTATTTAATGGGAACAGCCAAAACTTTGATCTTCTAAGGAAAAGTGTGGTGTCTAACTTTGAAATTAGGAAACATTTTATCTTGCCTTTAGATAAATAGAACTGCTTTTAATAAATGACATTTATTGAATCCTGTGGGCCACCTCTGCTTTGTTTTCCTCTCAGCATCTTCTCGTATAGTCTCCAGGCCCCATTAAAGACTGTTCAAATCGATTGCATCTCATATTTCACAGCAGAGCTCTCCTTTGGATACTGTATTATATGGGAAGTAGCTTTGTGGCTGGAATGCGAGCAGGCTCTTAATCTTAAACACCAGAGAGCCTAAGGATAGTGGGAAGTATTTCTTGTGTCAGACTAGTTATTCTAGTTGAGTTGGCTATTTTGTAAAAGGATTTATTTATTTTATTCTTTTACAATTACATGTAGGTGTGCATGTCTGCATATGGGTATGCACGGATGAGTGGAGGTGCCCTCAGAGGACAGAGCTGTTGATTCATGGAGCTGGGGTTATAGACAGTGAGCTGCCTGATGTGGATGCTGGGAGCTGAAATCAGGTCTTCTGGAAGAGCAGCAGTGCTCTTAACTCCCGAACCTTCTCTGTAGCCCAGAGTTGGCTACTTTGGGAAGTGGCAGCCCTTCTGTGGTGTTAATTATATCCTGTTAGATTTTTGCGATGCTGAGGATCCATTTCAGTATCACACGCATATTAAGCAAATGCCCTTTAGATATAGTCCAGTTTGATTTTCCATGGATTTCTCTTAAATTTATTTACAATTTCTGCCTACTTGCCACACCTCAGGGTAGTGCCTTCTATATTGGTGTCAGGTTTGCTTGGAGATTTTTATTACAAGAGTTGGTTAATGAATAGTCTTAATAAGCACTGTTATACTTTTCTGTTGATTTGTGACTATTGTCCAAGTTTGTTCATTTTTGTCTTTCCGGTGTGTGATTCATTTTAGGCTGGTACAGGTTGAGGGGACACATATACTGTGGCCGAAGAGCTGCGCAGCAGTCCTGAGCATTACTCAGTCTGGTTTTGATGATCGCAGATGCAGGAGCTACAGCTGGGGATGACAGTGACCACAGGTGCTGGTGTGTCCAGCGTCTCATAGGGCACCTTACCTTCTTCTCCATAAATGGAGAGTCTCTAGAAGTAATGACTTTAAGCACTGTAAATCAGTGAGTCATTACACAGCTAACAGTTTCTTTTTCAGATAAGAGGAATGAGCAAGGTGTGGTGGCTCACACCTGTAATCCTAGCAATCGAGAGACTGAAGCAGGGGAATGACTGCTGTTTCCAGCTATAGAGTATTGTAGAGGAAGACTTTCTAAGCACAACATAAAATCACCCCCCACCCCCAAGAGGGAACAAATAAACAAAAAACACAAGGAAAGAATGAAGAACAGAGAGGCAGAAGTCTGACTCGGGCTCCCAAGAGAAGTAGTTCTGTAAAGCTTCCCCGGAGCCACCAGCCAGTCACGAGCATGACCTTTTTGAGGCTGGCACACCAGGATGTTTTCAGGTGCCTCCTCTCTGCTGCTGCACCTTTCCCTCCTACATAGTCATTAACAAGACACTGGGTATGGTGGCTCATTATCTAATCCTAGTGCTTGGGGAGCAGCCACTAGTTCTAGGTTAGCCTGGCCTACTAAGTGAGAGCCTGTCCCACACCTCCAAGTGAAATGGGATAAAAATTAACATTGTTTGAAAATTTTGTGATGCTACTTGCTCAAGACACTAAGAAATTCCTAAAACCAAAGTGTAAATGATGGCACTATCTATATAAAATGTCAAAAAAATATTGCCGCTTATGCCAATTCCCAAAGTTTAAATACTTCTAGGCAGAAGCAGAGAAGTTGATTTTTGTAGATTTTAACATGTTTTCCATAGCATTCTCAGGATACCATTTTTGGTCTGTTTTTCCCAAGCACCTTAAGGAACATCGAAACAGCCAGTGACCTTTAAATGACACAAGAATGTGTGGTTTAAAGTATAGTCTAAAGCACTTAAATAAAATCTGTAATGTAATTATGAAATGTAAATTTCCCACCTTACAATAGCAGTTAGACATCCTTCTATATTCTCATTCTCTCTCTCTTTGATTTTTCAAGACAGGGTTTCCCTGTGGTTCTGACTATCCTGGAACTCACTTTGTAGATCAGTCTGGCCTCAAACTCACAGAGATTTGCCTGCCTTTCTATCTGCTCAATGCTGAGATAAAAAACATAGGCTACCAATGATCCAGTGCAGAGTAATTTTTATTTAAAGTGACTTATATATGTGTATGTATGTATGTATTTGTGTGTGTTAGTATGTCATGTGTGTTTGTACCCATCGGTGTCAGAAGAGGGTGTCAGCTGTCATGGAGCTGCTTGTGAGCCATCTGTCATGTGTGCTGGAATTCAGACTCTTGTTTTGGAAAGAGTGTTTTTAATTGCTGAGCCATCTCTCCAGCCCTAGAGTAGTTTGAAGTGTAATTTTAATGGATAGTTCATCTTTACTGCTGTTATGTTGCTGTCTGAGAGTAACAATACTCTTACAAAAATGCTTTCACAAGAATCAAAAGTTAGAACTTAGGGCCTTTTTTGGTTTTTTGAGACAGGATTTCTCTGTGGCTTTGGAGCCTTTCCTGGAACTAGCTCTGTAGACCAGGCTGGTCTCGAACTCACAGAGATCCGCCTGCCTCTGCCTCCCGAGTGCTGGGATTAAAGGCGTGCGCCACCACAGCCCGGCAGAATTTAGGGCCTTTATATATTTTTATTAAGAACTAGGATGCAAAAAAAAAAAAACAAACAAAAAGATACTAAGATCCTTGCCACTGTTGTGAAATTTCTTTGTTAATGGCTGCATGTGTATTTATAATGCGTATGTGATATTTAGAGGTTGCAGCACCAGAGCCTGGGGTGTAGTTCAATGGTAGAATAACGCTGGATTTTGGACTTGATCTCTAACACCACAAAATAATCAATAAATAAACAAACTTGCCAAATTACTAACTGAATGGGAGGTTGCAGTCACACCTGTTCTGATTCAGAGACAGCTTGAGGTGACTTCCCCTGAACTCTGAACCTTTGCCTGATGAGTTAGCTAGACAACTTTCTAACTTTTGGCTATGTTTTGCTTTCCTGGGCAGGCATGCTTGCTCCACCCAATAAGTCTCAGGTAGTGACTTTCATGTTTGCTGTTTATGGTACGACTCTATCAAAGATGCCAGAATCTGACAGTTCTGGTTTTGACACTGTGTCCTGTTTATAGTATAATTTGCTGAGTTTTACATGGCCTTTTGGGACGTGGCATTCAAACGACTTCCTATCACATGTTCCAAGGAGTTGGCAGTGTTGTACACCTGTATCTTCTAACAGATTGGTGCTGATAGCAAGGTGACTTTCAAACAGTTTCTCTGCGCTTTGCCACACAAAGATGGATACTTTCAGGACTTTGGATCTTCTCTTTGTCTCATGGGGCAGGTACTAGCAGGATGAGGAGGAAAGTGACTGTTGTCCGCCACTCGGTACATTTCATCATACAAGGAATTGGTCAGGTTTCTCCTGCAGGTCAGGGTCTCTTGGCTGAAGAGTTAAGTTCTGAATGTTTAACTGAAAAGTAACTATTTGTGGCATGAGATAGCCAGTGTATAAAAAGATGTTCTCAAGTGGATTCCTAACAATGTTTTTTTGTTAAAATGATCAAAGATGCCAGGCATGGGAAAAGTACTCTCTCAATCAGTTTTGTGTTATTTTATTTTAAGGATTTTAGCTCTAGCATATGAAGCTCTGTTACAAAAATAAGTACTTATTCACTTGAGAATTTAACCCTGTGTTCCTTTATAAACGTGTTCCTTGTTTCCTTTAGATCTTGAGTACCTGATGCATGCAAAACAGCAACTGGTGACCACAGCCAAGCGCTGGGATGCTTCCTCTAAGACTATCGTAGATTTCGAACCTAATGAAACTACTGATTTGGAGAAGAGCCTTCTGATCAGATACCAAATTCCTCTTTCTGCTGACCAGCTGTTTACACAGTCCGTTTTAGACAAATCATTGACCAAGGCAAACTATCAGTCACGGTTGCACGACCTGCTTTATATTGAGGAGATAGCCCAGTATAAAGAAGTCAGCAAGTAAGTTCTTTGAGAACCTCCCTCCTCCCCTTTACTCCTCTCTTCCCTCCCCTCCTCTCTTTCCTCTTTTCCTCCCTCTTCTCCTCCCCTCTTCTCTCCCCTCCTGTCCTCTTTCCCTTCCTCTCCTCCCCACTTCACCCTCCTCCTCCCCTCCTCCTCCTCCTCCTATTCCTCCAGTCCTCTCCCCTCCTCTCCCCTCCTCCCCTCCTCTCCTCCTCTTCTCTATTCTCCTTGGTCTCCCTTTAGAGTGGTGTTTAAATTTTACAGTTTAGATGCGTTTAAGTAAAGATGGGCATTACAATAATTATTCTCCATTAGCTGTTTTTATTTAACCAATCAGCTAGCTTCGAAACAGGGTCTTGTTATGAAGTCCTGACTGACTTAGAACTCGATATGTAGGCCAGGTTGGACTTGAACTCTCAGTAGTCCTGCTTCTGCCTCTTGCATGTCAGATTGCAGGTATGAGCCAGCACCCTTGGCGCTCTGTATTCTATCTTTATTGGAAGTGCTAGTAAGAATTGTGTTTAGGAAGCTGTCGGTAGTGGCTCATTCCTTTAATCCCAGCATTTGGGAAGCAGAGGCAGGTGGATCTCGGTGAGTTTGAGGCCAGCCTGGTCTACAAAGCGAGTTCCAGGAAATAGCCAGGGTTACAGAGAAACCCGGGCTCAAAACAAACAAACAAACAAACCAAACAAACGAAAAACCAGAAAGAAAGATTGTATTTAGAACCCAGCTCTTTTTCACAGTACCTCACTGACTGTTTCCTGGGATCAGCTGTGCTTACTTTTGCCGTATAAAAGCAGTCCTCACTCTTGAGACACTTTGCAGTGTGTGTAGGCTATTGCAAGCACTTAGAGAATATTTGTTGAATCAATGTACAAAGACAAAAGTAAGCCACATATTTTGAAAGTTATAAGTTTATAAGTGCTCTGTCATCTTTTATATTTTGGCCACAGCCACATATGAAGAGCTGAAAGCAGAAGATTATTTGATTAATGTAAGAGAAGTAGTCTTAAATGAAAGTGTGAGTGAGTAAAACTATTTCAAAGGTCATTATTTTGAAAATAATTTTTACTGTTTAGGTAAAATAGGATGAATCTTCAAAATTGAACCTCAATGAGACATGATTACATTTTTGTAACTATTTTTCCTTTTAAATATAGTCTAACCAATATTCTTTTTTGTAAGCTGTCTTATCATTAATAATAGATTCAGAATGCTCATTAGGACCATACACAAAAAACAAAGAGCAAACGAAAATGTAAAGTACATTGTGCCACTCTGTTTGTTGGTTAAATGTGGTAGGATCTTTCAAAGTATCTCACATGAGATGTGCCAGGTCAGTATACTTTGTTTTCATTATTCTGGGACTCTGCCATTGCTGTTTTGGTTGTGTTCTTATCTCACTGCTCTGTCGGGAGCAGAGTTTTGCTGTGTAGCATAGGCTGGTCTAGAACTTGTCACTCTTACCCATTTCCTCTTGAGTGCTCATATTACAGATATGTGCTGGGCCATTTATTGGTAACTGTCAAGTGCCCAGGTGTAATGTGATGTTGGAGGACAGTCTTCAGGATTGGGACCCCCCTTCCACCTTGGTTTTGAGACAGGGTTTCTCTTGTTTTGCTTCCACATTGTATACTCAAGCTTCTGGCTGATTCTCTTATCTCTTGCACTTACTGAGGTCACAAGTGTGACCAAAATCCACATTTTTGGGTGGATTTTGAGTTTTGAGCTCAGGTCATCCTGGCACTCCTTGAGCTGTCTTCCTTGGCCTCCCATCTGTGCAAATAAATCTTAAAGGCATGTATTGATTTTGACTGTACTGTGTTCTGATGAAATTATATTTATTAACACATGAATAGGCTTGTGTATGGTTCCCAATATCATATTCCTTTTTCTTAGGAAAGAACACTCTGTGAGTATTGGGCTGATGCCTGGCTTGGGGTCTATGCTTTTAATCCTAGCACTTGGACACTTGAGAGGCAGATCAGGTGGAGCTCAATGACTTCCAGGCCAGTCAGGACTGTATAGTAAGAGCCTGTGTCAAAACAAAAACAAAAGCACAGCAGCTTACCAGACATTTGGTCCTGATGTTACACATCTGTAATCTTAGCACTCAGGAGACAAAGGCAAGGGAGAGTCATGGGTTAAAGGCCATCTTGGGCCACCTAGCAATTTCTTAACTAACCCCAGCTACAGTAAGATACTGTTTATAAAGCTTGTGACATTCAGGTGCTAAGGACAATACACTTCATCTTACTGACTTTACAGAGGCTTTCAGATTCTTCAGAATTTGTTTCTTTCTTAAAACAAGAACAAATTTAGGCCACATGTTGATGTGCATTCAGTGATCCTACCTTGGAAGAAATATGTTCAGTTCTGAGAGATACATTTTTAAAGAAATAAGGCTTTAGGGCTGGAGACATGACTCAGGTTAAGTCCATGTACTATTCTTGCAGAGGACCCAGGTTTTATTGCCAGAACCCACATCAGGTGGCTCACAACTGCCTGTAACCCTCATTTTCAGGGGATCCAACACTTTGGCCTCTGAGAACACCTGACATAAATTGATTTATGCCTTCAACATACACATAATTAAAGATAATAAAAATAAATCTTAAAAGGCAAATACTAGACATTAACTGGAGCTGTGATTTCTATTGAACTGTGCAATGCAAACCTACCTGGTCTCCATGCCTGGCTACCTAGCGCACTCCTGCCTGGCAGGCCTAGTGTGGGAGTAGGATGTGTGTCACATCCTAGCCATAAGCACAGCTTCCGTGGGTTACCTTACTTCTCCACTCTGCATCAACAAACCAAACTCAGTGTAATCTAAAATGTCGAAAAACTCCAAATAGTTTATTTTACTAGGCTGATTCTTGTTCATGTAGTGCAAAAAAATCTCATACAATCAAATTTGCTATATAGCTCTGGTGTTTGAAAACTGACCTATCACTTCAGAGACATGGCCTGCCTAATGCTGGCATCACATTTCTTATCAGCTACACAAGTGGCTTACAACAGCTGGTAATGTTGGTGGCTGCATTGCCTCCTGGGAAGGTTGAGATTATTGGCTTCAAGATTGATTCAAAATGTGGTATGCAAGAGTGGAAAGAATTTGAATTATTAAGTTTCAAAGTCCTGTTCTTTAGATTTTTAACTATGTGTTTCTATATGTGTCTGTGTACAGGTATGTGTAAGTGAGTTCTGGTGTCCCAAGGAGGTCAGAAGAGAGTGTTAGATCCCCGGAACTGGAGTTACCTATGGGAGGTTGTGAACTGCATGGTGTGGGTGTGGGTCCGGGTCCTCTGGAAGAGCAGCAGGTGTTCCTAACCTTTGAGTCATCTCTCCAGCTCCAAGCTGGCAGAGCTGTTCTAATACTTGAAGGAGGCTATGACTGGAATTTTAGTTTAGCATGCCAACCTTTTAGGAAGATGAGATATTAGTAGTAGTGGTTTCTACTAGAAATTCTAAACATGCATCTTTAGTATGCGGCTAGTCTCCTGCAGGAAAATCTGTTTTTTGAGGTGTTTATTTTCTAGTGTGTCAAGGCACTGGTTAGTGTCACAGCAGTTTCTCTTGCTGCTGTCAGGCTGTGGGCTTAGTTCTCATGAATAAAGTGGTTGAAAGGAGAGTTTAGTGCATGGTGATAGAAACATGACAGAAAGCCATGTTCAAAGTTTATAGGCTAAAAATGTTGAGTTGAAAATGACCTAACCAGTAGTAGGGACCCATGGTGCACCTAGAAACCAGGGCTTTGTGAGAGTATCGCGGGGGGAATGGCTGTTGGTGAGACGGGCACAGTTGATGTAACTCAGCTTCTGGCTTGAAGACATAACTGAATGATGGAGCCTTTTTGCATAATGTTAGAAAGATTTGATTTGGAGTCACGGTGGAGAGGTCAGAGGTTATTCGATGTTACACATCTGGGCATGGAGAATGCAGGATCAAAGGTATCTGTTAAAAGGTAAGATGAGGGCACACTGGGGCTTTGAGAAGGTGGCTGAATTTGGATGGCAATGAAGGTAGTTAGGTAGCTGAGAGTCCCTGGAGGGTGTGACTTTTCAGAAGCCCGAGGAAGATGGAGTTTAAAGAGGAAGGGAGACATTTGAAGCCTGGACATGACCTTGAGCAACAGAGAGAGGTCTTGTTGGGCAGCTGTATTAGAGGCAGTCTAACTTAAGTGAGTTTTAATGACCCAGTCCTTCTCATCATGTGAAAGGTGACTTGTGAAACTCTCCTTAAAGAATCACCTGTGACACAAGGACTCAGGTTCTTTTCAATTGGTGAGGTGGACAGAGGCTATCATGGCTTTTCATGTGCAGGCTTTTTAATTTGAGTCTTAGTATACATCTGGTCTTTAAATAGTCAGATAAACTTGAGTAAGATGACGTATGCATTTCTTTAAATTACCCAGAAAAATTACATACAGAATAAAAGAAGTGCAATAGGATTTTTAGAAAGTCTCATACGAGGCAGATCTTACTGAATTTTATTTGATCCTAATATAAAACTGTACTATTGAATATTAATTTTAATATGTGTAGACCTTTTGGTTTTATACCTCTTTGTTATCTATCTATCTATCTATCTATCTATCTATCTATCTATCTATCTATCTATCTATCTATCTATCTATCTATCTATCTATGTTTTCCAAGACAGGGTTTCTCTGTAGCTTTGGAGCCTGTCCTAGAACTAGCTCTTGTAGACCAGGCTGGTCTTGAACTTACAGAGATCTGTCTGCTTTTGCCTCCCGAGTGCTAGGATTAAAGGCATGCACCACCGCCCGCCCGGATACCTTTTTGTATTATATGTGATGTTTCCCTCCCTGTAATATATGTGATGGTTCCTTCCCTTTCTTCTTTTCTCCCTTCCCTCCTTTTTTCCTTCCTTCTTTCCTTTCCTTTTCCTTCCTTCCCTCCCTCCCTCCTTCCTCCTCCTTCTTTTTCTCTTCCTCCTCCTCCTCCTTCTTCTTTTTTTTTTTTTTCAAGACTGGGTTTTTTTTGTGTGTAGCCCTGGCTGCCCTGGACTCACTTTGTAGACCAGCCTAACCTTGAACTCAGAGATCAGCCTGCCTCTGCCTCCAAGTGCTGGGATTAGAGGTGTGCACCACCACGCCTTGCCAATACTGTGTAAGTTAACAACTCTTGATTCTCTGACACCTTCAAGCACGCCTTGTCTCATACTCACACGTACATGAGTGTCCCGATTGTTGTCTCTAAGATAGGCTGAGCTCTTTTCCACACAGTGAATCTCCCATGTGAGACTCACTTCTTTGTAATACCGGATATACTTTTATTCTGGTTGTTATTTATTATCATTACCGAGAGAGAAATGTTATGGTTAGATTCTTTTGGTAAGATTTACCTGGCAAGCCCTCAGCTGAAAGTCCACTGTAGTTTTAATTCAGTGCCTTTCCTCCTAGCTTCAGTAATTTTAAAGTCTTAATTATCTCAACCATGTTCAAACACGTTTACCTATTAGTTAATGTGTTTCACTTATTAAAAATCACCTGTAGTTTACTCAGACTCACAAGAATTATATGTCCTTGTGCATGTGTGTGTGTCTGAGAGGCAGCATTCACATATGAGATCAGATAACAGCTTTCAGAGTCAGCTTACTGCTTCCATCACGTGGGTTCTGGAATTGAACTCTGCTCACCAGGCTTGGCAGCAGGCACCTTTACCCACTGAGCCCACTCAGGGGCCACACTCAGTCATCTAAAAATTATTAAACATATTACTTTATGCTTATATAACTTGCCTTCAGCTTGGATATAGGAAAGAAAGATATAGTATATATTGATGAGCCGTGCAGGCGGCCGGGTGCTGGGGACGCAGCTCCGCCGCTCTTAATTCAACAATATATAGATTTGTTAATTCAGTACAGTGAAATTGATACAGAATTTTACATTTCCATATATTTATATTTGAACTTCTTTGTTGTATTTTTTAGATCTTATGGTTTTGATGAGAAATACTCAAACTAGTTTTCTGCTTTCGATTTAGGTTCAACCTTAAAGTGCAATTGCAGATTTTAGCAAGCTTCATGCTCACTGGAGTTTCTGGGGGTGCAAAGTATGCTCAGAATGGACAACTTTTTGGTCGTTTTAAGCTTACTGAAACCCTTTCTGAAGATACTTTGGCTGGACGACTGGTGATGACCAAAGTCAATGCTGTTTATTTATTACCAGTCCCTAAAGAGAAGCTAGTACAGAACCAGGGAACCAAAGAGAAGGTTTATGAAGCTACTATTGAAGAAAAAACAAAAGATTATATATTTTTAAGGATATCCAGGGAATGCTGTGAAGAGCTTAATCTTCGGCCTGACTGTGACACACAGGTATGTTTGCAGGCAGTGCCTTCCCCAGTGTCTTCACCCCAGTGCCAGCTGTTGCCTGCTGCTTCTTCTCCCTTGCCGACCAGAAGTGCACTTGACTTTGAAGGCATATTATCCTGGGTGGTTAGAATTGCAGTTTCTGTCACCTTTTGAATTTAAGGAACATGTAGTATGTTCTAGTTTTGTACAAGCTTGAACTCTCTGATTAGATGTTTGACATCTGCAATGGAAGAGTAAGGTTTTTTTGTTTGTTTTTTAAGCTGCTGTGACTAGGGCCACTGGATTAGCATTGTCTGCTTTCCTTGTTTTTCACTAATGGTGTTTAGGTGAAGCCTGTGCCCTGTTGGCTATATTTAACTGGAAAGCTAAATCTAGCCTTTAGATGAAATAGACCGTTATTCATAGTCAGTCTGTACAGGGTTGTAAGGTCGATTATCACTCAACATGTGATACTACACACTTGTTCTGGTGTTATCAAATGTGTTCTTCATGGGCATGGTCTGCTCAGACACTCTTTATCTAGCATTTATAAGATTTCAGTTCTTAGTATGTAAAATGAGGTCAGTAATAGCATGTATGCTGTTAGTATGATTACACAAGGTCATCCATGGTAACTGCTTGTTACAGTGCCTAACAAATGCTGCCAATGGGATATAATCATAGTCTGAAAGAAGCTCTAAACTTGTCCTGCAAATTGTTGTCTCCATGAAGTATTTTTGTGCACTGCCAATAGTGATGTTGGTGTAAAAGCTATTTTAAAAACGTTCATTTTCTATTTCAGGTTGAACTTCAGTTTCAGTTGAATCGACTACCCCTCTGTGAAATGCATTATGCACTAGACAGAATTAAGGACAATGATGTTTTGTTTCCTGACATCAGTATGACTCCTACCATACCTTGGAGTCCCAACAGGTATGAAAAGAGATTTCTTAGAAAAAGGAGGATGTTAATATTAAATTGAATGCCTGTATCAGTTCAAGCACACTTGCTTGTTTGCTTTTTTTCTTTTTCTTTTTTTAAGACAGTGTTTCACACTATAACCAGGCTGGACTGAATCTTATTATGTAGTTCAAGTTGACCTTGAACTTGTGGTAATCCTCTAGCCTCCGTCACCCCAGTGCTGGGGTTGCCAGTGCAAGCTAGTACACTGAGCTCAAGCCTGCCTTTGTTAGACAGCTTGCCTATGTTCTTCAGGAGATGAACGAGACATTTGACATTCAGACTGGAGATTAGTTCTGTGACTTCTCTCAGTGATCTCAATTTGATAGAACACTGAGCAGCTTAGGGATATTTCCAAATGGAATTCTGACATGACAATCATGACCTTCTGCAGTGGTTCAAATAGATACAACAGCTTTGGACGCAGATGGTATTGTGATTTAGCAAAGTAGAGGGAGAGGTCAGAAGATGTTTCTTCAGAAACTGCTGTCAAGTTAGGGGTTGTGCAAATAGCCATCTTCTTAACTGTTAACTCCACTTGAAGTTAAATGAATTACTGCTGGTTTGTCCCAAGAAATGCAGCTGTGTGAGTATTCTTTGTCACTGGTTTCTGTCCCATTAACTTCTGCTTTCCTAGCTCACTTGACCATAGGAGAGTATCTAAGTGACTTTACACATAAAGATTTGCTTGGGTGGCCACTTGGCAGAGTGGTGGTCCTGTTCCTTCCTGATGGATGTCTTGGTGTCTTTAGTAATTGATTACTGTTGACAAGTAAAGAGTGAACACAGAGGATCAGGTGGTACATTTTTATAGATCAGGCCTAGAAGGATCAAGACATACAAGTCCATTCAATATTCCATTGCTCCTGGTCCTAAAAACAGAATAAAACATGATACACCTTTTAGTACAAGCTTTCCATTACTGCCTCACCCCACTTCTTTTTATTGCCACGTTTCTTAATAGGCAATAGTCTGCGTGTCTCCCAACATTCTTCATTTACTGTGACTTTGCTGCTCATTGTCCTGAAAGTAATTGTGATCTGATCATAGAAACTCAGGGACATCCCAGCTCTCATTTGGTTGAGCTTTGCATCCATCTCTTTCTTCCCATTCTTATAACTGGTGCTGAGGTTATACTTGAACTATTTTGGTGACATTCTGTTGTTCTTCCATCCTGCTGTCTGTATCTCTGTTGTTTGGCCCAACCTAAATACTTCTTCCAAAGTTAGTTTTTAAAATAACTGTGGCATTTCATCATGTGTAGATCTTTGGACAAAGTCTGAGAACCTGATGCTGAGCTCTGTTCTAGCTTCTCACTGACTGCCTCCTAGTCCCGTTGTCTTTTCTCATTCCCAGTTCTGGGTGCATTCAGTTGTCTTGACACTTATTTATGCCTTCCTGTGCTTACTTACCTCCTTATGTTTTGTTATTCCTATTAAGCTTTTTAAACGTTATGGTAAAATCCATGCAACAAAGAATCGGTCATCATGAATCATTTAAGAGTCTAGTCTGTTAGCTTAAATATATTGATGCTGTGTACTCATGTGTGTCTCTACCTCCTCATCTCTGTTCACAGCTGCATGGTTTCCTCTGCTGACCAGTCTTTGACCGGGATCAGCCTTTTGAAGATCGTTTGGTACTTTAGAGTCACATGCAGCTTAAGTGCTCACTCTTCAAGTAGATGAGCAGGATGCTTCTGTTTCATTATTTCAGCACGTATTTACTGAGTCCCTGATGTGCCAGTTTTGGGCTTTCCAGCATGATCTCTCTAAATTAATTTTTGTCAGTTGTGTACATTTCAACTTTTTTCCTGAACTCCGAGCTTTGTAAAATACGAGATCATGTCTTATTTATTTTGACAATCAAGAAAGTCTTGTACATTGAAGTTAATATTAATTTCAGGTTTAAAGAGGAAGTTAATATTAATTCCAGCCTAGTGAAGCTTTTGGCATTATGACTTGATTTGCTCATTGTGTCCAACAGTACTACTGGCTGGCTGTTAAGTACAGAAGTGCCAGAAGCTGTCACAGAGCAGGGTGCTTTCCAGCAGGGCCAGGCTTGCCCACTACAGTAGGAATAGTAGAGGAGGGTCCTGTGTCTAGGACCTGAGATGCTGGCAGCCATGCAAACCCTTTTCTGGAATCACAGGGATTTTATTTTATTTTATTTTTTATTTTTCCATTCAAAAATTTACACTTCCTCCCCTTCTTCACCCCCCCCCCACTTACCCTCCTTCCTCCCCCTCCCTCCTTAAGAGAGGGCATGGAACCCTACCCTATGGGAAGTCCAAAGCCCTCCCCCCTACTTCCAGGCCTAGGAAGCTTTGCATCCAAATAGACTAGGGTCCCAAAAAGCCAGTACATGCAGTAGAAACAAGTCTCAGTGCCTTTATCAATGGCTTCTCAGTCAGCCCCCACTGTCAGCCACATTCAGAGAGATCGGTTTGATCGCATGCTCATTCAGTCCTGGTCCAGCTGGATTTGGTGAGCTCCCATTAGATCAGGTCCACTGTCTCAGTGGATGGACCAACCCCTCGCGGTCCAGACTTCCTTGTTCATCTTCTCCCTCCTTCTGCTCTTCAACTGGACCTTGGGAGCTTTTAGATAGACAATGAAGGCGAAAAGTCATTCTTGAGCATGTGGCCTATGAACTAATTGCAGGAATGAATCGGGTCAGAGGAGGAAAGGCTTTGAATTAACATAGTGCTGGGAGTGAAAGAATTTTTTTTCATTTAAAATTTTTTTTCCCCCTGAAACTAAGCTTGGATAGACTGTTTTCAGCTGTGGAGACAAGGCTCTGCAGCATGCATGCTTAGGTTGCTTTCTTACTCAGTGGTTGGACAATGACGATAGTTGCTTTCAGATTTTGGCTTTCTTTACGTATTCGTTACTTATTGCCAGAAATTGCAGAGATAACTGACATCAATAAAGTCTCAGATCTGCTCTGAGTCCCTTACACTAAAACAGTTGATAATCAGAATGGGCTCCATAGTTAAGGAATGATATTGACAAATTTACAGAATTGTTCCTTAAGTTTGTTGTTAAACTCTTAGCTTTGTAGTTAATATACAGAGTCCTATATCTTTAGCATTTTGTAACTCATGCTGATGGAAATGGTTGGTATGTGTTGTTTTGTTTTTTAATGTGTATTATTCAAGTAATGTCTTTTCCTAAAATCATCAGAGAATATAGAAATAGAAACTAAAGTGGATTAAACTTTTGATGCTCGAGTATTTTTCCAAAAAACTTTAGATTTAGAGTGTTTTAGTTGATGCAAACATATGCACGGTGTCATTGGCTTTAGGACAGCCGTCTAGTGCCATGTCTTACCTTTGTAGATAGAGGGAGGGTTATAGATGGCAGGGGATCTTGCAATTGCAGTGTCAGATTGGGTGTGTGGAACTGCTTTCTGAGCTGAGCTTCTGTAGTAAGTTGAGTTACAGAAGCCCAGAGTCAAGTAGCCAGGACTGGGGCAAAGGCCAATAGTGTTATCATAGACCACATCACCTTTCCTCTTGGCCTATAATAACATGTTGGGAGTTTTGTTTTTTGCTTTGTTTTCTGATGCTTGTTGTTCATTGGGTTTGTGTTGGCTGCTCGAAATTTATTTACCTTGTGCTCTTTGCAACCAGAGGAGCACAAACATGAATAGGGCTTTCTTGACTCAAAAAAACCCAAAACACTGAGCATTATTTGTTTGTTTGATGGTTTGTTTTGTTTTAATAGATGTGGAGGCTGTTTTGAGAGACTTCTTCCACTGTCAGACTGACCAGAGTTGGGTTCCAGAAGCTAGGCTCTGTAGAATAGAAAGGCAGAGGAAAGCGGTGCTGGGGATGGTTTGTGGGTAACCATGCCAGTGACTGCCTCATATCGGGTCTGGACGTGGTGGTCACTTAGAGCTCATTTCTTCTTTTGCGATAGAAGATAGAGCATTGCCAGGCACTGGAAGAGCTATTATTGCAGAGCTGGCCATTGCAGAGGGACTCTGAAGTAAGGTGCTTTATGTAGTATATGGTCAGAGTTCTCTTTCCTTCTAATGTACAAAAAAAAAAAAAAAAAGTCAAATTCAGAAAAAGTAGTAGTGGCATGTTTTTATCTTCTGAGTTGATTTTCTAAGGGTCTGTAGATTTAAAGACTCTCCTTGGTTTGAGTTTAGCACAGTGGATCAGTTGCAATTCTTAAGCATCTCTGACTGTTAGGACAGTTTTCATATGTAAGTTCAGCCTTCTTCACCAAGAGGGACTTTTGGTCTCAACTCTGTCCTCCTGCCTTTGGTCGTTCCACAGATACTTGACAAATTTAGCCGGTGTCTTCACACATCCTTTTGTTTGAGCTCACATCTCAGCACTTTTACCATAGCTGTTGCAGCATTAGTATTTTGGTTGGCGTTGTGAGGAAGAATGCTATTGATTCTTTACTTTTACCTGCCTCAGCATCTGGTGTCCATTGAAATCTTCAAATCATAACCATGTTGGAAGGGGCACTCGTGGGAGCGGGTTCATTACACAGCCACATGTGCTGCAGGTGGTCATCACTCTGAACAGTAGAAGCTGTGTGGGTGGATGGCATATGTGGGAAAATACCAGAAAATATGCCATTTCATCTGGGTTTGTTACCTTAAAAAAAAACCATGCTATTTAATCAAGATTTTAGTCAATCTGTTACTTAATCAAATGTCTCTTAACCAGGGGGATGTGGGTTTTTTCCTTTTTTTTGTGTTCCAGGCCTGGATGGAGATCTTCCAGTAGGTCAGCAGTAGACATTTAGATAGTTGTTTTTTTGTATTCTGTTACAGCTTCCCCATTATGGGAAACAGTTTTTTTTTTTATTTTGAAGTATTGCCAGCAAGTAGACTACAAGTGTTTGTTTTCTTTAGATTAGTATATAACTCAGGTTAGTTTTGGTTCCTTGTAGAACTGACTGTAATCTGGAGAGGTATTAGCATAAGTGTTGGTTATTGTAGATGCTGTGCTACTTATGTAGGTGTGTCGGTGAAACTGACAATACTGATGTGCATGTTTGTATTTTCTACAGACAGTGGGATGAGCAATTAGATCCTCGACTAAATGCAAAACAGAAAGAAGCTGTCCTGGCCATCACCACTCCTCTCTCCATCCAGCTGCCGCCTGTTCTCATCATCGGACCCTACGGGACAGGCAAAACCTTCACCCTGGCTCAGGCCGTCAAGCACATCTTGCAGCAGCAGGAGACCAGGTGAGTGGAGGAGGCATTACTGTCTCCTTAGCCAGACACAGTTTCTCTTCTTGTTTTAAAGATAGAATGAGGGCCAACGAGACAGTTTATCCAGCTCTTAATCATTAAAGGAAGAGCAAGACCTCAAAGCGATGAAGTTTGTATTCTCTTAGAATATGTTGTTTTAGAAGCTGGCAATGTAGACAATGAGAGTTTTTAACATAGCTGTCAAATCTTCAAGTCTGCTAAGGGTTGGGTATGTTAGATCTCAAAGAGCTGGGTTTAGAATGTTTATTACAGACAGATTTAAAATTTATTTGGGGGAAGTCCTCTTTAGCCTAGAGTAACATACTCTCCTAAAGACATCATGGGGTCCTTGGTGAAGACTGAGCAGGGTGAGGGAAATGGACATGTAAGATGGCCACTGCTCTTTTGGTATTATATACTGCTTGACTAGCTTTGTGTTGTGTCATTCTTTTTATTTGCACCATTTATTTCAGCAGGATTCTCATTTGCACCCATTCTAATAGTGCTGCTGACCTCTACATAAAGGATTATTTACATCCATATGTAGAAGCAGGCAATCCCCAGGCAAGACCTCTCAGGTATTTTTAAGGCTTATTATGTATCTGTATTGTTCTTTGTTATTCTTAAGAAAAGGTGTCTGTAAAGATTTTAGAGGCTTTGGAAACACCTAAAGCATTAATTGTGCATTGGCATTTGAAGGTTATGTCATTGGAAGAAATCCTTAAATTAAGGCAAAATGTAAAAATTGTTGACCATTTCTGAAACATTACATATACAGAAAGACATCCTTTTTTAAATTTCTCATGTAAAACTGTTGTTACGGTTGGAGTAGATTTTGGTATGTACATCTAAAAAATAGTGTAAGATAAGCAATTAGCTTAAATCAAATTGAGTTTGGTTACTAGCATGGTTTGCATAGCAGAGAAGTCATGTAATAACAGTTCTTGATGGAGTCAAATTTTAACTGTGGTCATTTACTGGAAGCTGAACATTAGAGAAGCATGTGTTCTTCACACTTCTGCAGCACTGTGATGATGTGTTCAGGACTTTTTGCTACTATGTAAGAGAAAGAGTATCAAAAGAAATTTTCCATTGCTGTAGAAAGGTCCAATGATTATATGTGGACATAAAATATACTTAAATGTAGACTATGGGAGAATAAAAGTCCTTTTCTTCAGAAAACAATAAAGAATCATAAGTAGTTATTTTATTATATCATTTACTTTTGTTGTATGAATTATTAGTTTTGCCATTTTGCAAACTAATACACCATGGTTTAGGTTGGTCATATGATTATTAATTACTGCTTAAAATTAATTTCTAACCACACTTTGATTCATAATATACTAACCTCTTATTTCTAGTCGAGTCCAGGCATGGAAACATGAAGTTATGTTATTTAATTCTTTAATTCCCATCACCAAAACCCTTTGAAAGTGTTCAGCATAGTGGTGTGGCCTGCTAGCACAGATGCCCATGCTGTGCTGTCCTCTCGCTGTAAAGACTAAGAAATCATCAGTGCAGTAGAATCATGTAACGGTGTAAATGAATGCAAAACAGATTGTAAAATATATACACAGCTTTAATGGGGGAAATTAGACTTACAGTACCACGGTTCCCGCAGAGAAGCAGGAAGGGGCGCGTGGATTTATAAGTAAACAGTCACCCGAGGCAAGCCCGCCCCCTAAGGGGCTGGCTTAACCCTACAGAATCAGTTACGTGTAGTAATAAAATACTGACCGCTTATCCCCAGAGCATGGGTGAGATGTTTACTGAAAGATGCCTTCACAGTAGGTTGCGGATTTTAACCTCTAACCTCACAGTGGAAGTGGAGGAGCTATCATTCTACCCTGAGTGTTCTCTAATGGAGAAGAGTTGATTGTTTTGTTTACTTGTAGTGGTGTGTCTGTGTGTGTCTGTGTGTGTTGCATAGAAAATGTGGCAGTCTTGGATATCATGGTGTTCTTGGCTTAGAAGCAGTTGAATGGAGCTAGTGGTGGCGGCGCACACAAGCCTTTAATCCCAGCACTCGGGAGGCAGAGGCAGGCGATCTCTTGAGTTTGAGGCCAGCCTGGTCTACAGAGCTAGTTCCAGGACAGCCAAGGCTACATAAAGAAACCCTGTCTTTTTTTTTTTTTGTTTTTTTCGAGACAGGGTTTCTCTGTGGCTTTGGAGCCTGTCCTGGAACTCGCTCTGTAGACCAGGCTGGTCTCGAACTCACAGAGATCCGCCTGCCTCTGCCTCCCGAGTGCTGAGATTAAAGGCGTGCGCCACCATCGCCCGGCTAAGAAACCCTGTCTTAAACCAAAAAAAGCAAACTAAACAAAAACAAAATATTTGAGAGAAGCCCCCATCTTGCTTGGTGGACTTAGCATAGGGTATTTGATATTTGAGATAGACTCCCATCATATTTCTAGGTTATATAGCCTTTCCACGTGCAATTACTTTGGGCTGTGAGGATCCGCCATGACATGTGTCCCCATATGTGTAATACAAAGTGATTTTTCCAGTAGAGTGTGTTCAGAGTGGTCCATGTGCAGAAAGATATCTCACTTTTTCTTAGCTCTCAGAGTTGTTGAATCCAAGATGAAAAAATAATTATTTTCAGATTATTTCATTTAGTAAACAGAATAAAATGAAAAAGTGCCTAGCTTCCTGGAGTGTCTTCTTTATACAACACCCTACATACTTACTGTAGCTTTATTTCTCTAGGAGAGGTGCTAGCTTGCAGCTGCAACCTAGGAGGGTTTATGTCTTGAATTCTTAGACTATATTAGAACATTAGCTGAGATTAGTTGATAGTTTTCCTATGAATCATAACCATGATAGATTTGGGAGATAGAGAGGATTAGAATGCCTAATTGCTCTTGAGAGTTTTGTTCCTTTTGGTGGTTCTGGAATAGAACCTTATGGGCTTGGCCATGCTAAGCAAGTGCTCCTTGCCACATCCCTAGCCAGAGGGGGGAGGGGGGGAAACAGCTTTACTGGAGTTGTTCTGGAATGTGAGAGATGGAACACAAGAGGGCACCAGATGTCTATAGGCTCCTGAGAGGAGAGCTGTTGATAGAAAGGCACGCTGATATAAGTTGGCTACTTCTCAGGCCATAGTGTGGACTTGGCCCTGGGAACCAGACTAGTCAGTGAGGAGATAAAGTAGTAGTGTGGTAAGCACGATACTCAGGGTTAGGATTCATGAAGTTTCTGTTAGTTGCCAACTGAGCCTAACGTATTTGGAGTTCTTAGATAACATTTTAGGTTACATTGAGTTTCGGTTTTTACTTTGTTTAGAATTGGGGGATTTATATACATGTGTATATATGACATACATGCACACATCCCTATAGACAGATAAGTAAACAAACAAATGAATAGAATTCAAAGATTTGAGAAAAAGAATATAGAAATACAGATGGGGAGTGGCACATGACTGTAATCCTAGTACTTGGTGAGGCGGAAGCTGGTGAATTATTACAAATTTGAGGTCAGCCTTGTAATATCAGGAGCCATGAGAGCTACACTGTGAGACTTTGTCTCAAAGTTACAAAACAAATAAAAACAAAAACAAGGAAAAGAAGTATCCCTCCCTCCCTCCCTCAAGATTTATTTACTATGTATGAAGTATCCTGCCTGCATGTATGCATGAAGGCCAGAAGAGGGCACCAGACCTCGTTACAGATGGTTGTGAGTCACCATGTGGCTGCTGGGAATTGAACTCAAGACTCCTGGAAGAGCAGCCAGTGCTCCCAACCTCTGAGCCATCTCTCCAGCCCCCAGCAGTTTCTTTTTGTATGTGGATCTGAGGATAAGTTTCTGACCCTCGCAAGACCATAGTGCATGGAGGCAGTTATCTGGAGGAATGGTGTTACTGCTGTCTGGGAAAGTTGAAGGCAGCTTCATTTCGGGTAGTCTTTAAAGAAATAGGTGTTTTTATTATTATTATTGTTGTTGTTATTATTATTATTATTAAATCATCAGTTTTTTGACAGTTTCTGTTTTAAGTGGTAACTTTTTGTTTTATTTGTTTTCCTAGACAGTGTTTCTCTGTAGTTCTGGCTGTCCTCGACTAGCTCTGTAGACTAGGCTGGCCTCGAACTCACAGAGATCTGACTGCCTCTGCCTTTTGAGTGTTGGGATTAAAGGCGCATGCCACCACCACCTGGCTAGTAGTGACATTTTTAGTTGTTTATTGTATGTGAATTTATTACAAGACTTCAGTGAATTAAAATTACATATACCAAACTATTTTCTGTTTTAAGTATTAATCTGAATCTTATGGAATATGTAAGCTGGTTTGTTTCTAGGAATACATAAGATATACTGTCACATATATATTTATATTTTTTTATTTCTCTCCTGTGGTGCTAGAAACCCAGAGCTTTGAGCATATTAGTCTTTATCCCCTACATTTATACTTTCAATGAATGATGAACTTAAAAACATCATTTGCCAATGTTAATTCTCTGATTTGAAAAATGTCACATTTATTTTATTTTTTTCTCCGCCTTTGTAAATACTACCCCATTCATCTAGTTTCAAAAGCTAGAAGAAGTAGGTGGCTGTAAGCCAGCGATCAGGAGGTAGAGATGGGTAGAACAGGAATGCAGATCATACTCCATCTATGTGTAGTGAGGTCGAGTCCAGCCTGGATGATCTCAGACTCGCTGTTTCAAAAGCAGAAATGAAACAGAATCATCCATTGCCTTAAATTCTATCACTAGATCATTAATGAATTCTGTTGATATTACATTAAAATGTCTAGTGAATCCAATTTGTATACCTCTGCTCTTATGCAAGCCACCATCATCTCATGTCCAGATCCTGGCATTAACTTCCTGACCTGCCTCCCTGTGCCTTTTGTACCCTGCTTTCCCCTCCACCTCACTTAGGATTGTTCTGGAATCAAATCATATGAGCTTGTGAGGGCCCATCATGAACCCTTTCCATGTTCATGTTTATTGACACCATGCAGATGCCTTGAAGTTGGCCATGGGAGCATCTTTTTATATCATAGAAGCCAGCAAACGCTGGAGCGCTTACCCACATCTGCTTGTTAAACAGTGAGCAGTATGCCACCCTTTAACTCTCTCCCTAAATGGATTCTGTCCAGAGACCAGAGTAGTCTTCCAGCAACATGAGGCACCACGACTGCCCTGTCCAGTCTGATGGCTTTTCATTAAACTCAGAGTAAAGCCAAAGCCTTTGTGGTTGCTCTGAAGCCCTGTGCTGTCGCACAGATCTTTGTCATGTGGTCAGTGGGGTGGTAGAGGCTAGAAGTTTAGGTTGTGTCTGTGCATCAGATCAGAGTAATCTATAGCTGATTCCTGTTCATATTTTTTACTGTAGCTATTTGAAAAGATGAAATGGTTGTATCTGTACAGATCAGAGTAATCTATAGCTGATTCCTGTTCATATTTTCTACTGTAGTTATTTGGAAAGATGAAAAGGTTGTGTCTGTACAGATCAGAGTAATCTATTGCTGATTCCTGTTCATATTTTCTACTGTAGTTATTTGTAAAGATGAAATTTCTTAAGATTTGCACTAAAGAGTTTTTGATTATTCAAAAATTTAATTTATCTTCAGGTTTCAGAAGCCCAGGTAGAGGTCTTTTTAAAAATAGTTTTAAGAACTTTTCTAAAGTAAATTATTGTAAATTGTCCTAACCTAAAAATGTTATAAGCATACAATTTCATTGTTTGTGTTAGCATAATAAATAATTAAAATATAAGTTAAGTACATTTTTGTAATAGTATAATTGAAAAAAGGTAGTTTGAGAATGAAAGGTTTCAGTTTTTAATTTTTAAAACAAACTGTTGCTTATAAAGCATAAATTGATATATTAATTGTTGAAAGATTAATCTGCATACTTAAAAAATAGGTATTTTGTGTTGGCACCTATACTTTATATTTATTTGATGGGAAGGTCATTGTGGGCATAGTGGCAGTTTTATCCTAATATTCTAAACTCTAATATGGAATGAATGATTGAGATTTATTTATTTGTTAATTTTTGGCACTATGGTCTTAAGTAACAGTCTAGTGTTTTAGTAATCAGCAACTATGACCGTCCTAACAGGAAGTGTGGTCCTCTCTTGTAGGGTGTATTTCCGAAACCGCTGGGTGAAGACTGTCCACCCGGTTGTGCATCAGTACTGTTTGATTGCAAGCGCACACTCCACCTTCCAGATGCCCCAGAAGGAAGACATCCTTAAACATCGAGTGGTAGTGGTCACACTGAATACTTCCCAGTACCTCTGCCAGCTGGACCTTGAACCCGGTATGCCCACTCACCACAGGGGCTTAGCATATGCCTAACTTTGACACGTTCTAGCCGGTGGGCCATATCTGGCCAGGTGTTTCATTTGCTGCATGGAATGCAGCTGCCCATGCCCATTTATTAACTTGTTTCTTGTCTGTGGCTGCTTTTGTGGTACGAATCTCAGGTGGGATCTGCAGCAGGTCAGCAGGGAAAGAAACTCTTTGGCCCTTGACTGAACATCATTTGCCAGCTCCCAGTGTAGTCAGTCGCTGACTGCTGTCCCGTTTGTGCTCTGGTCAGCCAGGTGCTTTTGTTGGTTAGTAAACATGGGAAGAATTCAAATATGGACAGTGTTTTTTGTCTGTGTGCATGCATGGTTTGTTGAGGTTTCCTAAGTTGTTTTTGCATCTTGTGTAGAAATAACAATCATGGCTCATGATTAAGGTTTCTCTTTTTTAAAAAGTTTACTTGTGTGTGTGTCTGCGTCTGCATGCACAGGCGAATGTGTAGGTGTGCTTGCCTGTGGGTGTGTGTATGGAAGCCAAAAGGTGTCCTCTTCCATTACTCTTTGTTTATTCCTTTTAGGCAGAATCTTTCCCTGTGTCTGAGACTCATGCTGTCTTGGGTAGGCTGAAGGCCAGCAAGCCCAAGTGGTTCCCTGTCTGTTTCCTCTTTGGAGCTGGGGTTATAGGCATAGGCGGGATGCCCTACTTGATATGTGGGTGCTGCAGCAGAGCTTCAGTCTTTATCATTGTGCAGTAAGCACTCTTCACTGCTGAGCCGTCTCTCTAGCCCCGAGATCATTCTATTTACACTCTGTAACTATGCCAAATCACTCTTAATTTTATTTACATTTTACTTCTGTGTTTTTGAGACAGAGTCTTGCTTTGTTACTCATGTTTGCATTGAACTCAATCTTTTGCCTCAGCCTTCCAAGTACTAGGGTTCCAGGTGTGTGCCACCATGCCCAGCTCAATCTAATTCTATATGAGTACACAAATCTACGATGACAAGTGTGCGAGTAGGATAGGACTTGACCATACACGATCATGCCACTTCAGTAGCTACTTTAGCAGGGTTCTCACTGGCTTCTGTTTTAGTTGTTGACATTGCTCTTTACTTTTCTGTCTCCTATTGGAATTGCCTTTAAAGCCAGTGGCAAATTCTGTTGAACCTCTGAGTCCCTGGATGACAGAGGGTATTCACTTTCTCTGTATTCCTGGTACCTGGCCCAGGGTGTAAACACCTGGAGTCCTCAACTTTAACATTTTTAAGATTAAAAGCTCTGTTTATCTTAAATGAAGGAACGACAGCCAACCTTTTTCTTTTCCCAAATGAAGCTCATTTTAATTTTAGAAAGAATTGTTAAGGGAGGTGACTAACCTGGGATTAGTGACTAACATGGGAAGGCGCCCCCGTGGGATGGGACTTTCTCTCCATGCCTATAGCTCTTAGTGGCTGTGAGGGCAATCGTAGGATGTGTTTCAGAGTTCATGGCACAATGGCAGCATCACTGCAAACAAGGCTCTTTGAAAGGTCAGTTGGGGAATACTTATTCAGCCCTCTCCCTCCTCACTTGGTGCTGATACCTTGTACACGTGTTCTGCAGATAGAAAGCTAGATGCTGTAGCATTGCTTGGTGAGAGGCCAGGGCATCGAGCTGTGTTTACTAGGTCTCTCTCTTGTTCTAGGTTCTGTTACATATTATTTCATTTCATTCTCTTATCAATACTATGGTGATTATTTTATAGTTAACCAAGCTATCAGGGTTTCTCTATGTAGCTCTGGCTGTCCTGGAACTCCTTCAGTAGATTAGGCTGACCTGGAACTCAAAGATCCACTTGCCTTTGCTTCCCAAGTGCTGGGTTTAAAGGTGTGTGCCACTACACTTTGGCCCTTCTGTTTTTTGTTTGTTTGTTTATTTATTTACTTATAAATAAGCTTTTCGAGTCAGGATTTTTCTGTGTATCCCTGGCTGTCCTGGAACTCATTTTGTAGATCAGGTTGATCTCAGTTCAGATCCCCTTGTCTCTGCCTTTTCTAACTTAACTAGTAGACAACAGTATCAGTATTTATGCAGCTCCTGAAAAAAAAAGATAACTAAAGAAAATAGTTAACCCTTTTTAATCTTTTTTTTAAAAAAATTATTTAAATCATTTATTTTTAGTACTCTGTATCTGAGAGAGATTATGTGTATATGTGTATATATGTATGTGCAGAAGATATCAGATCCCTGAAGTTACAAGTAGATTTCAGCCATCCAACATGGGTGCTGGAAACCAGACTCAGGTCCTCTATAAGAGCAGTGCATTTGCTTAACTACTGAGTCATCTCTCCAGCTCCTAACCTTTTTAAAAAAATCATGTCTTGATTGTTATCTAGATTGAGGATGACCTTAAGGTACTCATGACTCTTGGATTAACTAGGGAAGCTCTTTCCTTAGGGCTGCAGGGAGAACTACTTCTGTACTGCTGCTGTGATGTGTGCTCTGTTTACACTATGCCTTCCAGGGTTCTTTACGCACATTCTGTTAGATGAAGCTGCCCAGGCCATGGAGTGTGAGACCATTATGCCTCTAGCCTTAGCAACTAAGAACACACGGATTGTTTTGGCTGGTGATCATATGCAGGTAGGTGCCATCTTAGTCACTGTCTTACAAATTAATACCAGTCTTTACCAGAGCAGGGACCTCATTCTAGGGCTTCTCTTTACTAGATTAGCCTCTGTTCTGTAAAGGTCAACAGGTGGGAAGTAGGTGATGGGGCAGGAGAGGAGCCTTGAACTTCTTGTAGCGGCATTGGGGAGACCATGTGGAGCTACCATTGCGACATTAGCCTTGAGGCTATGACAGGACAAGACAAAGGATGTGATAGCCAAGTCTGCTGAGTGCTTCTGTAGTTCCCTACTTCCAAAATCTGTTTTTGAGAAGGTTTAATTTTTAGTGTCTTATGAAATAAAGCATACTATTAAAATTATAGCCACAATTTCAAATATGTCAGATTTTATGCCATTTGCATACTTACATATAAAGAGAGACGCCATCTGTCTGTGATGCTGTTTGGAGCTTGTCCTGATGCTTCAGTGGGTTGAGGGTCTGCAGAGCAGGCGTGAGTCTTCCAGGAAAGTAGCTACTGTGCAGAAGGAATTTTGTGCTCACTTGCCTGAAGTAGTTTAAGTGTGATTTTCTTTCTCTTTCTTTCTTTCTTTCTTTCTTTCTTTCTTTCTTTCTTTCTTTCTTTCTTTCTTTCTTTCTTTCT
>NC_022014.1:60400251-60417597 GCF_000317375.1 Microtus ochrogaster
TCTCTCTCTCTCTCTCTCTCTCTCTCTCTCTCTCTCTCTCTCTTTTGCAGTAAAAGATGTAGCCTAGAGTGGCTCTGTGTACTTATTTAAACAAGGAGGCTGTTTATAATTTTTTTAATTAAAAGAAAACTTTCTTGCTATATTTTATCATTTATGTATGGATTTAAGGTTGGTTACATAACCCTTTTGTAGTTTTAAAAAAATATTTTATATGTAAGTGTGAATCAGAGTATATCTGTATGCACCATGTGCATGCGGTGCCAATGGAGGTCAGAAGAGGGTGTGGGAACTGAACCCTGGTACTCTGCAGAGCAGTGAGTACTCTTAGCTTCTGAGCCGTCTCTCTAGCCCATTTAAAGTTAATTTATAAAAAAGATTTATTTATTTATTTTATGTATATATGTTCTTGTCTACATGTACATCTGCACACCAGAAAGAGGGTATTAGATCTCATGACAGTTATGAGATGGTTGTGAGCCACCATGTGGGTGCTGGGAATTGAACTCAGGACCTCTGGAAGAGCAGCCCGTTCTCTTAATCACTGAGCCATCTCTCCAGCCCCTAAAGTTAATTTTTAAGGTTAGCAGATAGGATAGTAGATTTTATTATGGAAAAGGCTTGTTGATTATAGTATTAATATTTGTTCATCATAGTCAAATTTCTTATGAGTCAGTTTTGTTTATTTATTTGTTTATTCATTTACTTATTTATTGAGACAAAGTTTTACTGTATATCCCAGGCTAGCCTCAAAACACAACACTTTGACCTAAGTCTCTTAAGTTCTGTGATTCAGGTGTGTACCACAACATCTAGCCTGAATTTATTATTTTATTTTTATAGTAAATCCTCTAAAACCTTTATTTGTTTGTTTATTTTGTGTGTGTGTGTGTGTGAGTGCGTGCGCACCCCCAGCCATGCATACAGGTTGTACATGTGGAGGTCAGAGGACAGCTTGCAGCAGTCAGTTCTCTCTTTCTACCACGTGGGCTTTCAGGATCGAACTCTGCATCAAGTCTGACAGCAAGCACTTTTACCCATTGAGCCATTTTGCCAGCCCCCCAGTTTATTATTTTAAATAATTGATTGGTTTGGTGAAGTAACTGATTTATGCTCTTTAAATTATTAAGTTGTATGGGAGGGGTCTGTGTAACTGTAGGAACTTTAGACCCTATTGCTGCACTGCACTCAGTAGGAGCTTTAGTCCTTGAATTCATAAAATGGTTTGTAGATAAGAAGGTTGATTTGGGATGGGTGCTTGCTCCAGCATTCAGCATGTTAAATACATGAGAAGTTTTAGTGTAGAAGACTATATAAGCACTTTCAAAAATACTATTTATATATCTGGTTAAATTTTCTTTGCATGTTTGTCTGTTACAGCTCAGTCCTTTTGTTTACAGCGAGTTTGCCAGGGAGAGAAACCTTCATGTTTCGTTACTTGATCGACTCTACGAGCATTACCCTGCCGAGTTTCCATGTAGGATCCTCCTCTGTGAGAACTACCGCTCCCATGAAGCTATCATCAAGTAGGTGTGAGCTGTCCCCTCTGACTCACACTTGTACGGGTTGTGGGAGGGAACCCGGCCAGCACATGGCCAGGCACAGGTGATTTTAAGTGGATTATTTGTGGTCTCTCAGTGTTACAGACTATGCCCAGCTTTGTGTTTTTAAAAGAATACCTCAAAATCCAGAGTTTTGAGTACTAAAACTTCAGTTTTTTCTGGTCATGATATGTTTTTCTATGAATTAATACATAATCTATATGAAAAGTGACATGCCACATTATCTATTTTAAGAGAAAGAAAGAAAGGAAATGGAAAGAGAAAAACCCTGACACTGAGTTTTAAAAAAGACTTCTTTTTAAATATAGTACACATGTGTAAAGGAGTCATCTCCTATGTGACATCTGTGTGACCAACTCTTATGGCCAGCATCCAGTTGAAGGAGCAGAGTGTTGCCAACTGGGGGCCTCCATGTCCCCTTTTCCAGTCAACAGCCACGCCAGAAACAAACTCTGAAAGCTTCCTATATTTAATAATATCTGTTATGTCATGCCTGCGGAAAGCATTTTTAGATCTCTCTGGGAGCAGTTGCATGGATTCTGTTCTGTCGTCATCTCACACTGCTTTCCTTTTTCATGGTTGCCATCCATTCATAGTCAGTGATGAGTTTAGTACCAGACAATGTGTTTCTCAGCAAAGCCTGTTCACTTTACAGTTGGAGACTACAGTTGGTACATTGTATCTAAATCTGTATCTTTGTGTTTGCATGTGCAGTCACATGTCACTTCATCTTAGGATGCAGTCTGAGAACTGTCATTTGAACTTTGTCATCGTGTTAATATCACAGGATGCTTTTCACAGACTAAACAGTGTAACCAGTCTCTAACTCTAAACAGTATAATGAGTCTGCTAACTTGGTCTCATGGTAAACAAGAGATGTATGAGGCTGCTAGTATGACATAACAGACGGCTTTACAGACATGTTTTTATAGATGGAAGGATACACTCTGAAATAACAAGATACATAAAACAATAGAACAGTCCTTTGGAATAGGAATACTGTGCATCATTGTCCTTTGTGGGTTTCCACCAGCATCACCACAGAGGTGGGGACCTCTTAGTGCTGTGTTTTGGATGTGCTAGGAGATTTTCAGCTATGGTCTAGGCCATGGGGTCTATTGTTGAACCAAGGTTTGTTAGGTGACCCATGGCGGTTCATGATCCACATTACTGGGATTGCGCGTTAGCTAAGAAAACCCAGTTTAGGGATTTTTTTTCCCCAGAGCAGAGATTTTAACTAGTAGTAAATGCTCATCATTTCTTTTGCATTCTGGTTTCATTTCTTACAAAGCAATGCATTTAACAATGGTGTTATAGGGACTTTCTCTGTTACCACTGTCATTATTTTTGGGAAATTATTGGCATCATGAGTATTCAGTGTTTGGACAAAAATTAATTGTGGGCATAAATTAGTATTAGAATTCAGCAGGTTTTTGTGTAGGTGAAATTAATTTGGCTGATAGATTCCTTTGTTCTTTTCTTCCTCTGCAGCTATACCTCTGAGCTTTTCTATGAGGGTAAACTGATGGCCAGTGGAAAGCAGCCAGCACACAAGGACTTCTACCCACTAACATTTTTTACAGCACGAGGGGAAGATGTACAAGAAAAAAATAGCACAGCTTTTTATAACAATGCAGAGGTATCTTAGTTATTCATGCTGATTTTAATGTTTTCTTTGTCTGTTCTTTTGAGCATTCATTTTGAATCCAGGGTTGACAGTTTATAGTGTGTTGATTTCTTTTACAAGAAAAATTGAGCCAACTTTACATTTATTTATTAAGATGAATCTACAGGAGGGAAAAAAAATGATTTTATTCTTCTTTTTATGGGGGAGGGTTTTTTTATTTTTTTTATTTTTTTTTTTATTTTTTGAGACAGGGTTTCTTTGTAGCTTTGGGGCCTGTTCTGGAACTAGCTCTTGTAGACACAGAGATCCGCCTGCCTTTGCCTCCCTAGTACTGGGATTAAAGGCATGCTCCACCACTGCCCAGCTCTGATTTTATTCTTGTAATATTGTTAAAGCAGAAAACATAACTTTGTTAGGAAAAACCAATATATTCTGACATAGAGCATTATTAGCTTAAGTTTAAAGCAGATTTCTAGCTTATACTCAAAGGAGGCATCATTTTGAACAAAGAAGAGTTGAATTGAAGAATCCTGTGCTTCCGAGAGATCACACAGTCTTCAGCATTGGCGCACTGTCTCATCAGGGACTTCGTAATTCTCTTTTACAGTTTCTGCTTTCCAGAGAGAATGTGGGTGTCCTTAGGTCTTCAGATCAGGCAGCAGGCAAACTCACAAGGAAACCTTAAGGGAGTAGTAGGCTAGGAAGCCTGTGGCTAAGACTCCAGCTGTCACAGAAAGGTGAAGAAAATATGTGTGTTTCATTTCTAATCTCTGCTCATTATATTTATGAAAAAACAGCTTTTGTTACATAACAGGAGCTCATATGTTTCTTTAAAAATTGATCAGAGGGTTATAGTTAGAATTTAGTGCAGGAAAACCATCAGTACCACTTGCTCAAACCCTAGCCCCAAGCCAAGAAGCCTGACATTTTCATTAGTCTGTGCCATTTCATTTTAGGAACAGGTAAACTTTTCTTTACATAGAGCAAGACTGAAGGTGGGTGCTCAGCTCCCCTTTGTTGTGTTTGCACTCAGGCAAGGATTAAAATCGTGCACCACCACATTTGGCCTTTCTTCAATTATTTTATTTATATATACAAGTATATATTTGTTTTTTAACGTATCTTCTTATTTTGGTATTATTTTTAATCATAATTGTTATCTTTTATTTTTGAGATTAATTATATCATTTCCCCCTTGTAATTCCATCTTCCAGCTCCTCCATGTATCCCCTTACTCTCTTTGAAATTCATAACTTCTTTTTCTTTCATTTACACACACACATATATATATATATATATATGTATGCATGTATAATTTCCTCTTAAATATATAAATACAAGATGCTTAGTCTGTATAATGTTATGTGTATGATTTCAGGGCCGATCACGTGTAATTGGGTAACTGATCGATGTGCTTTTTCCTGAGGAAGACCATTTCTCTTGCTCTCAGCATTCCTAGGTTGCCTGTAGTTCTCTGTTTAGGATTAAAGCCTAAAGAACTTCCCCCTTCCATGTCAGCTGTCAATTGGTGTTACCCTTGCTCAGATCATGTTTAGGCAATCATGTTAAGTCAGACTTTATGGGTTAGCTTCTCTGACGTTTCTAGGAGACAAAATCTCATAGCATACTTCCTGTGCCTCTGGTTCTTAACAGTCTTTCCCCACCTCTTCCGAAATAATTTCTGAGCCTCAGGTGTAGGAGTTGTGTTGTGGATAAATATCAGTTGGAACTGGACTTTCCAGCTGTGCATTTTGAGCAACTGTGGTTTTCTGTAATGCTGAGAAATTTTCTTTTTTATTTTTTTTATTGAGAAAAGGAAAAAAAAACAAGTTTCCACCTCCTCCCAGCCGAGAAATTTTCTTGATTGAAGAGTGAGGATTACACTTGCCTGTGGATAGAAGGGTAAATGCTTAGATGTAACTAGGGATTATGCTTGATTAATAAAGTGGTGATTATAGATTCTCCTTTAAGGGCCATGACTTTACTAGCCCTGGGTTAACTGGGTTTCCAGCACCAGGAATGATTTCCCTATTGTTGAGTGGGTATTTAGTCCAATTCTATAGTTGTTGGTTACTGCCCAACCACCTGTGCCAGTACTGTATCCTTCGGGTTACTGTGCCATGCTGGTTGCTATGGTTCCTAACTGGATAGGACTGTTGTTTGCTTTCTTTCTTTGTGAGTCTTCATGGTGCCTTCTTATGCCATGAAAGTTAGTCCTCAGGGAGGGAGATTTCATGTCTGATCCAACTGGGTTCTCTGGGTCCTGTGTCCGAAGAATGTGGTATCTTCAACAATAGGGATTTATTTGTCTTTCACCTTTGCAGGTAACAGCTGTAGCATATATATTGTATTAGGAGTCTCTTAGACAACCTTGAACAGTAACTCAAAAGAGTGCTTCTCATGCCTAGTGCTGGTGTTTCATTGTTAGATAGTCTACAATGGTCCTTGTGGGGATCGTTGGCAGCCCAGATGGAAATTTCATTTACATTATTTCAGTGTATGTATTTGCAAACTTACATATATTATATATTTTGTTGTTTAGTGGTGTTTCTGTGGCCAATAGTATGTATGTAATCAGAATCTATTTCAGATTTATCTAACTAAATTTCAGTGATACGGAGAAACATCAACGTAGCTCTACATTTCCCCTCCCCTTTTCAGTTTTCATTCTCATACATATGTTGTCAATGTTTAATAATTTGAAAGATACCTTGTTAAATTGTGTGTGTGCGTGTTTTTACAATTCCAAGAGAAGAAAAGGGACAGACATATAGTTTAATTCCCCCTTGTGGGGATATCCACTACATTGAGCATGCTAGGTTGTGCTCCGCCAAGCTGCACTCACTCCTGCCCAGCCCTCTGTTTCTGTTCCTATGCTCTTCAGCTCCCTGGTGCTTTCTGTGACTACCTGCCTTTTGTGTGCTTACTGTCAACACATAGTGTATTTCTGTATGCTGTAGCTTGACATTATTTTATACAATTGCTCTTTAAATTAGTTGAGAGGAGGAAGAAAAGGAAACAGCTATGTTCTGCCTTTTGTAACCATCTACAGGGTTACACTCTCAGCAACACTATGGATTTACATTGCTATATAGTGATATTTGGTTTGGAAGAATGTTCCTTAGTATTTCTGGTCAGTTATTTTGGTAGTAGGAAATTCTCTCAGGTTTGTTTATCTGTGAATGTCTTTATTTTCCCTCTGTTTTGAAAGTTTTGCTAGATGTAAGGTCAGTCCCCGCCACCATACTGAATTTCCCTCCTCTTACTGATGAGAAGTTATCTGTTTATTGTTAGTGTCCCTTTGTAAATATGGCTGGTTTTCTTTTCCTGTTCTCAAGGTTTCATTTTTGTCTTTGATTTTGAGCATTTTGACTGTGATATGTCTAGGTGCACATTTTAGTATATATCTTAACTTGAAATTCATTGTATTTATATGTGCTTTTAATCAGGGAAAGACATATTTTAGCCACCATTTCCTTGGACATTTTTATTAGGATGTATTAATTGTAAAGAGTAACCGGTTTCCTCATGCATGTGTATTAAGTGTTTTGGTCATGTTTACCCCTTTTCCTTTTCTTACTTCTCCTGATAACCATCCTTCTACATCCGCACCATTTCTTATCTCCCAGATTTTACATGTCCACAACAACAGACCATTTGTCTTTGTGAAATTGGCTTATTTCACCTTTAATATGATGATCTAGTTCTTTCATTTCCTTCCTCCCAGCCCTCTATTTTTTCCCCTTTAATGGCTGAATAAAACTCAATTTTTGGTAGGCGTATATACAAACACGCACATATTGTGTGTTTGTTTTTATTTCTCTGTATAGTCGTGGCTGTCCTGGAACTTGCTCTATAGACCAGGCTGGTCTTGAACTCACAGAGATCCACCTGCCTCTGCCTGCCAAATTCTGAGATTAAATGTGTCTGCCACCATGGACAGCCTGATTTTCTTTGATTATGTTTAATTTTTTTCCTTCTCTCTATCTGATTTTCTTTAATATTAGAACACATTGGAGCTTAGCGATGTCTCTTTGGTAATTTTTCTTCAGTGACTTTCCTCACTTTACGTTGTATTCTCTAACTTACCTTTTTGTTTGATGAGCTCTTCTGTCAGCACAGATCTGTTGAATCCTGCTAGTATCTTTTTTTCATGTCAGTTATCTTAGTTTTAGTTCTTTGGGGCATGAATTGTGATCCAACTGAAGTTGTTGTTGGTTTTTTTTTTTTTTTTTTTTGGCAGTGTTGCCACTTTCTGAGCTTACTTTTAAAAATTTTATTTATTAAGTGTCTGTCAGCCACCCAGGATTGGTGCTTGGAAACAAACTTGGGTCTTCTGGAAGAGTAGAAAGTACCGTTAGCTGCTGAACCATCTCCCCAGCCTCCAGGAGGAATCTTCTGCATTTAGACCAAGGGAAGTTGGGATCCACTGATGCTCACTGGCCACCAAATGTGCAAAGGATAGGGTTTTTGTCCTGAGAAGGACCGCACTCTTCTCCTGCTGTCTTCTTCAGATCTCCCCTGGGCTGTAGGAGATAGGAACAGGGGGGTTCAGGATCTACCCAGCTGCCACCACCTGCTCAATACAGTCCTTTTGCAGTAGGGAACTGTGGAAAATAGAGTCCACCAGTGTTTACGAGTTACTAAAGCCTCCTGTAATAGCTTCTTCAACATTTGAAGGAGATGGAAATTGGCTGCTGAAGCAGTTCTGGAAGCAGTCCCCAGTGTGGTTGCCCAGCCTCTCTTTCTTCTTACTGAGGGACTGCAGATTTCATTAAATAGATGTTTCCCTCTTGCTTGTAAGCTCTTGGATCAATCTCTAGGGTCTTTGCTGAGTTTGGCTAGGCTATAACAGTTCTATTGGGAGGCAGTTTTCATTTTGTTACCATTTTATTCTACTTAGAATGTAGGAACAGAGGGATAGGGTAGGGCAGTGGTTAGGTTGTTGCTTCATGGTAGAGACTGTTGGGGTTTTGCAACAGAACATCTTCTGTGTTTCATTTACCCCGTATCTGTCCATACAGGCAAAGCCATGCTTCTCATATTCCTTATTGCAGTAGACATTGTAACTTCAAATAGAAATTGTTACTAAATACTGAATAAATATAGTTAAAAGACATTTAAAATTTCTACTTCATCTATACAACATTAGGGTATTGCCTGATTTTGGATTGACCTTGCCAGATAGAAAGACAGATGGATATGTGCAAGGAAGGAAGGTAGAAAGGAAGAAAAGAAAGATGGGTGGATGGATGGATAGATAGAGGGATAAATGGGAAGAAAGAATGAAAGATACTTGCCAGATAGATAGACAGACAGATAGTAGGTAAGTAGATAAGTATATAGGTAGGTAGATAGACATATATGATTGTTTTCTAAGTAATAATCTATTTTTTGATCAATTCATTGAGATAATGTATACAAACTGTACTAAAAACCCTATATAACCTGGCAAGTAGGGGCCCAGCAACTTGCTGTATAAAATCTATAGAAAATTTCATGTGATGGCTTTGCTGAACTTGTACCACAGTAGGGAGCAGATTCTGAAAGTTTCTTTGAAATTTGTCTTAGTCCCAGCTGAGGTTTGTGTCACATAACAGCTGTTGGAAATGCCCTACTTAGTTGTATCAGTAGGTCACAACAGGGACAATACCAGGTTTTGTCCTCCTGAGACTCAGTGGAATCTTCTGGTTGGTTGGGTAGTTTCTTGGCTTGCTCTAGAGTAGACTGAGAAGCACCAGAGTGGTGTGGACTTGCTTCCCTGCTTTCCCTACATTCTTGATTCTACCCTGTTTTTCTGTGACACTCCAGCTCTTTACTTTAAGAATGGGACATGTGGAAAATGTAGCCACTTGCTCAGCACATTTTCTTGTTTTCAATGTTTCCTAGTCACAATATTATAGGATTTTGTTGTAAGGAGGCATCTTGTTCATTTCCCGGCTCTATACTACTGAAATAATCACACAGAAACAGTATTAATTAAATCACTGCTTGGCCCATTAGCTCTAGCTTCTTATTTGCTAACTCTTACATCTTAATTTAACCCATCTTCATTAATCTGTTCATTACCATGAGGTCATGGGCTACCAGCAAAGTTTCAGCACGTCTGTCTCCAGCGGTGGCTTTATGGCTTCTCCCTGATTCTGCTTTCTTTCTCCCAGCATTCAGTTTAGTTTTCCCTGCCTGGCTCTGCTCTACCCTATTATAGGCCCAAAAGAACTTAATAACCAACAGTATTCACAGCATACAGGGGGGAATCTCACATCAGGATTTTACTGTTTGAAATGTGAATGCAATGTTATCTTCCTTACTATGTTTTTGTCAGGAATGCTCTATTCTCTTTAGTGGATTGGTTTCTAAATGGCATTTGCTAAAATGCAGCCATGTAACAGTCTGCTTCAGCTACCATATTCTTTGCTCAAACCCCAGTGGTAATTTTAACAAGTATGTTTGTTTAAAGGTATTTGAAGTCGTGGAACGTGTAGAGGAGCTAAGAAGGAAGTGGCCAGTAGCATGGGGGAAGTTAGATGACGGCAGTATTGGTGTGGTGACTCCATATGCTGATCAGGTGTTTAGGATACGTGCTGAACTTCGGAAAAAGAGACTATCTGATGTGAATGTAGAAAGGGTGCTAAATGTTCAAGGTAAGTGTTAACTGTAATGAACTACATTATTCAAATGTCTTAAAGTGTGTCCAGATTGGAATTTTTAATTCTATTAAATAATCTTAGATCTTTAAGAACTATGATATAAAGAAAGAAAGAAAAGAAATTTCCTTACTCTTTTGGGCCAGCAATGATATATTGATTTCCTGCCAAGCTCTTTAATACTAAATTTGCATGTTTATTAAAATTGCAATACCAAATAAAAATAGTAATAACAAATTGAATTTTCTATCACTACAGTTATATGATGTCACAGATACCTACGATATAACAATATGCAACATAATACATTCTGTTGTACTGTATTTGGGAACTAATTTGAAATATTTTATCTGTAGACCTCCTTAAGCCAGCAAACGTGTTTTTACTATTCATGAAATGAGTTATTATAAACTTTGTGCCTTTAAATACATGAAGCAGTATGATAATGTGAGCACTAGAAAAGCCCCAGGGATGTTAGGTACATGATGCAACAGGAAGGGTCATCCAGTGTCTAGATCATGGGGAGCAAGGGCTCCCCTCTACCCCCATTCATGGCACACTCAATTGGGTATTTCAGTAATGAACACAAATGCTCACAGGGTAAATGTAGGTCAACTGATGCTCTATTCTGTGTCCACATGAATGAGGAGCAGATGAAGATGAAGGGCTAGAGAAGAGAAAACTGAACCTGATATTAGCACCGTTGTCAAATGTTTGGATCCCTAACTCCGTCAGGCTTCTTTGTGACATTAGCCTTGTCTGTCCTGTCTGGCAGGAGAGTAAATGGCCCTGCTTCCAGGAAGAAGCTTCTTTTGTAGGGTGGATGTTTGGCTAGATAATCTCAAAGATTGGTCCCAGCAATAATGATTAGGAGAAAACATTAAGCTAGGGTGGTGGTACATACCTGTGATCTGAGCATTCAAAAGGCTGAGACAGATCATCAGGAGTTTCACAGCAGCCTGGACTACACAGTGGATTTAGGGCCAACCTTGACAATTTAGCAAGATTCTGTTTTTAAAAGCAAAACAATTATCATAATAACTTTTTTGGTGTGGTAAAATACCAATAAAAAACTTCTGCATTTTGAGCATTTTCATGAGAGCAGTTCAGTGGCAAGCGGTACCTTCATTCCTGTGGTGTATCACCACAGCTATCACCACCACCACCCATCACTAGAGCTGTCTGTCTTCCCAAACTGAGGCCCTGCGCCCATTAAGACCTCCCATTCTTCTCCAGTCCTCGGCCAGCACTATTCTGTTCTCCCTTCTCTCTGTGTGAATTTCCCTACTTTAGGGCCTCATCTAATTAGACTAAGATAGTGCAGCTTGAATAGTTCTTGCTCACAGTGCTTGGGGCAGGCGTACTTTAGATCTCACAGCTGTCCTCTAATTTAGGGCTTAAAAAAGCTCACATTGTAGCTGTCCTTCTGTGACTAGGTTTTGATCACTTAACACAGTGCCTCTAAGGTTCATTCATGTTGTAGCATGTGTCAGCCGAGTAACTTACTGTGTGTAATTACACCAGTGTGTCTGTGGACACTGGGTCACACTTTTTGGCATCATGAGCAAGGCTTCAGTGAGCATGGGTGCAAAGTTCTCATGGAGACCTTGCTTGCAGTGTGGGGGTTTTCTCTGAGGTGGTCTTGCTGAATCAGATGGGCACTCTGTCATTTTTGAGGTCCTGCCACGGTTTTCCAGAGCAGCCACACGTCTCACAGCTGTGCACAGGTTGGGATTCCTCACGTCACGCCAGCACTTGTGCTTCAGCAATCATGACTTTAACGTTGTGGGATTTATTCTGTCAGAGATTCAGTGATGATCTCGCCTTTTTTTCCAATTTTTTGTAGGAAAGCAATTCAGAGTTCTGTTTCTTAGCACAGTGCGTACACGCCACACTTGCAAGCATAAGCAGACACCAATTAAAAAGAAAGAGCAACTTCTGGAAGACTCCACTGAGGACTTAGATTATGGTTTTTTATCTAACTACAAACTTCTCAATACTGCCATCACAAGAGCACAGTCCCTGGTTGCTGTGGTGGGAGACCCCATTGCTCTGTGCTCTGTCGGAAGGTGTAGGTAAGTCTGTGTTACTGAACTGAGAGACTCAAAATGGGAAATATGGAGGAATTTGCACCCTTATGCATGTATTTATCTGTATGACTTCATGGTGAATTAAAATCAGGCTTACTGATAATGTTACCTGACACCCAGTATTAGAGAGAGATATTTTATTTAGTGCCTGTTCATGGTATATGTGTAACTGTAGATTCAGTCAGCCACTAGCTAGCAGATACTTCCCATGTCTTTGTTCTTTGCACTCCTCTACCTGGAGACAGTCGGTGAGCAAAGACACATCTGTCTCTGTGGTGCTTACACTTTATTTGGTAGGAAATGAAGGCTGACAACAAATTAAATAAGATCATTGCATAGTATTTACTAAATAAATTAATACAAAAAAAATGAGAGCATGGGGAGCTTTTAGGAGTGACAGGTGAGATAAAGTGGTTTGGGACCAGAAAGGATGTGGTCAGAGGAGCCTCCCCACCAAGCTGACTCAGATGACTTTGGAAGTGCCAGGGTGAGCTTTGCATACCAGCAGCTGAAGTGCTGTAGGAAGAGGGGCCAGCTGGTGCCAGAACCCTGAGGTGGGGTATGTGTGTGTGTATCTTTGGACAAGTTTAAATTTTTTACTGTCTACTGCCTTTTATCTTCTCCTTGCTTCATTATTTTCATTTCTTAAAAACTTAATTTTATTATTAAATTTATTTTTTACAATTTAATACATGTTTATAATATAGTCTAATAAAACTCAGTTCCAAGTTTTGATGAATTTTTGTAGTCATTTTCTTTTAAGGCTTTTGTTTGTTTGTTCATTTGTATCAAGACAGAGTTTCTCTGTGTATCCCTGACTGTCCTGGAACTTGCTCTGTAGGTCAGGCTGGCCTAGAACTCACAGAGATCCTTCTCCTTCTGCTTCTTGAGTGCTGGGATTAAAGGCATGCACAGTCATGTCCTTTGCAGGGCTTCTTAATTTAAATAATCTTTATGTCTGGTTAAAATTAAAATACCTTAAAATTAAGGGAATAGAAGTAAGTGACCATAACTTGTTTTAGGGTAATTTTATTATTCATTATGCTATAAGTAAGAACAATGGTTCTACTAAAATATAGCTGAAATACCATCTAGACATTTTCTGTACAGTTGTGATCTTGACCAGTTAAGAATGTAAACTGTATGAAGCCAGGACTGTAAGATTCAACTTTTGCAGCATTGAAAAACCGCTAAAAAATAATTTTTAAAGAAATTTATAATATTCTGTTATGAAAAAGAGAGAAATATGCTAGAGGGCTAATTGCATTTTATAGGTGTGACTATAAATTCAGAATGGTAAAAAGAAGTCAGGCAGTCACTAAGCTGCCCTGGTACTTTTTCTTTCTTTCCTGTAGTCTATCTTATAATTCATTTTTATTTTAAATTATGCATATGTGTATATTTGTGTATGGGTATGTGCATGTGAGGGCAGGTGTCTGGAGTTACAGATGGTTATGAGTCACCTGACATGGGTGCTGGGAACCAAACTCATATCCTTTGGGAGAACAGCAAGTGTTTTTTTGTTAGTTTGGTTTGGTTTGGTTTTTTCGAGGCAGGGTTTCTCTGTGTAATAGGCTGTCTTGGAACTCACTCTGCCTCTGCCTCCTGAGTACTGGGATTAAAGGCATGCACCACCACCACTGCCCAGCAAGTGCTCTTAGCCACTGAGCTGTGACTGCAGCCTCTGCACCTATGCTTGAGATAGGAATCTCTCACTGAACCTGGAGCTCACCAGTTTGCTAGTCTGACTGGTTAGGACCCTGCCTGCCCAACTCTACCTTTGTCCTCTCGCCCCCCACTCCTCAGCACTGGGATTACAGGCCTGGGCCTCCATACTGAACCGTCCTTAGCCCCAAGTCATTCATACAGCTCCAAATTAGTAGAATCTTCTATAGGGGAAAGCTGCTAACAAAAGAATCCACCTTTTTTTTTTTTCTTTTTGTTTTTGTTTTGTTTTTTAGGGTTTTGCTGTAGTTTTGGAGCCTGTCCTGGAACTAGCTCTTGTAGACCTGGCTGGCGTTGAACTCACAGAGATCTGCCTGCCTCTGCCTCCCAAGTGCTGAGATTAAAGGTGTGTGCCACCACCGCCCAGCCAACCTTTTCTTTTTAAAAGTAAGCTCATAGGTTTCATAGCTCACCTAGGAGCAGTTCTGTGGTCACATGACATCACTTTTATGTCTAAAAATTTGTCATTTGTTTATAATCATTAATGGCAAAATCTGGATAAAGGAATGTATGATATATGTGTGGGCTTTAATACTACAGCACATATACAGATGTCCACAGGTAACTGTAGTTGGGTCTCCCTTTCCACCTTTACATGAGCTCCAGGAATTACACTTGGATTATCATGTCGGCACAGCCAGCACTTTTACTGACTAAGCCATCTCACCAGTCAAGGCCAAGAATATTAATGAGTCTCCTAATTTTATTCACATCCTGAGAATTTTGCTTTAGTTCCTCAACTGTCTATCCAAAGCGTGTTGGTTAGAATGTTGCAGTCTCTAACATTACAGGCCAAGTCCAGGGGATGTGCTGTGACTCCCTAATCCTGTGAGAATGGAGAAGTAGATTCTGTGTAGTTTGACCTCTTCAGCACCCTCCCACTTTGCGTGCTGTTTATTAGAAAGTAACATGCTTGTTTCAGGTGTTACTGGTTTTCAGGAAAGGGTTCATGTGTATTACACCAGCTTGATCTATTCTTTTTGTTGTTGTTATTTTGAACAGAATTTGTCCATTAGACTGAAATAGATACAATGAACTTCTTCCTCCCCACTAGCAAATATTAATCCAGCAGCTGCTCTTGTCCACCACCTCTGTCAGGTGCTGCCTTGTGTACTATGCACACATTGCCCTATTTAGTCAAACCAACAACCGAACAGCAAGCCGTTTTCCTTTCATTTTGAATGGGCAGCCTGATGGAGTGAGTTTAAGTAAAACTACTCAAGGCTTCATGTGGTTCATGAAAACAGTGTCAGAAATGACTTCAGAACTCAGGCCCTTCTCAGACATCCTCCTTGCCCATGAAGAAATGACATGTTTTGCACATGACAAATCTGTGCCAAGTGGCAGGGTGGTGACACAATGGTTATGTTGTTCCACATCCCAGCCTTGGAGGAATGCTTTCTTTCAACTGGATTCCATCATTAACACATTTCACTAACTTGGTAAATAGCAACATATTTAATGCACATGTAGACTGTGACCCAAGGACAGCGAGGGAATACTTATTTGGTGTATGTGTGTGTGCACACATGTATGAGTTCTGGACTTGTGTGAGTTTGTGTGCATGTATGTGTGTTTCTGTGTCTCTGTGTGTATCTTGGTGTGTATATGTGCGTGTTCACATGACTTTTCAGGTTTTACCAGTGAATGTAGAACCAAAGCTAACACAAAGTCCAAAGCGTATTTAGTTTGGTTCATGCTTCCTTTACTTATTACAAGTCATGTTCAGCTGGAGAGGTTGTCTCAGCCAGGAAGGTGCTTGCCACAGAGGCATGAGGACCTGAGTCCAATTTCCAGGTCTCCCCCAAACCCCAAATAAATCCAGGTGCTCCAGATGCTGGCCAGTGAGAGACCCTGTCTTAAAAAACAACAGCAAAGCAAGGTTGACTACTCCTGACGTTGACCTCTGACCTCCATCCCTTTGCCCTCACTCCCATACACAAAACGTAGCATTATGTCTTCTCAGATCCAGGAAATTAAGTAGCAGTGCATAGATGTAAGTGGCTTTCTAGCTAACATTTCTCTTTAAAAAATGGTCAGCGTAATAAGAGATTGCCAGAGTAGGGAGATTGCCAAGAGTGGTGAGTTCTCATCCCCAGAGTACGGTTGAAATTCTCACATGCGCTTCCACTTCCTGTGTTGGAAATGCCTGATGGGCGAAGGAAAGAGCTGACCCCACAAGTTGTCCTCTGACCTCCACTCACATGCCATGGCCCGCACTCATACACACACAGTCAAAGTGTAATACTTTATTTTAAAGAGCTTTTATGGAGAAGAAAACTCAAAATTCTTTTAGCTTTAAAACTAAGAATTTTGGGAACAGGCAAGATAGCTCAGTAGTAAAGGCCTTTGCCATATAAGCCTAGAGACCCATGTAAAGGGGAGAGCCAGTGTCACAAAGTCCTCTGGCTTCCACATGCACGTCATAGAACGTGCTCCCACTAAAAAGCCAGGACTTACTTTGTAGGAAGTAGTACACACTTACTTACCTGAGCTGTACGAGGCCCTGGGTGACTCTCCAGTACCTCTATTCCCTGTGTTTTTCTCTGAAAGTTTAGAAGTGAGAAGCTTGAGAAACATGATGAGGAATGATAGTCATAGTGTTTGTTCTGTGCACGGAGAAGCCAGTACAAAAGAGAAACGTTCCAGAGGTCACTGCATATTGCAGCTACTAGGACAGAACCAGGACCTTTTGCTCTGTCCATGGGACCTGAAGATAAGTCAGGTCTAGAATATAAATTCCATCTTTTGAAACTTGATTTATTTATAGTGTTTAGAATGCTTCTGACATGGTGTCCTTTAAGCCAGGTGTGGTGGCTTCTGCCTGTAATCCTAGCAATTGGAAGGTTGAGGCAGTAAGATTGTTGTGAGTTCCAGGCCAGCTTGGGCTAGAGAGTGAGACACTGTCTTAAACAACTACAGCAGTAAAAGCAAAAAGACACCCCCCCCCCCAAAAAAAAAAAGATGAAAAACATCCTATAGCTGAAAGATTATTTGATTATGATCTCTGGGGTTAATGAACCGTTTTCCATGAAATGTGAGGTTCTTTGACATTTTTGCTTAATTCGGTGTTGTTTCAGCTCCTACACAAAGCTGAGGTCCATATGGGTATGGCATGTGAAATTTAAGAAGGTAGTTTAAGGGGCTGGAGAGGTGGCTCATCGGATAAAAGCACCAGCTGCTCTTCTAGAGGGCCTGCGTTTGATTCCCAGCACCCATGTGGCAGCTCACAGCTGTCTGTAACACCAGTCCCAAGGGATCTGATGCCTCTTCTTCTGGCTTCTGTGGGCACCCAGTACAGATATATATGTAGGCAAAACACCCATACCTACAAACTAATAAAATTATCAAGACATCTTAAAATAGCATATTCTAAGAACATCACACCGTTTAAACTGGAAGTGAAACTATGTAAAGTGGAGTTGATATTACAGATTAAGCCAGGCAGAATAACAAAGAATCCACTGGGTCTGGGGAGATGGCTCAATGGTTAAGAGTGCTTGCTGCTCTTCCAGAGGACCAGAGTTCAGCTCCCAGCACCCATGTCAGGCAGCCCATAACTTCCTATAACTTTAGCTCTAGGGGATCCATCATCTCTTCTGGCCTCTCTGGGCATTTGAACACATGTGGCATGCGCGCGCGCGCGCGCGCGCACACACACACACACACACACACACACACACACACACACACACACA
>NC_022014.1:60417697-60424444 GCF_000317375.1 Microtus ochrogaster
CACACACACACACACACACACACACACACACACACACACATCATGAGATGGATGTGGTAACCCACACCTTTAATCCCAGTACTTACATCCGAGTTCCAGGCTAGCTAGGGATAGGTAGAGCCTGTCTGAAGTAAATAAATTCCTTGTACTTTGTCTTGAAGTACAACACAAATTGAAATGCCAAGCTATGAAACTGATGCTTTATCAATGAGACCTGAAATTTTTTCTTTTGAATATTGTATAGTGGAGCTGTGTTGGTATTTGGATGTTGTAAAAGGTCTACAGAGGGGGGCTGGAGAGATGGCTCAGAGGTTAAGAGCACTGACTGATCTTAAGGAGGTCCTGAGTTCAATTCCCAGCAACCACATGGTGGCTCACAACCATCTGTAATGAGACCTGATGGCCTCTTCTGGCCTGCAGGCATGCAAGGAGGCTGAATACTGTGTATACAATAAATAAAAAATCTTTTTTTTTTTAAAAAAAAAGTCTATGGAGTTTTAGATCATAACTACTGTATTGGAGATAATCCTTTCTTAGGTTTTCTTCTATCATTACAACAAAGAATTCTATTTATTTTTTAGGTGGAGAATGGTAGAGGAGGTCTTCCAGAGTTCTTCTCTGGCCTCCACATGTATACAGGGACTTGGACATACATGCACACACACTACACACCACACATGTACACTCAAGCACATAAACATGCAAAGTTGATTCATATAGGAAGATTCTGTCTTAGCTACTTTTCTATTGCTGTGCAAGTCAACCATAACCAAGACAGCTTATAAAGAATTAATTTGGGTTTCACAGCTCCAGAGGAGTAGAGTTCATGAATATTATGGTGGGAAGTCTGGCTGTACGCGAGCATGGCATTGGAACAGTAGCGGGGAACTTACATCTTGATTCACAGCAGGAGGCAGGGCCTTTGGAATATCAATACTCATTTGCATTGGGATACCTTCTAATTATTTCTGAACAGTTCTACCAAGTGGGCTATATGTATTTAAACCATTATACATTTTGTTCTTAAAACACAAAATGAAGGATAACTTTTCGGTGTGCACTTCTAGCAGAACATAGCTCCTGTAACCAAACGATTATCTTCCTAGCCCGTGTGACGTGCTCAGAAGTCCCCAAGTGTGCATGTCTTACTTTCCCTTTTCTTTATACTTTGGATTATTTGCCTAGACCTATCTCTTAAACTCATCTTTAAAAAATAAGACTGAAGGCCCAGTGTGGTGCTTAGCAAGTAAAAGCATTTGGTGTGCAAGCTTGACAACCTTACTTTGACCATCAGAACTCATGATAGAAAGAGAACTAACTAATTGGGGTTGTCTTCTGATCTCCATATACACACAGCTACATGTGCCTGTACTTTAACACATGCATCCACAAATAAGATGGTAAAACACAGCTGTAAAGAAACACAGTTCAGAATTAATTGCATTTAAAACTGTCATCACCCATACCTGCTCATGCGTTAACTTTTTATCATAAACTTATCCCTGATGCTTTTGAAGCCTTCTTGATTACTTAATGTCCATCTGGTCGTTGGGATGCTAACTGGGGAAGAAACCATATCACATGTCTTCAACAGCATAATCTATTATTCTAACCTCATAGGTACACGTTTTTATACTAATAGTCAATCATGTTAAACTTTCTTTATGTTGCTTTTGGTAATATTTATTTCACGTTTGGAGATTCATTCCCAAACCTTTAATAGCATACAACTGTGACCAGTGTGCCTTTTTGTTTTTGTTTTGTATGTTATAGATTTGTTTATTTTATGTTTAGCACTCAGGAGTATTTCTCACTTTTGTATATTTTCCTTTTCTTATTTAAGTTAGCATATGAAGTCATGGGTCTCATGGCATGTGTGTGTGTATGTGTTAGTGTAATGATTCTCAATCTACTTAATGCTGTTTCCCTTTAGTAACAGTTCTTTGTGTTGTGGTGACCCCCAATCACAATATTATTTTTGTTGCTACTTCATAACTGTAATTTTGCTATTGATATGAATAATAATGTAAATATCTGATATACTGGATTTTTGATATGCAACCTCTGTAAAAGGGTCATTCCAACCCAAAAGGTTGAGAACCCCTGGGTTAGTACTTTGTTCTTCCTCATCCCACTTTCCCTGTGTCCTCACCCATCCTCTATCAACCCCTCTTGCTGGTCCTCAGCCCCCTTCTGCTTCCATGTCACACATACTTTTTTACCCCCCTCCCTCAAGATCTTTTATCTCATGGTTTTCTTTCTAGTTTCATGACCTCCCCTTCCACACAGATGCACGCGCACATGCGCGTGCGTGTGCACACACGCACTTTCTCTCTCTCACTCTTTTAAGTCTAGATTCTCTGTATGAGAGAAAACATGATATTGTCTTTTTGAGTTTGGCTTGTTTTGCCTACCACGATGATCTCTAATCACATCTGTTTTCTTGTAAAATATGATTTTGGCTCTCCTTATGGCTGAATATATATGCATGTGTGCATTCTGAGAATCTGCTGGTCTCTAGACTGGTTCCATTGCCAAACTGTTGTGAAAAGCGCAGCAGTAAATATGACGGTGCATGCATCCAGGATGTGCAGGCCTCTGTGCTGTGTCTTTGGGTGCTGTAGCTGGGTCTTGTAGTTTTGTAGTGGCTGTAGCAGTTTACATTCCCACCAGCAGCAAATGCTGTCCCCACCCCTAACATCCTCACCAGCACTGGTTGCCCCTTTTTCTTTGGTGATGACCATTCTGACTCTGCTGCGATGGAATCTTAAAGCAGTTTTAGTTTGGGTTTCCCTGACTGTGAAGGATGTTGAACACTTTTTCAAATATATATCTCTTCAGTTCATTAGCTTACTTACCAACTGGGTGAATTATTTTAATGCTCGTAACAGTTTTGAATGTATTTTTTCTTTTCTGTATTTACAGATTTGATAAGAAAATGAATAGTAGACATTGCAATTTTTTCAGTTCCTTCCTTGTATTTTCCGTAATTTATTTAGCTCTTACTACTTGGTCAATATTCTAAGTTGTGGTTATGACAAGTATCTCTAAGAGAAAACTATACGAGTAGCTGATTATTTTCGAGAATCCTCATGTGGATTATCTTCTTCTTCATGGCTCCAGTTTATGTTCTGACTGAATCGTTTTACGTAACCTAGCATATCTAGGTTCTTTTGTGCTGTGTATGTTTGTGTCTGAGTGTGTGCATGTGTGTGTGAGAGTGAGTGCATTGTATATGCATTTCCATATGTAAGATCTGTGGAAGTCGATGTCAGAGCATCTTCCTTACTCTCCACTCTATTATTTTAGATTTCTTTCTATTTTTGTGCCTGTATATATGGGCCACATGTGTGTGGGTGTCCATAGAGGCCAAAAGTCAGGTTGCCAGGAGTTGGAGTTGCAAGCTCTTGTGCCAGCTGATGTGGGTGATAGAAACGAAACTTGGGTCAAGTGCTCTTCCATCTATTCCATCTTATTTTCTTGAGATGGGAGCCTCTCACTGAACGTGGGGCTTCAGTGGACTCCTTTTGGGGTATAGATACTATACCCCAACCTTTTTGTGTGGGTATTGTCTTTTCAGAACTTAAGTCTTCATGCTTTACAGCAAGTGTTTGCCAACTGAGCCATCTCTCTAGTCCCACACAAAATTCTTTACAGTTATACTAATAAGCATATAAGTTTGTATTCTCTCTCTATATATAGTATATAGATACAATCACTCATTACTTATTGATGAGTTCTGAGAAAGGCAATTTTGAGCGATAGCCTCATCAAGTGACTGTCATAGCAGATATCTACACAGACTAGGACAGCCATGACATTGTCCACTGTTTTATATATGCATTGTGGTATTGGCCAAATGTACAGAGCATAAATGTTCATAGATGTGTATATTTACATGTTTCACTAGAAGTACATGGTACATGTGTACATGTGTGTGTATAGGACTAGAAGTACAGATTTTCTATAGATTCTTGAAAACCTTATTATATGGCTCATAAACACATTTCTATAATAGGGTGGAGGAGTCAAGTTTTTTGTTTTCGTGTTTTGTATGTACCATGCTCCTCGACTGACTACAGTGTGCGCATCAAACATAAGATTTGTCACTTGCTAGAAAGAGTCTATGTCATACTCATATGAATATTAACCTTAAGCACTTGAGGTGGGCAGAATTTGAAATCATCTTTAGTTACTTCTATTCACACACGGGCGTTTGTAACCCAAATTTCTGAATCTTTTCTGCAGGAAGTTTTGGGAGCGATTTATTGCCCTGTGTCATGAAAATCATAGTCTACACGGGATCACATTTGAACAGATCAAGGCCCAGCTAGAGGCTTTAGAACTCAAGAAGACATATGTATTGAATCCACTGGCTCCTGAATTTATCCCTCGGGCTTTACGACTGCAGCACTCAGGAAACAGCAGCAGACAGCAGCAGTCACCACCCAAGGTAAAGCCCTGCTGTACACTGGCTTGTTGGGCTACAGGTAATGTTTATATTTGCAAGGAACGTTCCCAGGATTTGGGTGAACAAATGAGAACACAGCATGCTGGGGAGCCATGCTTAATGTTGTAGTCATCCTCGGAAAGAGTGCGATAGCTGAAAAGTTCTGGCACCCTTCCTTTAACCTCCCAGCACTCCCTGCTGATAGACTTGAGGCTGGCAGATAACATGGGAATAAAAACACAGCTTAAAGGGTTACTACACATTTTATTTTGATTTAAAAAATCTGAAAACACTTATTAATTTGATTTGCTTAGAGTGTGTGTATTTGCGTGTGTGTGTGTGTGTGTGTGTGTGTGTGTGTGTGTGTGTCCGTCCGTCCGTCCCATGCATAGCTGAGGCAGTCGAGGGTAACTTGAGCAAGCTACCCACTTTAAAAGGAGAGTGAATCTCAATTATGGCTACCTTTGACTCAGCTTCCCACTGCTGCTTAACCTTACCGTTAGCACAGAGACTTAAAAAGAACACGGATTTATCAGCTTAGTTGGGATTGACTTGCTTTTGTTTCTCTGGGACCACGATATTAGCTGACAGGGCTCTTAGATGCCCAGGAAAGAATCTACTTCCATACTGATGCAGTGGTTGGCAGAATCCAGATCCCTGTGATTTTAGGACCTATATCCTCGTCTCATTGGTGACTGGTGGTCATGGAAGGGCAGACTAATGCATCACATGGACTGTCGTTGCTTATTTAATAAAGCCCCCAGTGATGGGTATTTGGATCTTAAGCATTTATCACACATATGTATCACTCTGTGATGATCTGTGTCCAGATCACTCACTGATTATTTCAATTGGATAAATTTCTGGAAGTGTAATTACAGTATTAAAGTCTCTGTATGTGTTTGATGCTTCTGATCTATATTGCAAAATTGCCGCCTAGCAATTAACCAAGTTCTCTAATGTTAAAACATGCTTAGGCTGTCATGTATTTGTTTTTGTCTTTAAAGGGAAAAAGCCTTCATCATCCTCAGAGCGACCATTTCCAAAATGATGGCATTGGTGAGTAGAAGCTTTTTTTTTTTTTTTTAAACAAAATTTGCTACAGTAAAGAGCTTTCTGTCTTTCTGTCTATCAATCTTTTCCTTCCTCTCCCCTTCCCTTTACCCCCACTTCCACCTCCATCTCTCAGGTATATACAAATACTAACTTTGTACTCTTAGTGACTTTGTGACATGTTAATTTCTGAAAAGTGGTCAAAGTGTAGCTACTGACACTCATAGCCTTTTATACAATGTAAATCTTTGCGAGGTATTTCTATCCTATAAATGTCATACCATACACATTTCATGGTAGTTTATTAGGACGACTTTGAATACCATGTGGTACTCGGGGAGCCTTTACTCCATATGTTACTGCTGCAACCAAGTCAGAACTTGGTTCTGAGCAGCTGCCTGCTCCTAGCCTTGAGGCTGCTGCTGCGAGTTGTGCTCTCATATTTGTCTTGAATACTCACCTCCAGCTCCTCATAAGTTAGCACTGCGGGTCATGGAAAGTACCCTCCGCACAGCTGTGGCTGATGTTTGAGAGCACCGTGGAGCGCTTGTTTCCTAATGTGGTTTATTCTGCATACTTGTTCTTTGGTGGAGGCATTTCATGGTTCACCTGGGAAATGTGTTTTTTGTTGGATGATTAGAGCATTTCTGTCAATGTGAACATCTATTGAGTCTCCTTTTTTTTGGTTTGTTTTACAGTTCAACCCAATCCTTCTGTACTTATTGGCAATCCTATTAGAGCATATACTCCTCCACCCCCTCTTGGACCTCACCCAAGTTTGGGAAAATCTCCAAGCCCCGTTCAAAGAATAGATCCTCACACTGGGACAAGTATTCTTTATGTACCTGATGTCTATGGAGGGAATGTAGTCATGTCGGTGCCTTTGCCTGTAAGTGCATGCTTTAAGTATTTTCTTCTGGATCAAGTAGTGGCAATCTCAGTGAGTGTTTTGCCAACTTTTGTTTTTTAGTGCTGGGCATCAAGCCAAGGGTCTCTTGCATGCTCAGCAATCACTCCTGAGCCACACCCATACCAATACACACTTTTATTTACTTTTAACGTTCCAGTGTCCATAAGCTTCTTTTAAAGCAACTTGTGTTTAACTACTAAGTTTTGAAATGACCAAAGAAATGTCTGACTTATATGTAACTTGTTGGTTTATCATAGGATATGAAGAAGTCTGAGTCATGTGTTTTGATTCAGAAGCCTTCTTTTAAATTTTTTTTTTTTTTTTTTTTTTTTTT
>NC_022014.1:60424544-60429007 GCF_000317375.1 Microtus ochrogaster
TTTTTAGTTTTTCAAGATAGGTTTTCTCTGTAGCTTTGGAGCCTGTCCTGGAACTAGCTCTGTAGATCAGGCTGGCCTCCAACTCACAGAGATCGCCTGCCTCTGTCTCCCAAGTACTGGAATTAAAGGCGTGTGTCACCACCACCCAGCCATGATGTTTTTATGTGTCTTTTTCTCAGTCATGAACTGATCCTAAACAGTGGAATTATTGAAGGAGACAGAAGAGATCTTTAGTCAAGTTTGGGTCTAAATTTGTCACGCTTTATGTAACATTAGTGCCATACAGGAACACTACTGAATTCTAAGAAGAGATTTTTAGAGGACTTCCATCTTATATATAAACACATTTTTATTTCCTTTTTGAAATGTTGGGTGCTTTTTGTTCAAGTTGTAGAAACATAGATATTTCTAAATTTAGAAGTTTTTGTCTAGGAAACAATTGATTTAAGTGAGGTAATTTCAGGCAGAGATGATCTTTCAGAGAGCTCTGGCCTTCCTGCCTGTGTTCATGAAGAGGAAACTGCTGTGCTGCAAGCATTCTCACTCTTGTTGGCCATGGTAGGCCACAGGCATGGCAGCCAAGCAGAGTAACATGATACCTGGTCTGCTTGAAATAGTCTCTCTGTTAGGATTTCCATTTCACTTTCCTAGGTCAGAGAAGCTTTTAGTATAGAGGATTTCTTGAGAGTCTGAGCCAAGCAATTATAACAATGATGAGAGCAGTTGTCATTGCCATCCCATCTGTGTTACCCTGGAGAGATCATGTGTGTATAGGCAAGCTTTCTGCCTCTGTGAAGGTGATCTAAGGTAGAATTGACTCAATCAAAAGCACTAATTAAAATAATGACCCGTTTGAATTTTGCCTGCTGTGAATGAGCATTAAATAAATGACTGTTACTCATGAAAGGTTAGAATACCTACTCTTTGTGTCGAGAAGTCTTAGCCTCTGTTCTTTGATCCAGTCTATTAAACTACGTAACCATGCAGTTTTCACTTGAAAAAAAAATCATTTTTATGGTAATCTGTGTGTACATCCATATGGAGGGGAAACGATTCAGAAGTATAAATTGCTTTGACATATTAGGGAATAAGCATCAGTTTCAAGTCCTCATTTCCTTCTAGCCTCCAGTGATCCATTTTTCCTAACATCCTGAAGATTTAGAGAACCAGGTTTTGGGTACTAGGGATTTAGTAGTGATTCTACCTCTTGTTACTGTTGACTGATATCAACATGGTAGTTGAGTAAAATGTTGTCTCTCTATGTGTCTATTTGTATTTTGCTAATCAACAACATTATATCAGTTTGTGTTGAGAAATATACTCAGTTTGAGTAATTTATTTCTTATAATAATTTAGGTACCATGGACAGGATACCAGGGTAGGTTTGCAGTTGATCCTCGGATTATTACACACCCAGCAGCGATGGCCTACAATATGAACCTGTTACATACGCATGGACGTGGGTCACCGATCCCTTATGGCCTTGGACATCACCCACCTGTCAACATAGGGCAGCCGCAGAATCAGCATGTAGAGAAGGATCAACAAGAGCAAAGTCGAAACGGTGGGTGGAATCCCATTAGAAGTCTTGTGTCAACTCTCATAGTGGGTCCTTGAGTTAGCCATGAGATTTATTCTTTATCAGTGCTCCATGTGTGCCTTGAAGCCCCAGGATGCTCAGGGTATGCTGGTCAGGCGTGCTGCCTGTATCCTTGCTGGCTTTCTGCCTGTCTTTTCTGTCACTCTCTAAAGAGAGAAATTAGTCTCTGAAGACAATTATTTGTCTATCTTTTGTATTGTTCTTATTTTTTGAGACCAAGTCTCAGCTAGGATGGCTTTTGATTGCTTAAACAGCTAGGGGGTGACCTTGAACTCCTAATGTTTCTGCCTTACTTCCCCTAAGAGCTGGGATGACAGGTTTATCTCCTATGCCATGCTTGTCTAGGTTTTCTTTATATTCTGTCAGTTCTCAGTAAATTCTAGGGTCTGTTACTAGGAGATAAACATTCAAGAGTGTGTTCTCTGGTGACTCATTTAGTGTCACAGCATGGCTGTTCTTGGTGATGTTCTTGGCTCTGAGGTCTACTTTGGTCAATGTCTGTGCAGCTCTTGGGCTTTCTTTTGACTAAAGAGAGCAGTGCACATTGTTTTCGGTCTTTTGCTTTTAATCTGTTTGTATCTTTAAGGCACATTTCTGAGGTTGGAGCTGCAGTGCAGTGGTTGGTGCATATTTCTTTACATTTACCTGCAGCACCACCTGAAAGGAGCAGCAAAGCGTGCTGCTCTTAGATAGTTCATAATTAGTACTCTTCTCTCTGCCCTGCCAGGCCTGGAACGCTCTATATAGACCAGGCTAGCCTCAGATTCAGAAACCTGCCTGCCTCTTCCTCCTGAGTGCTAGGTTGAAAGGTTTAAGCCTCTACACTGAAATGGATTTCTTTTTAATCTTTTTAATCTTGGGTTCTGTGAGCTTGATGTTTGTAGGATATACTTATAATTCCATTTGATAGCTTTTGTTGGCTTATTAGTTAATAGTGTTTTAGTTGCAGTGGGGCTAAGTATCTTTTATCTCTGAAGCATACCTTTCTACTTAAATTCCACACCTCATGCACAGTAAAAGGACTGATGGAAGTTCAGAACCTCCTCTCTGGGCATGATGGCTTTGCACTTCACTCACTCACTTTCTTTTCTCTCCCTCTCTCCCTCTCTCCCTCTCTCCCTCTCTCCCTCTCTCCCTCTCTCCCTCTCTCCCTCTCTCCCTCTCTCCCTCTCTCCCTCTCTCCCTCTCTCCCTCTCTCCCTCTCTCCCTCTCTCCCTCCCTTTCTCTGAGACAGGGTTTCTCTGTATCACTCTGGCTTGGAACTTGCTCTGTAGACCAAGTTAGGCTCAAACTCACAAAGATCCACTCCTGAGTGCTGGGATTAAAGGTGCACACCACCATGGCCCGGCACATGTTATTTTTATGTAGGTTTATTTGAAAATATTTCTGGTGGTTTTTGTTTAAACAGGCAAGTGTCATTTTAAACAGTTTTAAAAAGTAAGAGAGTTAAGGTGGCTTAGGGTGCAGCTCAGTGCTTGCCTGGCAGTCTCAAGGTCCTGGCTTTGATCCTAGCACAGAAGGGAGTGTGTGGGGGCCATCATTAGCCTTATTTTTCACATATATGTAATGTACTGTGCTTTCTCTCCAATCTAAAGTTTTTTATTTCATGCTGGTCTTAGTAGTTTCATTATAATATACCTTTGGGAAGGTTTTCGTTTGCTTTTTTGGTGTGTGCGCATTCTGGGTTCTTTTTATATAGTTCTTACAATGTTTGGAGAGTTTCAAACTTGATGACGGCAGATATTTTTTCTGATTCCCTGTCCTCTTCTCTTGTGGTCCCATTTGCCCATGCATTCAGATACTTAACGTTCTCCAAAGCTCATGACTATCCCTGTATTGGTTCCTTTCAGGATTTTTTGGTTTTGGTAGTTTTGTTGCTGTACTATTTAGCTTGCCTCATTTTTCTTATGTACTGTCTAGTCTTCTCGCCGTCCACTGGTGTTTAGCCTTGATATTACAGTTCTCCTGTCTCCTTTTGCAGTGGTTAGTCAGTGTTGATAGGACAGTTCATTTTCAGAGTTCTAGTGCTGTTGCTAGGGCATTTCTCGAAAAATATCCAACTTGGGCTGAATTCTTTCTGAATAAAGCGCTTCACACTTGTGAAGATAGGCTTCTCTACTCTAAGGTATTGGAAAACCTTACTTTGCTTCCTCTGCAATCCCTCACTTACTTCTGCTCAAAATCTTTGCACTAGAACTCCCGTCGGTGTGACAGAACAGCTGGAGCTAACAACTTATAGTAGAGATGTGTTTTGGTTCCAGTTTTGATGGATTCAGTCCACTCTTGCTTTGTCCCATTGCTGTGGGCCTGTGTGACAGAGGAGTTGTGTTCGGTTCATGGGAATAGGGAAACAGAAGCCAAAGAGAAAGGGGCTAGAGCCCCAGTGCCTGCTGCTGTCGTTTACTCTCCACATCCTAAGGTTTACTTTTCCCTGTAGCACACACTGAGAACAAGCCACTTTACATGTGGGCTTTCAGGAAGCTTTTAGATCTAAGCCTAACAGTCAACTTAAATTCCTTCAGGAAGTTGAATTGATACATCATTTAGATTTTTACTTAATTGCATTTGCAAATGAACAAAGTGTTGAGCCTTTGTAAACAGGCAGGAATACCAAGACCTTTTATGTGTCTAGTTTTTTGTTTTTTTGTTTTTTTTTTCTTTAAAGAAAGACTGTAAATCTTGGAGAGTGGACCATTTTCTTTTTTATTTGCTGTTTTTAGGTTGTTTCTCCTTTGTGAAGCTTTTGCCCTGCCATTTTTCATGTATAACTTTTTCTTTTTCATAGAAAAGCTGCAGTTATGACAGTAGAGGACTAGCATGCACACGGCAGCATATAAGGACAGTAGAGGACTAGCATGCACAC
>NC_022014.1:60429542-60435799 GCF_000317375.1 Microtus ochrogaster
TAAGGACAGTAGAGGACTAGCATGCACACGACAGCATATAAGGACAGTAGAGGACTAGCATGCACACGGCAGCATATAATAAGGCTATAAGAATGAATGAATAATCTTTAAACTATTCTGCTTTGTCTAGTGTTGAATAGTGACTGGAAATGTCATGTTTATTGGCGATAATTTATAAGGATTTAAAAATATTTTCTTAGGTAAAACTGATACAAGTAACCCTGGAACTGAAATTAATAAGATCCGAACACCAGAGAAAAAACCTACAGAGCTCAAACAGGTATGCTGCTCACATCAACTGAGTGTGTGGTTCTGGTGGGGAAGGTCTCATTGGCCCAAAGCAGCTTTGCTTCCCATGGCTCTGTTATGCTTTCTGTTTTAGGATAATTTAGTAGGGATGTCACCTTTCTTCTGTCCTGTTGTCTTTCACTGAGTTATTTTTCTTTGCATGTAAATATTTCTTCAGATTTTCTCTTTAAAAAATTTAAATATTTATTTTATTTTATGTGTATAAGTGTTTTGGCTACATATATGTATGTGTTTACGTGTGTGCCTGTGGAGTTTGGATGAGGCCATAGAGCTCCTGGGACTGGAGTTAGAGATGGTTGTGAGCCACTGTGTGGGTGCTGGGCATTGAGTTTGGGTCCTCTGCAAGAATAGCAAGAGCTCCTAACTGTATGAAGACAGAGCTACAGATGTCTCATTGGCAGTGACTTTAGCCTCGGTGGGACTATGACAGTGATTCCCCTCAGTGCCTGACCTTTTCCACCACACCCATTGTGCAGATCCTTAACTTTGTGTCTGCCCACTTGTTTACTTTTCCTGCTTCTCTGCTGGCACAAATTAGAGAAGACCACGTTATTGGTTGATGTAGTGTGGCTGGAAGCTGTGTGTTTTCATTTCAGCGAGACTTGGCCCCTCCTTTCTTGTGCAGCACTCAGCTTTGTCCTGGCTCCTCAGTGGCTCTTCTCAAGCCTGTTACCTCACGGTGCGGAGTGACTGCTCTAGATGCACGACTACCAAGGTTGTGCCCTGCTAACTGATGGCAGCAGATAACTTGCTATTCATGTATCCTTGAGCCTTTCTTGTCTACAGCCTTAGGTGAAGTCCTCTTGAGTTTACTGTCTCCTGTCCTCATCCAGTCACCTCTCTGACTCCGAGTTACCCGCCTTCTCCACTGTGCAGACTCTTCCCACTTCCCACCTGCCCATTCTTCCCACTCTGCTTGTCATGCCGTTACTCACATGCTAGCCTTGCGTGCGAACACTGGCTGGCGGACTTTCTAAAGACGCTTTCTCCTGAGATGTAGCACAGCGGTAGTGTGTCCAGCACACACGAGATCTGAGGTTCAGTGCTCAGCGCCACACAACCATAGCAGAAGAGTGAGGAAAGAAAGGTGCATTTGACCTTCACCTCCTGGTGCCGCACCTTAACCCACAACAGTTCAAGAGCTCCGCTCACTGTCTCAACCACAGCTCATGTTTCTTTGGTGTTTGCCATTTGGTTGTCTTACTTCTATTATTTTCTTTAACACAACATTTCTTTTCCTACAACTCCTTCTGGATTTTTTTTTTAAATACATTCCCTTCTCATGACCCTAGCCCTCAAGTTGTGACTTCCCAGAGTTCTATGTGGTCCAGCTTCTCTTTGAGTCTAAGGTTGGTGGCTATAAACTAGACGTGTCTTTAAGTGCCCACATCATAAGAAAGACTTCCAATTTGGATCTCCAACCTCTGCCTAAGCAGCTGTTCTCTACCTTCTCACAGTGTCCCAGGAGCATCTCTGACTGGCAGAGGCCAGAGATGGAGGGCATGTCATAGGAGGAGCCGTGCTGTAAGTGAGGCAGCCAGGAGTCTTCCTGATTGAGTCAGAGGGTGTTGCTGAGAAAGTAAACCTGATAATAGGTCTGAAGCAGCCTGCGTCTACCACTGTCACTCAGCTCTTTCCTGTCATATGCCTCTTAATACTGAGGCACTGAATTAAACAAGCTCAGAGTTCCTTGCACATGTTTCCTGGGCTCCGTAGCAAAGCATCAGGATGTAGAGAAAGAAACAGAAACATGGCTGCCAGATAGCCTTTTCTAACAGAAGATTTATAGCAAATTTAAAAGCAGTGACATGACTGGCACTGGCTATCTTGATTCTAATTTTGATAGCACCTGAAACTAAGCTGCCTCCCACTGTGTGTGCCACTGGAGCTTCCCCTGACGGGTCCTGAAGAGCCATTTATTCTCCTCCACACCTTCTGAAACACACACAAGTTCACTTTCTCCGCAGCTCCTTCTCACTTCAGAGTTGTAGAGTATTGTGGTCATGAGCTTCCTGACTGTGTCAGAGTCACAAGTGATGGAGAAATTAAAACAGCAACTGAGCCACAAACAACCATGGCATGTAACCATAGCCTTGTGTGTGTGCTCAGAGTGTGCCCATCAGCAGTGTCTTTAGAGAATTGTGTCCCTAGCTAACGTAACTTCCCCATCCTCAAGAGTATGAGTTGTATGAGGAAATATTTTTTTATGAGGAACCTCGGTTAGGTTCTGAGGTGTGAACAAGAGGCACAGCAACTGCTTAGGAAAACCAGAACACTTGGTTTTCAAATCACTTACACACCTAGCAATCCCAAGGACCCAAAGAGCCAAGTGGTGAGAGATGTGATGGCTCTCGGTATACGATTGGCATTGCAATGGCCTGGTCAGTATTCCTAGTGCAAATTAGGAACCAAGCTACTCGGTCTGTTTTCTTGGGGAGTGATTGGCACCCTGTGTAGTGTATAGACTTTGACTAAACAAGCACCCTGCAATTCTCACTGACCATTTCAACACTGAAACTTGCAAGGTAACACAGAACAGTTTGTGGAGTGGTTTAACAGCTGAGAAAGAGAAGGTGTCATTTTACAACATTACATGTCGTTTTTGTTTTCACATTGTCAACACTTACAGCAAACCTACATTTCAAGACAAGCATGCTTTTTAATTTCAAACCCTTTTCCCGGTGGTTCTCCAAAGCTCAATGGCATTAAACTTGATGTTTGCACTCAGTATTGAGTCAGCCAGGGTCTGTGTGATTGATATCAAGAAGGGGAAGCTAACATGTAAAGAAGAAAGTTCTAGCTCTATGAACAGAAAATATGTATCTCACATCTGCTGTGCTGTTTTCCCCTCTGTTTGTTAGAATGTTCTTCTCTCCTTGGAGCCTGCTTTTCTGAAGCCTTCTCTACTTTTCTTAGCCCTAGTATCTCATGTGACCCCTCTTTCCAATGTCTCTTGTGTTTACACAGAGCCTCCACTGGGCTCTAGACTAGTGATTGGCAGGCTGTTTTTGCAAAGGGCTAGACATAAATCTCAGGCTTCATGTTCACACAGTGTGTGTTGCAGCTGTTCAGCTCTGCCAACTGCAGTGCAAAAGGAGCCATGGATAACATGTAAATGATTGACCTTCTATGTTCTGAGAAGACCCGACTTACACAGGTTCAGGGCACCGGAGCTAGAGTGGCTGGGCCGAGGGTAGCTTCTGCTCTAAGCTCTTGAGGGTATATATTGAATCTTACTGTTGCTTTTTAATTTTCAGACTCAAACACAGTGCACTTAGTAGGCCCTCTACGAGTGTTAAGAGAAAGAATGTCAGACTATGTAGTGGACATAAGTCAGCAACCATACCCGTGACATGGCATCTGTCTGTTTATTTGGAAGTTGCCAGAGACACAGTTTTTATTAATGTTGATTTGTTTGGAGAAGTAGATTGGATATATAAAAACAATAAAATCAGAGGGAGAGAGCACATTTTGTTGATTTATATCGGAAGGAAATTAATGGTTCTCTTTCTAAGGAAGAAAGTGTGAAATTGAAATAGTATAGTAGGAATTAGAGTGGCCATTCTAATAAAATGGCAGCGGCTTTCCTTCAGACTCAAATTTAATATGCTGCTTCCTCTGTCATCTTCTTTAATTTATAAGAATATTCTCTTTGATTGTCAAAGGTGATGGATTCTGCACATCAGGCCTCCCACTGCTACTGATAAGAGCATATTATAGCCTTTAAGTGGGGTATGGTTGGGAAAGGATGAAAAGTCACCCAACTCGGTTTTTTGCTGTTAAAAATGTTTCTTGTTTTTTTCTTTTTCTCCTCTAGGTTGATTTGGAATCAAATCCACAGAACAGAAGTCCTGAATCCCGTCCCAGCGTTGTTTATTCCAATACCAAATTTCCTCGAAAAGATAATCTCAACCCAAGACACATAAATCTTCCTCTTCCTGCACCACACACACAGTATGCAATCCCTACCCGCCATTTTCATCCACTTCCTCAGCTACCAAGGCCGCCACCATTTCCTATTCCTCAGCAGCATACCTTGTTAAATCAGCAACAGAATAATTTGCCTGACCAACCAAATCAGGTGGCACCCCAGCCAAATCAGGTGACACCTCAGCCAAATCAGGTGACACCTCAGCCAAATCAGGTGGTCCAGCAACAAAGCCAGGCACCTCCACAGGCCCCGCAGCCACCTCCTCAACTCTCTCCTGCATTTCAGGCGGGGCCCACCAATGCATTTTTCAATAATGCAGTTGCTCACCGACCACAGTCTCCTCCAGCTGCAGAGGCTGTGGTTCCCGAGCAGCAGCCATCTCCCGTGCTTCCTGACAGTCACAGTCCACTGAGAGCCATCACACAGCCTGGTCCCATCCTAGCGTCACCTCTGAACAACTTTGTTGATGAGAACTCCCCAGGATTGCCTATAGGAGAAGCTTTGGGTAAGCTTGCCTGTCATAATGTCACATGTGAAAAGAGTCCCCAGGTTATTTGCTGAACATGGTGTGTCCTGTATAGTATTAACTCTAGGTCAAGATTGATTCATGTCTCCAAATAATTCCAGAAAACCCAGCCAATTAGTCTTATAAAATTTGGCTTCAAGTATTATATGTACATAGGTGTATACTAAGTATCCAGGTGACATCATTTGCACCATCACGAAGGAGAGAGAGTCAACACCATAGCTCTGGGCTCTGGCAAATTTAGGATATTACTTTTACCCAATGGAATTATAGCTATTTCTTTGCCTTTGTGGAGAAAAATCTGGTCTTTGTACAAAATTTACTTGGAGCCCCAAATGGACTAAAGCAGCTTTTCCCACCTGCCTCTTTCTGCAGATCGAGTACATGGAAGTGTAGCTCTGGAGACACTGAGGCAGCAGCAGGCGCGGCTACAGCAGTGGAGTGAGCACCATGCCTATCTCAGCCAGGGCAGCATTCCGTATCCACACCATCCCCATCCTCACCTCCCGCATCTTCCCCAGCCACCCATTTTCCTCCACCAGCCACCAGTGAGGGCAGAGTGGAAACTGGCCAGCAGAGTTGACGATGAAGTGGAGACAACGTTCTCGAGGTACTCCAGCAGCCCAGGGCCAGCCCTGAACGGGACCCGAGTTTTCTGCCCTTTAGTTTTCAATTGGAACACGGTCTCAAATAAATCCACTGTTGGCCTTGTTGGTGGATACTACAAAGTTCTCTCCATTGACTCTACAATATGGAGAATTAGACATCACTCTTGTACAAATCTGGGCCTAGTGATCTATGACTTTAGCTCCTTGACTTATGGTCTGTTATCAAAAGAAACAAACCATTCCTGGGACTGTGAATCTTGTTTGTTTGCCTACTTAGTAAACATAAGAATAATGAGGACAGAAGTAAATTTGTGGCTAAAGCTTAAAGATTGCAAGTTTATTATTAACTTTTTATCTGACTTCCTGGAGCTTTGGCACTCTGAGGATTCAGCGTATTTGTGGTTAGCATCATATGGCTGCTGTGTGCTGCCTCCTCATCCTCTCTGGAAAACCCTGTTACTGTGGCCCTTAAAGCTTCTTTCTTCTTATTTTTTTTTTTAGCATTTATTTCTATTTTTAAAATATACAACTTTTTTTAATTAATTGATTTTTTTGTTTCATGTGTATGAGTATTTTGCCTGTATGTATAGTGTGTGTACCGTGTGCATGCCTGGTGCCCGAGGAAGCCAGAGAGGGCCTTGAATCCTCTAGAACTGGAGGTACCGGTGGCTGTGAGCCACCACATGGTTGCTGAGACCCGAACCTGGGTCCTCAAGTGTTCTTAACTGGTGGGCTGTCTCTTCAGCCTCTTAGTTATTTATTTTTATTGCCGGATGTATGGGTGTGCATGTGTGTGTGTACAGGAGTGTGTGTATGTGTGTGTGTGTACAGGAGTGTGTGTTTGTGTGTGTGTACAGGAGTGTGTGTATGTGTGTGTACAGGA
>NC_022014.1:60435899-60443652 GCF_000317375.1 Microtus ochrogaster
GTGTGTGTGTGTGTGTGTGTACAGGAGTGTGTGTATGTGTGTGTGTGTACAGGAGTGTGTGTATGTGTGTGTGTGTACAGGAGTGTGTGTATGTGTGTGTGTACAGGAGTGTGTGTATGTGTGTGTATGTGTGTATGTGTGTGTACAGGAGTGTGTGTACAGGAGTGTGTGTATGTGTGCGTACATTTGTGTTTGAATATGGGGGCCAGAGGGCAGCCTATGGGGAGTTGGTTCTTCTGTCATGTGTCTTCCAGGGATTAGCTTGGATTGTCAGCTAATTGGTGGCCAGCATCTATACCTGCTGAGCTATCTCCCTGGCCTGTCGTAGCCTTCTATCACTTCCAGTTTTCATGTTGAGGCAAAGGTAAAAAACCAGGGAATTGACATCTTTATTGAGCATCTCCAGTTTAGTATCTGCTGAGTATCAATACTTAGTTTGGGATTAATGGCATCCCTAGTTAGATATTGTGATTTGGTATAAAATCACACATGGCTGACTCTGCTCTTCTTAATGCAATGGCGTTTCTCCCTCATATTTTCTTGTTTTCGTGTAGGTTTCAGGACTTACTCAGAGAGCTGTCTCATCGTGATCAAGGTGACACTCGAGAGCTAGCTGAAATGCCACCGCCTCAATCAAGACTTTTGCAATACAGACAAGTTCAGACTAGAAGCCCACCAGCAGTCCCGTCTCCCCCTTCCATCACAGACCTCAGTAGCCACTTTTCTAACTGTAACGACAACAGCAGAGACATTGAAGTAGCCAACAGCCCAGCATTCCCACAACGCCTCCCACCTCAGCTCTTCAGCTCCCCCTTTTCGGTGACATCTGAACACCTTGCTCCACCTCCCCTGAAATACCTGGCTCCTGAAGGAGCATGGAATTTTGCTAACTTGCAACAGAATCACTTAATAGGGCCGGGCTTTCCCTATGGCCTACCTCCATTGCCTCCCAGGCCACCACAGAACCCTTTTATACACATACAGAACCATCAACACGCTATTGGTCAAGAGCCATTTCACCCACTGTCATCTCGCACAGTATCTTCTTCTTCGCTCCCCAGCCTAGAAGAGGTAAATGCCTTTCAGTGGTCTTCTGTTTGGGATCAGCTGGCAGTGAACAAACACTGCTGCTATCTACCTATTTGATAAAAGGAGATCTTCTCAGATATGATATCTTTAAACAATAACCTTTTCTTGGAAAAAGATTAATGTTTATCTTTTTGTGCTGGTTCATATTTTGTGTGGTACTGTTGAAACATGAAGCCTCTTGAAAGTAGTTTAAATTGCTTTTCCGCACGTCTGACCTCTGAGAACACTAATATCTGAATTGTGTTCACCTTTCCACTCTGGGGACATGGACCTTAGTGGCTTATCTTTTCATTAGGTTTATTTTGGTGACTAGTACTTGCTAAAGATGCCAGTTTTTCTAGTGAGTGGTCATTTCCAAGCACCAGTTCTCCCTCCTGCCATCCTGAGGTTTTAGTGGGATGTTATTCATGAAGCAGTGGGTACCCAGTCAGAGCAGTTTCCAAACATCACAGCATCTTGCCAGTTAGCCTAAGCCTGGATGCTGAGTAAGCATCTGGAGATAAACTCTGCTTTCACGGCAGGACTCTTGCATCGAGGTCAGCAGCAGTCAATGGCACGAAGCCTGTAGTGATTCCAGGGAAAAGACTTTCAAAATGGGGTTGGAGAGATGGCTCAGCAGTTAAGTATTCTAGGTGCTCCTCTTCCAGAGGACCCTGGATGAGTTCCCAACACCCACATGGTGACTCAATTGTAACTCCAGTTCCGATGCTTCTTTTGGATTCTGTGGCCACATGTAGGCAAAACGTGTACATGCAAAAACAAAAGCATAACAAATTTCCAAAATTGTGTAATGTGTAGCTTATCATTGTCTAGCTTTTCCCAGTGAGCTCACAGTGACTAAGGATAAAACTCTGTAAAGGGAGTGACTGTTAGTTATCATATCTTTTTAAAACAGGATAAATGGAGTTTTGTTTGTTTGAGATAAGGTCTTAGTATGTAGCTCAGGCTGGTCTTGTCCTCTTATGCACTTAGATTACAGGCATGTACCGCCATACCTGGTGCGCAGTTGTGAAACATGATTAAAACGTCTTTATTTGAGACAGGGTCTCACTGAGACCTCAAGCCATCCTTGAGCCAATATCATCCTACTTTGTGTCTGGGATTGTAGGCGTGAAGTACCACACCTAGATAACACAGATCTTTGGATGTAGTCTTCCCGAGTCGTGAGACCTCAAAGCAAATTATAGTTGTGTGAGTATGATGAGGCCTGTTCTGCTTCCCCTGGCACCTGGGCAGGGCTTATTTCCAGGGCTGCCAAGAGCTGAAGAACATTTTTGCAAGACCACAGAACTGATAATTTTATAAAATGCTGAGGCTTTCTTGACTGGATGTTCTCGTGGAAACTGCTAGTTTTTAGTTTCCTAGCCCAAAGACTTGTTTGCCGCATTTGACAGTGCTGTTGTCATCTCTATGGAAAAGAAGACTTTGGCACCAGGGTGTGCTCCTGGCACTGTTGGTGGGGACTGTGTCCCTCTTCTCACAAGGCTTCACTGTTTATACTTTGATTAGTAACACTTCCTATTGAATCACCTACTTGAATCACTGATCTTTTTAAGTGGTCCTTGATTTTGGAATTTAAGTTCTTTGTACACTGTCGCTTTCAGTGTTTGGTATTTTTGTGTCACTGCAAGTGTTATAAATACGTGCCTTCAGTTGTCAGTGAGTTCTTTTGCTTTGCAAAAACACTTGGTCATCTTGCTTCTGACACTAGGTTCGTGAGTGATGACTAACTTGCAGCAATTGAAGAAATTCTTTACAAGGAAAATATTATTTTTACCACATTGTAGATTTTGACATTTTCAACGCATTAGGGTAAGTTCTGTGCGTTCAGAATTATTTTGCATGAATCATCTCACACAGTGAATGGCATATGTTCTCACTGTTTATTTCCAACCTTTTAAAATGATTTCTTTAACAATACAAAGAAAGTTACTTTCTTCCCCACTGTGGATTCTTTTATTGCCAGAAACGTGGCAGAGTCATCTGATGGGATGAAAACACTCACAGGTTAGTCTAACAGTTACTTTGAATGGAGAGAATTTTTTCCTTCAAATTGTGTTTGACTAGGTTTTTGGTTTTATACTTACCTTTTAGACCAGATTTTGCTGTGTAGTTCAAACTGGCCTTAAACTGTGGTCATCCTGCTGCCTCCGCCTCCTTAGTGATGAGATTATAAGCATGTACCACAAATACTCAGCTATAATTTTTATTTTCTTTGGAAAAATGAAATGCATGGCCAATATAAAACATACAGAAGCCAGAAAAACACCTAATTTCACTAAATAAAAATAGCTACCATAGCATTATATTTGGCTTTTCCTGGTGGCCTTAGATTAGAATGTGTGGTGGGTTAACCTAGGGGAATTGAGTGACTGTCATGGAAACTGGAAACTGCTGTGCCCCCCATCGTATTGTGCCTTCCACTACCCCATCCAGTCGCCTTTCCCCAAGGTCAGGGCACTCTGAATGGGACCCTGGTCTTACAGCCCTTTGCAGTTCTGAGAGTAATTCTCATGGCATAACTAAGACTGAACTTCACTGGTTTTCCTTCTTTACTCCAAATTCAGTGGAAGCTGTGGGTGGCCTTTGGCTCTGTAGATGAGGCTGGGCCACACAAGGGGCTGTCTTTTCCAGGGGCAGGCCCTGACCATTCTTAGCTGGCAATAGATGAATGAACTCCACCAATTTGACTTCAAATACTAGTGCATGTTTGAGATCATGGTTTAATTTCCCTCCAGATATTTAGCTAAGTGTCTTCATACTGTCACTAGCTTGTGGTATTATCACTAACTAGAAGTAGCTTTCCTGTTAAATGACAGATTCTTTATATAGCATTGTATTCTGCTCCAGTATCAGCTGGCAACAGAATGCAATCAACAGAAATCCATTCTTAGCTTTGGGGCCTCTGAGGACTCTATTTCTGGTGATTTTGGCTCGATCAAGAGTTTTTCAAGACTGAGAGATGACTCAGTAATTAAGAGCATTTACTGTTCTTGCAAAGGACCAGGGTTTGGTTCCCAGCACCCACACTGTTGTTCACAACGGCCTGTATCTCCAGCTCTTGGGGATCTGATATTCTCCTCTGGCCTCTGCAGGCTCATATATGCTCGTGGTTCACATTTATTCATGTAGACTTGCACACATACACAAAACTTAAAAAAAAATTGAAGGCTGAATTTGTGTGAAAATGCTCATTTTGCATGGTAACTGTATGACCTCAAACCTGAGAAAGAAGCCATTCTTCAGCATATTCTGTATTGAAATCACTTTCTGATCTTTGTGCTCATTTTCTCCTCCAGCTTCTCTGTTCTGTTCCAGATGATGCTCTTAACTTAAATGAGGTTCAGTGTTATAAACTAACATGCAATCTTAAGGGGCAGAGTGAAGCCCATGCGCTGTTTGTTTGTCGTCTTTCTCTAGGAAGGAGGCCATTCTGTGGTCTTCCTACTAGTAGAAGCTGAAAATAGCTTTGTCATCTCTTTCTCTTCCTTACATACCTTTAAACCCCCCTTTAGATTTCTATTTGAATTATGCTAAGCATAGAGCTTAAATTAAAGGGATTTTATCCCTGGAGATTCTTCCAGTTTCCTCTTAGGAAATGGTATTCTCTCCCTCTCTCTACTCACTCCCCTAAGATTTTGTGTGTTTCTCTTTAAAAATTCTGTAGTGTCTTCATTTCTGGTTCCCGTGGGATAAGGTTCTGTTTTATGCTCTGTTCAGTGTTGTGAATGCAAGCTTCTTGCATCAACGCTTTCAGGCATTCCATCTTAAGAGATAGCTCCTCATTCTCCTTAAGTGGCTGTAGATTTGTCAAGATAAAAACTTCCATTTAGCAGGGAGTTTGTGGTGCTGAGGCTGGCACAAGGCACAGCTCCCATATCAGATGTGCTTTACTCGGAAATAGTCCGATTAAAGAAATAAATGGAGAAAATGAAAGATTCTTTTCAAATTGTCACTGTTCCAATCAGAATTGGTTTCTGAAATTACACATTTTTGTCTGCAGTGATGATGTTATCATAAAAGCCTCATTAGAGATTGGGTCCCGGCTGGGGGTGTGACTGGTGGTTGAGCTCTTGCTTAGCATGCAGAAGACTAAGGGCCGGGTTCTCTGGTTGGGGGAGTGAGGCTGTGGCGAAGAGGGCAATGCTCCTGGGCTGCTCATTCTGATCAGCTCTGGCAGTCAGCGTTAGAGATGGGCTCTGCCTTGGAATATTTCTTGTCCTAGCTTTTTTTTTTTTAAATATTTATTTATTTATTATGTATACAATATTCTGTCTGTCTGTATGCCTGCAGGCCAGAAGAGGGCACCAGACCTCATTCCAGATGGTTGTGAGCCACCATGTGGTTGCCGGGAATTGAACTCAGGACCTTTGGAAGAGCAGGCACTGCTCTTAACCACTGAGCCATCTCTCCAGCCCCCTTGTCCTAGCTTTTGAACAATTTTCTTACTTTCATTTTTCTCTGTACCGCCTGTATTTTTTGCATTATTTAGTTTGGATTTCACTACGTTCTCCAGCCATCCTTGTTCCTTAAAGCCAAATATTATAATGGAGGAGTCTCATATTGACAAAGCGTTGATAGGTTTCACCTCTTCTCATTGATAGCTTGTGATTTGTGTTGTGTAACCAACTGGAAACACTGCTGTCTTTTTGGCTTAGTAAATAATGTGTATAGCAAACCTCCTAATCTAAGTATTAGTGATCAACGATTGATAAGATAGACCTCCATTCATTGCCTGAGCATCAAAGCTAATCACTGAGATGAGAAATTGGGCTTTAATTAAAGCTCCTGGCACTGTAGGTAATGTGACTTGGAATTCCCACTACAGCACTTAGCTTTTCCTTGGTGATTAGCTTTGGTAGCATAATTATAAATATAGGACTTTAATTAATATTCTAACCTTTCCCCCAGTTATTTATTTATACACATCCATATTTAAGGATTTGCTAACTTAAACATTATAGATATGTTTTAGAGTGGCAAGCAAATTAAAATTTTTATTTAAATTGACAATAGCAATTTTTACACAAACTTAGTAATCATTTTTACTTAGAGTCCATATATTAAATTGTACTTGAAATGTTAGCATTACATTCTGATATTTAGAAAGAAATACTAGCAGCAAAAATTAAAAATAGTGATCATATGTTTCATATATAATGATATCATAGTTCAACATGTATCAACATGGAACTTTTTTTTTTTTTTTTTTTTTTTTTTTTTTTTTTTTTTTGAGACAGGGTTTCTCTGTGTAGCTTTGAAGCTGGTCCTGGAAGTAGCTCGATAGACCAGGCTGGCCTGCCTCTGCCTCCTGAGTGCTGGGTTTAAAGGCAACATGGAATATTTTAAAAAGGATTTATTGATTTTTGTTTTATGTTTGTGAGTGGTTGCCTTTGTGTATGTATGTGCATCATATCTATGCTTGGTGCCTAAGCAAGCCAGAAGAAAGTGCCGGTTCCCTGGAACTGGAGTTGTAGATGCTTGTGAGCCACCCTGTGGATGCTGGGAATTAAACCATGGTCCTCTGGAAGAGCAACAAGTACTCTTAACCAGTGAGCCATCTCTCTATCCCCAAAACTCCTTCTTTATTATCATCATTACTGAGTTACTGGGAATTGAATCTAGATTCTCATGCATACTAGACAAAACACTGCCCCTCTGAGCTATATCCCCAGCCCTGTTTGTTTTCATTTTAAGAGAGGGTCTTACTAAGTTATACAGGCTGTTGTTGAACTTGCTGTCTATAGCCAGGTAGGGCTTGAACTTTCCATCCTCCTGCCTTAGCCTCTTTGAAGAACTGGGATTACAGGCCTGTGTTAACAGGCCTACTTTCTTTAATTTTTTTAAATCACATGTAAGTTATTTATTTCTGTATGGGGAGGGTTCAGAGAGGGAGGGAGAGAATTTTGGCCTGGAGGACAGCCTGCTGGAGTCATCCTCTGTGGGTTCTGTTATCAAACTCAGGTTATCAGGCTTGGCAGCAAGCACCTTTACTTTCTGAGCCATCTCACCAGCCAACTCCTGGCAACTTGTGTGTGTGTGTGTGTGTGTGTGTGTGTGTGTGTGTGTGTGTGTGTGGTTGGTTTATTTATTTTTATTGCTTTATAAATAATATTCAAAATTTCCACTTCCTCCCCTCCCATTTCCCTCCCGTTCCCCCATTCACCCTCCTCCTCTCTCCTTTCAGTCCTAAAGAGAGGGCAGGGTACCCCTGCCCTGTGGGAAGTCCAAGGCCCTCTCCCCTCCTTCCAGGGTTAGGAAGGTGTGCATCCAAATAGACTAGGATCCCAAAAAGCCAGTACATGCAGTAGAGACAAATCCCAGTGCCATTGTCATTGGCTTCTCTGCCGTCCCGAATTGTCAGCCACATTCAGAGGGTCCAGTTTGGTCACATGCTCGTTCAGTCCCATGGGCAACTTATTTTTTTTTTATTTTTATTTTTTTAATGAAAAAAAATATTTCCTCCTCCTCCCAGCCTCCCATTTCCCTCCTCCTCCTACTCCTCTCCCCCTCCCCCACTCCTCTCCCCCTCCCTCTCCAGTCTGAAGAGCAGTCAGGGTTCCCTGTCCTGTGGAAAGTTCAAAGTCCTCCCCCCTCCATCCTGGTCTAGGAAGGTGAACATCCAAACTGGCTAGGCTCCCACAAAGCCAGAACATGAAGTAGG
>NC_022014.1:60443877-60447373 GCF_000317375.1 Microtus ochrogaster
GCTCCTCATTGGGACATTGGGAGCTCAGTCCAGTGCTCCAGTGTGGGTCTCTGTCTCTATCTCCATCCATCGCCAGATGGTGATATGCAAGATATTCATCAGTATGGGCAACTTATTTTTAAAGGCACCTGAGGCACCAAGCTGCTTACTAGCTCCTGTTAATGAAGTTGAGATGCATGCCTGACAGGAACATGGAGGAAACAAGGAATGACTACAGCAAATGTTCTTGGGGCAAAGAATTACATTTTCAGTCATCTAAAAATTTCCCCTTTTGTGGGGAGGGGAGGAGCAATTCTCCCATTCTGGAAATCCATTTCATTCTAGCTCCTAAGTCTTTGAATATTCAGATGGCCCCAAATCTCAGAAATTCACAATAAGCAATGAATTTCTCAGTGCTAAGGAGTGAGCAAGCCTTCTCTCAAACCGGGATTAGAGTGGGCGCCCGGAGCCCAGCTCAGCATATTTCTGCTGCCTCACAGTCACTTCAGGGCAGGCATTGCCTTCCTACAGGTTATGGGAATGTACCTCCCAGGTCACAGAAAGTCCCTGGGCAGTTTTATGCCCTCAGCCATGTGACATCATCTCATCCTTTGGTAATCTTCAGCCAGCTCTTTCCCTGTCTTTCCTTCCGAAGAAGGAAGATGCCGGGTGTCCAGGTTCTTTAGTTCTCATTCTTTCTTGGTCATATTTCAGTATTCTTATGAGGTTTCCTGTGTTGGCGAATTACTCCTTTTTTTTAAGCCTATTTGTATCATTGCTTTTTACATTGGAATTTTTCGGCTAGAGAGGCTCAGTGACACAAAGCTTGCCCATCACTGAGGGGAAAAAAAAACAAGCAATTATTCTGGATTACCTTTGTTTTTGTTCTACAATTATAGTACCATGTTCATGAAAACCATTAGAGTTTGTTATTTTGTTTTACTTTATATCTACAATAAAACTAAGGCAATATTTGAAAAGAACTTTTAGGTTTTTCACTTGCCTCAGCATTGCCTGTCACAGTGCCAATTCTTTCTTTCTGATTTTTCTTTTTTGATGTCTTTGTACCAAACTGCAGGCGCATGGCTTTAAGCATACAGTGCTAACCTTAGGGAATTTAAGCCATTAGTAGGACATGAGAGTGTTTCATAGTTGGAAGTTTCTTTGAGTGATGGGAAAATGAAAAGATACGTTTAAATAAATATCAAATATGATGTTATAAGAGTTTTCATGACACAGGAAAATATCTCTGACTCTTAAAAAGATTTATTTTTTATTTTATGTGTATTAGTGTTTTGCTTGCACATATAAATGTGTGCGTGCCTGGTGCCCAGAGAGGCCAGAGGAGGCTGCCAGAGCCTTGCAGCTGGGTTATGGATGATTATTAGCTACCGTGTGGGTGTCAGTCTTTTGCAAAGCATTAAGTGCTCTTAACCCCCGAGTCATTTACTCAGTCTCTATCTGTGACATGTGAACAAGAAATTATCAAGCAGAATGTAATACAATTTTGTTTTCAGTGAATATTTATATTCATATGTGTGTGGAAGGAGATGCAGGCGGTGTTTAGTTTCCCCACTTTGGTGATGGTAACTTGGCTGCTGAGATGAGGGTCAGGTATCAATCTGACCTGCCAAGTGTAGTTCCCAACTTTCCTGACCTGGCAGATGCTGATGGCTGTTTCTTTTAGTCTTTTGTTTTATTAGGATGACAAATAGTATTTTAAAAATACTTTAAATTTTTTTGTATTTATTTTTCTTTTATGAAGGAGGAATTTCATAATTGCATATTAGATATTAAATATAGTCATATGGAAAAGGCAACTAAATAATTTATGTCCTTTATTCATTTTTTAGGGTAATCAGTGTATTAGCAGGATTCAAGGATGGTGTTGAGGCTTTCTCTTCCTGTTTTCACTTTGAATATCATTCTGAATCAAGCATCGTTATGTATTTGAATTGTCAGCACTTTGTAGCTACACTTTTTGATATCTCATTCTGTATCTGTATTCTAATCTTTTAAGAATCCCATTCTGGTCCCTTTTTCCCAGATGTCTGTGTATAATGCAGATCAGTGGCTATTGTGTGTTAGAGTAAGAATGCGGTGCGCCTGAGTTCATGCATTGCTGTCACAGCAGCATCGGGGATGTATAATGCTTAAAGTAGAAAGAAGAAATTCTGAAGGAAGAGCAAGATAAACTCCAAGAAATGAGAATGATGAAGACAGATTTCAGGACGACTAATAACTACAGAAAACAATAGACAAGAAAGAGTCCACGAAACTCACAGTTGGTTCTTTGTAAAGGGAAAGATAGCATTTAGTGAGACCAGGAAGAGTCTAACTTTCTTCCGCATAACCCCCTCTTTTCTCTCACTAGGCATGCTAAACCTGCATACCTTAGGTGTGCCCCTGGGTAGTGTGGAAACTCTTGCTTTGAATTTTGCAAATCTGTGAGTTGAAGGCCCTGAGGTCTGGGAACTCCTGAGGCTGCTGAGGGTCACAGTGGGAAGCTGTGCCTCATCTCCCAAATGCTGGTACCCTGAAGTCTTATCTGGAATCCCTCGGAAGCATTGTTGATTCCCTTGAAATGATGATGTTCCGGTGCTCACACTCACACCCTGGTATCCGCCCTAGTGCAGACAGGTTGAGAGGTAGGGTCATAGACATTGGAGGGATTACAGAAAATGGACTTTTTAGCCTTCCGCAACCCTTAAGATTGAGGATCAGAGTCTCAGGGAGAATTGAAGTAGAATAGAAAGACAGGAAAAATTATGAGGCCATGAAGGGAAAGAGTCCTTCATGCCAACTGCAAATCGTGGACTCCCTAGGCTAAAGGTGTCCTGCTCTAGGAGCAGGCATAAAGCCCAGGCTGTTTCCTCCCATTGGAAAACAAGCTGAGACCCACACCTTCAGCTGAGTTTATTCTTCTGAGTGCCCCCCCCCTTAATCCTCATGCTTCAGTCTGTATTAGAATATTTTTAGCTCCCCCACCACCAAAAAATGATTGACAAGAGGAAAAAAGAGAAGACACTGGCTACTGATACCAGGAACAAAAGGAACTATGTCACTATCATGTAGGTGTCTTTGCAAGAAAGTAGGAAGGTTGCACACAGTTTTCAAGAGTGTAGGTGAGATGGGCCACATCCCTGAAGTCCACACACTTTCAAAAACCTGGCAGCAATACAGAAATGTCATAGGCATGGACTTCTAGCTGTTGAAGACTAGAATTTATGGTTAAAACACTTCATGAGAGAGCTCTCTTGGACAAGAATTGTTTCACTACTGAATTTCTCCAAATATGTAAAGAAGATTTACCAATTATAATCATTGCCAGAGAATGGAAGGGAAAATTTGTCAGTTAATTGCATAAAGCCACCATTACTGTTTCCAAAGCAGGACAGAGACAGTACAAAGATGAAAACTATAGGCTTATTTCTTTTTTTTTAATTTATTTATTTATTAAGGATTTCTGCCTCCTCCCCGCCACCGCCTCCCATTTCCCTCCCCCTCCCCTGATCAA
>NC_022014.1:60448268-60463920 GCF_000317375.1 Microtus ochrogaster
TGGATGAGTGTACCCCTTTCTCCACACCCTCTCCAGCAAAGGCTATCATTGGTGTTTTTCATTTTAGCCATTCTGACAGGTGTGAGATGGTATCCTATAGCCTTCTTCTCTGCTGCTATAGGCTTATTTCTATGGCAAGAATGGAGCTATCCTCAACAGAACAGCAAATTGAATTCAGCCAGGCACAAAGAAGAGAACAATACACCATGACCCTGTGCAGCTTATCTGGCTGGTGCAGTATTTGAAAGTAAATCAGTGTGTAACCTACCATGTTAACGGTCTGGGAAAAAGATCACATGATCATCTCAATAGATATCTCCCCTTCTGAAAACAAAAACAACCCACCATCCTCCTTACTCCCAACCCACACACAGTCACACAAAGTAGAAAGAAACTTGCACCTGCTGCAAGGGGTCTGTACACATCCCACAGCCACCAGTGTGGTTAATGGGAAGACTCTGCATTAGAGAGAGGTTAGAAGATTAAGTCACAGTGGTACACACCTCAGTCCCAGCTGCTGGCATGCTGAGGGTCGCTTGAGCCTAGGTGGTCAAGACAAGCCTGGGTACGTGGAGAGACTTGTCTCCAAAAGAAAGATGGGAAAGCAAAGGGGGATGTGGAGATTGATGAGCAATGAAAAGAACAAAAGAGGGAAGGGAAAAAGAAAAGAGAAAAGGTAGCAGGGTAGAGTGCTTGTTGGAGGTTGCAGTCAGTGGGTTAAACAAGGAAATAAAAGTTAAGAATTGAGACCAAAGGAATGAGATGGCCCTAACCTTATTTGGTGTATAAGCCATTTTCATTTGCTGTCTGTTCCTTCGCCCATAGCCATCTAACCTTTGAGGAACAAGTCTGATGAAGATAGCCTTCCACACGTTCACCTTCGTGTATGCAATAGCTGAACCTATAGACCTTGTTTATTTTTCTTTCATTGTTATTTATGTAATTTTCTGATAGATTCCTGTGTCTCCCCATGGTCTATACTGTTGGTCTAGGTGCCTGTTAAAGACAGGGCTTATGAAGTGACCGTGTGCAATGTTCTGTGTCACTGGGCTCTTACGGTCTGCTCTCTTTGAGCCCCTGGCCTACATTAGTGCATTAGCATTCACATATAAAGGCTGGAGAGTGTGGTCTGTGCAGACAGCAGCAGGGCGGAATTCCCAGGATGACAATTAAAAGACACTCCATCTTCATTTCAAGAGCTAATTGTCTTCCTTACAAAAATGACTGCACAAACCATTTGATCAGTCAATCAAGGGTTGTCTGGCCTGGAGAATGAGCACTTCCGAGGGGTTGGCTTTCCTGCCTAGCACCTTTTAAGGACCGTAAAACAGGATAAAACAGTTGGCTCTTTGCAGGCACCAGGGGCCACCCTGAACACCCTCCATTTCTAGCTTATTAGTACTTTCTACAGTCCCAAGAGGAAGTGGGTGCTGGAGGTGATCCATTATGTAGATGAATTTCCTAGGAGGGTCGACCAGTTGCCCAAGGTGACACTTGTAGGTCTAAGGCAAGACCTGAAATCAAGTCCTGCTGGCTAGGCTCTAGATAGGTTGTTCTGTATTGTCTGTCATTGCAGCTGATACCCAGTACCTACCACAGTCAGGCCAGAAGGAACTGGAGAGCCCCAGCTGTCACTACGTCTTGAAATGGTGGTCAAATAGCCCTTTGTCAGGAAGCCAAGAGAGTTTGGCTTGCATACTTTTAGGAAATTTAGAGAGGAGGAGATACATAAGCTAATTGGGTTTTAAACCTGTGAAAAGACTATTGTGGAGAAAGTAAGTGTTCCGTATCAGCTGATTAACTGGGAGACAGACGGTGAAGTCAGTAAGGAGTGCTTATGCTAGAGGAGACGGATCTTGCTGGCAGGGCCGAGCAGAGCAACTGAGCAGAAGCTGGGATGCCCAGTGGCTCTGGCCCAGCTCCGTGGGTCGGCCGACTTGGGACTCCTATTCATACCCAAGCTCTGCTGTTCTCTGGAATAGCTATTCCAGAGAATGGCTTTATATGTGGCTTTATAACTAAAGACAGCTGGGCACAGGACCACATAGGGAGGGACCGTCCAAAGGTAAGTTTCAGGCCCAGATTTCCTGACACTAGGTTGGAGTATCTGCTGCATTTTAAAGGGGAGAAGCTGAAGAGGAGAGGGCCCTATACCACGGAAGAGAATTTCCTTGAGAATCTGTCCTGCTCTGTGAGGATCCGAAAGTGATACGGGAGTGGGAGGAGGCGCTCAGACTCACCACGCACCCTTTTCTTTGTGTAGTATGAGCCCAGAGGACCTGGTCGGCCCTTGTACCAAAGAAGAATTTCATCTAGCTCAGCCCAGCCTTGTGCGGAAGAGGCAAGTGCTCCCCAAGGCAGTCTGGCTCAGGGCAAAGAACTGCAGGACCACAGCCGCCCGCCTGCTTTCAGCTTCCCAGCCCCTGAGTCCTGGGCTAACACCACCTCGTCTACCCCCTACCAGAACATTCCGTGCAATGGACCCAGCAGAACTGCTCAGCCCAGAGAGTTGATAGGTAAGAGGAATGGGTGAGTTTCTAAAAAGCCTATTTTGATTCCTCAGTGCCTCAATATTTATGGGCCTCTTTCCTGTCAGTCCTGTGAAATCTCTCAAAAGCCACTGTGTGCTTGCAAGGGTGCATGGGTGCTCTCTCTCTGTCTCCCCTCCCCTGCTCTCTCTCTTTCTGCCTAACACCACACACTAGTGTTATGTAAGTTGTAAAAGATTGGAAACAAAGCTGTGTGTTGATGGACTACACCACTGCCTGGGAAGACAGGTGGAAATGCGATGTTTCCACTGTTTCCCTCTCATCATTGCATGTCACTTAGAATGTAAGAGCTAGGTATATTGGTGCCCACCTGCACCCCAGCACCAAGCAGGCCAAGGAGGAAGATCAAGAGTTCAAAGGCAGCCTAAGCTACATATTGAGATCTCATTTGGAAAACTAAAACATTTCAGTGTAAATGTGTATTACAAGAAATGGGAGTGTCTGTAGTGGGTAGACCTGGTGCCCCTGAACCAGGTTTGCTGCTGCTACAAGTGTGTTCTGGTTCACAGTAGCCCAACTTCCCAGGCAGATGAGTGTTTATCTGTCAGGACACCTTCCGGCCTCTGTTGACATTGGTTTCTGTGTTGTAGACCAGACTGGCCTCGAATTCATAGAGATCCACCTGCCTCTGCCTCCCAAGTGCTGGGATTAAAGGCGTGCGCCACCACCACCCGGCCTTTCTCGGTGATTCTTTTTTTTTTTTTTTTTTTCGAGACAAGGTTTCTCTGTAGCTTTGGAGCCTGTCCTGGCACTAGCTCTTGTAGACCAGGCTGGCCTCGAACTCACAGAGATCCGCCTGCCTCTGCCTCCCGAGTTCTGGGATTAAAGGCGTGCGCTACCACCGCCCGGCCCTTTCTCGGTGATTCTTAAGGAGAGGGGCTTAAAGTGTGGTTTTACATCCTATGGCTGAAGCTATGTGTGCTTGAGCTAAACTGCCCTTGCTTTCTCGAAGACCGAGGAACCCGTGCGCAGGCTGCGCCTCTGCGCCCCTGGTTAAACCCTGTTACTGTTCTCTGTTTCTAGCGCCACCCAAGACTGTCAAACCCGTTGAGGATCAGCTGAAGCCTGACAGCGCGGAGGTGTCCAGTTCCTTCAACTACACGGTGCTGCAGCACCTCGGCCAGTTCCCACCCCTCATGCCCAACAAACAGATCGCAGAGTCGGCCAACAGCAGCAGCCAGCAGAGCCCGGCAGGGAGCAAGCCCGCCATGTCCTATGCCAGTGCTCTGCGGGCCCCGCCCAAGCCCAGGCCACCACCCGAGCAGGCCAAGAAGGGCAGCGACCCGCTGTCCCTGTTCCAGGAGCTCAGTCTGGGCAGCAGCCCGGGCAGCAATGGCTTCTACTCCTACTTCAAGTGACTGCGCTCTCAGAGTGTTCAGTTCCTATTTGTTAGTAGAGTTGAGGTGGCAGGCTCCTCTGTGTGCAGCCCTCTGCCCAACGTTGACCGCGCTCTCAGACCCTTGCTGCTAGACCTGCGCCTAAGTTTAAAAGTATATCCCATTATTTTGCATTTTTGATGTGAGTCAGAACTTTGACAGCTTTTATGTAGAATAAAAATATTTTTAAATTTGTGTATTGTTACATATGTTTGCATCAAGCTAGCAGCTAAGAGGTTAATTGTGCAACTATAAAAAAAGAAAAAGAAAAAAGTTTGTCTAAAATGTATTTAAAAAGAAAAAAATGTTAAGTAGCATTTACATTTATTCGATAATATTACCATATGCTGGGTTTCTGTACCAGAAATGGCCAGTTGATGTACAAATGGATGTTATTTTTGCTTAAATTCATTTAAAATTTTTTTTAAATAAAGGGGCAGCATCTTCTAAATACTTTATCAGTTTTTTTTTTTTTTTTTTGTGACAGGATGCTGCATTCTAAAACTTTCAGAGTTTTAGACTATCTGTGACATGCTGTTCTCTCCATCAGTGTAGGGTAGAGGTCAAGGCCTTCTTTACCCATGTATTCTATATGCCACTGGGTTTTGAAATGTGAAAAAAAAAAGAAAGAAAGCAAAAGAAAAAAAAAACCCACAGGAAAAAAAACCCCAAAACCTAGTGGCATACTTAGTTTTGGTTTGGTTTGTTTTTTTGAGAAGCAACACTTTTAGTTTGTTTTTAATGTTAATTTGATAGTGTTTTTTTTTTTTTTAACAAATCATGAAGCTGAAAAATTTTTAGGATTGTTGGTGCTTAGTAGACTTGATAACTATTTTAAAACTGCGTGAATTTAGTGAGACAAAACCTTCTTTTTCATTCTGCATGTGTAATGTTTGTAGCCTGGCCTCTCCTCCAGGGCAGAAAGGACTGTGCTGACTAAAGGTTTGGCTTTCTTTTCCTCCAGTGAAAATCTTGGTACCTTCTTTGATGTTTACATTAAGATATGACATTACACATGGTAAGTCTAAGATATTTCTAGTTGTTCTGTTTGAGGAAGATCATTAAAGGAAAAAGAAAGTTTGTCCAAAAATTGATCAAATCTGGGGCATGTTTCATATCTTTTGATTCTTCTGAAGTTCCCCCTTGAACTCATTAACAGCTGTCTGCAGTAGTCCCCAGCCTGACAGTTGTTTCGGGTGACGTTGAGAGGGAGGAAGAAGTTTCTGTCCTTCCCATGTGTTCTTTAATGCATTTGAAGTAATGAATGTCATTGTTTCTGACCCAGTAGCTCTAATTTTGTATTTCTGAGATATCTTGAGACACAATATATATATATATTTTCTTTTTAAATTAAGATGAGCCCAGGGGATATTTCAGAAGAGCCCAACCTTCCCGGTGATCATTCAAGCATAGTTTTCTGGAAGGTTATTTTGAAAGTGGCAAGGGGAAGGTGGAATTACATCTGTGTGACTAGGAGTTAGTCTATGGCAGCCATCTCCAGCCTCCTGGAACTCCCAGACAGTGTGGGATAAAAGGCGGCCTTGGATAAGGACTAGCCAACTCCAGGATCAATGACGGCCACCTCTCTAATTTAGTTCCCTCTTTGTGTTCAGGACTGAGCCATTGCTGCCTGGCTTCCGGTCTCAGACTGAGCACTCTTTTGAGGTGGCAGATGTGGACCTACAAACTGGAGATATGTTAATGGATATTACACATCACAGCAGGGAAGTGGAGCTAGTGGGCCAGGGTACCACGCTCTGTGCGTGATGTGACATCCCCATGTATTTTGGGTGTGTTTTAGGCTAAACAAGACAGCTTTTGCCACAGGACTGGTTTTCTAACTCTGTGCCCAAACAAGAAGTAGGACCCCCCCCCCCCCATGACGAGGCTGTCCATCCCATCGTGACAGCCCCTGCCCGCACACATGCAGACCCACAGGACAGCAGCACACGCTGGGCAAGTGCTCAGAGCCATTTTGCTAATTCAGATGGAACTATGCTGTCAACTCCCAGTTCACCTCTCGTCAGCGGAATATTGCCTAGTTTTCTTTTCTCATACTTGAACCTTTAAAAAAATATCAGTTTTTAAATTATTTATATTTAGCTAAAGTCACCTGTGCTGTGCCCTATCATCTTATAGAGAAACACTGATGGTGGGGTGCCTGGATGAGGAACCCATCAGGTTGCAGCGACATTCTCCAAGTGGTTATTTCTAAGAAATGACACTAGCTACTCCCTAGGTGACTGTCTGAGTGTTCCCATCTCTTCCTTTTTCTGCAGCAGGTAGAGGATTTGTCTCTGTGTTTTCATGTTCTGCATACAGTGCGTTTTTGAACCCAGCTCCCTCCTGTCTTCCTGTCTGGACTCAAAGGAGCCTATGACTTAAGCCCAGCATCTTGTAACAGTCTTCAGCAGTCTTACCAGAACCATTGTGAGTTCTCACTGCTGCTCTTCGCTGTTACTTGGGTATTTTGGCAGGGTTAGTTAGTGTCATGATATAGCTTATTTCACTCATTAGATTCAACTTTAGAGCTCAGATGGAACATACATACGTGTGTGTGTGTTGTGTATATATATATATGTTTGTTTACATACATAAGCACACTTTTTTTTTTTAAAGAAAACTTGATAGCTCTGTGATGCTCTTTTCTTCTGGGTGGATTTCTTCTGAGGTCATTTTATGATTTCTTTCATTTGTTTGTTTGTTTGTTTTTATCAGTGGAGTTTTGTTGTCCTTGCCAGTACTGTTTTTACAGTACACCACAACTTGAGATATTTCTTTTCCCTCCTCCCTTCTTTCCTCCCTCCCTCCCTCCGTCCATCCCTCCTTTCCTTCATCTTTTTCTTTCTTTCTCTTTTAGGTGATAATTCATGCTAAGTTTGGTCCCCCTTTCCCTCTTGATCTAAAAATGGATTCCTGTTGAATCTGACCAGCCTCATTCCTGTGTCATGGATATTTTCTGGTGTGTTTTCTTCAAAGAAGCCCATTCTAGCTCTGCCATTGCTAATCATAACATCTTGTTTTGATCAGTCCGTGGTTAATTACTGACCATTCAGACTAACGACCTCAGTCTTCCTGGCCTCACACAGACATGCTTTCTGTGTGGGCCGCCTTGCGTGCGGAACGCATCCAACTGCCTGGTGTGGGTTATTTTTGTATCGTTTGGTTCTAATCAAGATTCTAGGATGAGTTCAGGTTTGGTCTGAGCGTAAACTGATCTTTTCTGTTCAGAGAACTGCAGGGTAAGTTAAGCAGAAATCTTGTGAAATAAGCATTACCCAATTAAACACAGCTGTCCCTTGAGCCTATTTAGGGAAGAGGGTTCCTTGTTTCTGAAGGCATTGCAGTCCTGAAGAAGCTAACTGGCTTTAACCAGTTGTATTGCCCTAGTGTAGCCGATGGTTCTGTTGGATTGTTTTTATTCCAAGAGCACAACTGAAAACCTAAAAGAACGTATCTCTAACCACTGTGACTAAGGGTGTAAACAATTGTAGGTCAAATCTGAGTATTTCAACTATTGTCATGGAATAAGTTAGATGTCCTTAAATAGTTGATTTTTAGGAGACGCCCATGTGTGAAAGATGCCATGCGTGAAATCATTGCATAGTGGAGAGTTTTGTTAATAGAAAAATTCTATAAAAATGAAAGATTCAAACTTCCCATATAGTAAAACATATACATTACTCCTTTCAAATCTTACTAGACTGTTCATCCTTCCCCGCCCACCTTCCCCACTTCCTCAGAGTTCAGCTTGCCATTTCGCTGTAAGTCGACAATGTTTTTCTTGCCTTCCCTTCGGCATATGGAAACCGTGCTTCTACCAGAAACAAAAACATACAGGTACACATGTCTTGGTAGCTCTGGCTTGTCTTCTGATCGCCGTTCAGACTGCCTAGAAAAGAGAACGGTGCGTTGGCCACTTCTTGTTCCGAAGATCACTTAGTATGTCCCCCATCATCGTGTGCCCAGACAGAGCTCACACCATGTCGGTCTGCAGGGCGCTCACATTCCCTTTGAGACTCGACAACAAGGCTGCTAGATTCACAATTGCCAGCTTGATCCCTGTTTAATATGCAATCCCAAGACCGCTGAAGGGGGGATCTTCACTAGAATTTAATGTCCTACTATGATATCAGAAAAGTGGCATTATGTCATTGACTCTAAGCTAGAATATCAGGTTGAACCTTTTTTTTTTTTTTAAGTTTTAGTGTAACATTCAGACATTCGAACCTACTAAAAATACTCTACTGCTTTGGAGTGATCTTTAAAGAAGGCCTCATCGAAAGGGAGGTACCGAGTAGAATCTAGACGTAGGCTTGTGAGCCACTGTTAAATCCCAGCCCATTTCTACAGTGGGAGCCTACAGCTTTCTGAAGTGAGTTTCAAGAAGTATCCCATGTGTCTTGTCGTTTCAGTCATGAGCGTGGTAGACCAGACTTTACTTGCAATTTGTTCAACAGAGAGATTTTATTTTGATACAAATATTAAACATAAAGCATAGTAAGTTTTATATAATTCTATGAGTTCATTAAACAATATTATGAGATTTTTCAGTATGTTTTCGGGGGTCTTTTTGGCTATTTCTACCTCATATGAGGTCTGTACTTTATTTAGCATACTAGCATGTGGTTGCCTGCCTTAGAATGATGTATGGGAGGGGAAATCAATATTACCTTCTAAGAAATTTTGATTTTTATGGAATATTGTTTTAGTATTTTAATGTTTGAAAGTAAGGGGGAAAGGGTGGCAAATTACATATAGTGATAGCTATTTACAAATCTGTCATATTTTAAGATTTTGAAATTGTGAGCAAGATAGAGCAAAAAAGAAAAAGAAAGTGATTGTGAAACTGAATGGCCTCAGCTTCCCCTGGACGGGTTGTTGACGTACAGAAGACCCCTTCCCCACCCCAGGGGGCCCACCACAGCTGTCCAGGGACCCCACTGGTCTAGAGAAAGTCGGAGCATTTTCCATCTCTTTACTCTTGGGTCATTTTAATAATTCTGATCCCATAAGTGGCCCATTCATGGAAAAAGCTCTCTCTACCTTTGGGATCTCTGCCGCTTCTCATTAGGGTGCAGGGGCTTTCATGTCTAGGGTGAGTTTGTCATTAAGGGCGGAGCTGCCTGGCTGTTACCTGGAAGCTGTGCGTTTGTGAGATGTGCTTAGAGTCAACCTTTGTGGAAAGAAGCCATCGGGTGCCCCGAGAGTGCATTCGCACTTATCGAGGCTCTTAGTGCAGGAGTCCCTGTCCGAGGGTGGCAGTGACGTGGAGCAACAGAAACATAGTCCCCGAATAATGGAGTCTAGAGCTTTTAATCCTTCTTGTTTGGTATGTGTGTTGGGGGCTAGGGCAAAGAATTTACTTTCATATTATATGTTTCTCAGGTTAACAAAGTTCTTTGGGTTCTCTGCCATGCCAGCAGTGGTAGGGAGAACATGGGTATTGTATATGGCGGAGAAAAAGCAATTGTTTCTGATTCCCTTGCTACCTTGAAGAACTCTGTATGTTTGCAGAAGAGTTGAGGGGAGCACACCACCTCCACAGCATGAGTGGCCCCTAAGTCATAGCAGACATGGGTGAGCAAGTTACTGTTGAGAAAGAAACTGCCTACCACAGAATAAACCTGACAGGTCTTTGGATATTTTCACATTTGTGGGTTGTGTTTAACATTGAGCCTGGGCTGCAGCTCTGCGGATATTGGGCTCCGCTTCTCTTTTTTCGTTTGGCTTTGAATTTACTGTTACTAGCAAGAAAACAAATCTATGTTTAAGGTAATAGAGTGTAGAAAGGCATAGGTGTAGAGGTATAATCCATAGTGGCCATCCTAGAATGCAGTTTTAGAATTCTTAGCCCCCAGTACTTACTCCCTGAAAGGTCTGGAAGCTTTAGCTGCGGATTGCTGGCGTGCCCAGCACAGCTTCCTCTATGCACTCCCAGCTTATGAGGGATTTTGGTTTATTTGTGATTTGTCTTGCATGATACCACTTTGTATCTTTCAGGAGGTCTGAGGACTCTCTCGTCCAGGTTAAAGTCCCAGAGCGTCAGTTATAGCTGAGACTGTTTCTCAGTAACACCCCTTCCCACACACACAGAGGAAGGGGCCTGCTCCTATAAATCCGTCTTTAAGACATTATATACATCAAGTACTGTATTTGGTCTCTGTGCCAGCCATCTGACCCAATTCTTTGAAAACCATAAAGGTAACAGTTATATGTAATGCTAGCATCCCTGGTGAATAGAGTGGTTCAGATACTTTCTCTAAATTATAAAGCTAATAGGGTTTGCATTTTAGTAAAGAGTCCTAATCGTTAGTGACACAGGGTCTTTCTAATGTTTTTTAAAAACTACAATTCTCTAAATGGCCAGCGGTGGATAGAGTCATGTAGTAGACTCATTCTGGGTCTTCTCCTGGGAAAACCTCTGTGAGGGAGGCCACGTAAAACGCGCCCTGGTCCATGTCTCTTGCAAGCACCACTTATGCAGCATCTGGTTACGCATAATCTCTGGCAAAAGTAATAACAATGACTACGTTCCGTTTCGGTCTATCATACCTCATGTGGGAGGCCCTAATACCTAAAGAGTTTATTCTTAAAAGTCAAGATGATTTTGTATCATAGAGAACCCCAAAGCTGTCCTCCAAGGCTTTTCTTTTCTCCTTTCTTTGTCTTTCCTAACTTGGTTTTTGGAATCCCCTTAGCTTATGCTACTTCCTTAGGACATGTTTTGAGCCCAGGAGTCTATGGTGTGATCATTGTCAGTGAAGTTCTTTTGTTTTAAAAGATTCATGGTAACACAAAATGTATTTTACTGCTACAACTAAAATGTATTTATAATAAAATGCCTTTTTAATAATTCGGAGCGTGTTTATTTTGTGTGCACTTTCTGTCTTTTCCTTCCATGTTGAAAAGGGTTGGAGCCACGAGCACACAGAGAAAGCTGAAAAGCTCATGGGAAGGAGAGCCCACTGTCAAGAAGGAAGGTTGTGACTTTACAGAGAGCTGTGACGTAAATCACTTCAGCAGTAGCAAAAAGCCTTTTGGGCATAAGTAATGTCACCTGGAAGGTTAAAGGCAACATAGAAATGATCTTCAAGGTATCAGTCTCTAGGTCAGGATTTATTTATGTTTTAGCACATGTTCTGAATTACTCTTAACAAGTCTTGTAGTCATTAGTACCAGGCCTGTGTGGCTCGGAATTTGAGAGGTCATTAATCTAGTATATGCTGATGTATTAAAGAGGGGCTGGTGTACTACACCTCACGATACATAAAGAATTGCCCCGAACCCATCTTGTTTCTGTTGGAGAAATGTTTATGTCTGTGGCGATGCAGCTTTGAGACTCACTAGAAGGTTGCACACTGCTCCCCGTCTCATATTTTCTGTTTAACACCCCATTAATGTGGTGCCCCTAGTCTGGCTTGAATGTACCATGCTTTGGGGCTGCCATTGCGAATGACATGGCTGGTCTTTTCCCGGGACAACAGCTTATAATCCATTGTACTGTATCCATCTTGTTAAAAAAAAGTTTTAGGTTATCTTTTGTGTGTGAGTGTTTTGACTGCATGTATGTTTGTACTATGTGTGTGCCTGGTGTCTGTGGAAGTCAGAAGAGGTTATGGGATCCCCTGGGACTGGTGTTATAGATAGTTGTGAATCACCATGTGGGTACTGGGATCTGAACCCCAGTTTTCTGCAAGAGCAGCCAGCACTCTACTCAATGGCTCCTCCATTACAAATAGACAATTTGCTTTATGTTGCTTAGACAGGGTGGACACCCACCTCTGGAATTTAAAAAGAAAAACTGGTATCTTCCACAAAGTGTGGCGGATTCAGAGACTCCTGGAGTTGTGCTCTCTGTTCTGCAGAAGTAACCCAAGGCCCATGGTCAGTGAATAAATGCAAGGGTGACCCCTAGGCGGTTACTTTTAGCAGGCATGGTAAGTGGTTAATCACCAGCTTTCATCAGAACAGCAAGGTGAGAAATCTAGAACACTCAAGCAGTCCTTAGCCTGTTACTGACCCTTCTGCTTGAATTACATGTTTTTGGAATTACATGGTTTTATCTCAACCAGTCAACCCCCTGTTAGATAGAAATCCTTAGGATTTGAAGAACTGGCCATTGCATGACCTTTTATCCTGTTTATCCCACCAACAGTAGCTGTCTCCCTTCTGGTCTAAGCTATTCTCTGAGCACCCACAGTGGTTTTCCAATGCAGCGTATTTTATTTTTAAATTATATTTTCACTATGTGGCTGGCTTGGGACTCAGTACATTGACCAGGCTGGCCTCCACCTCAGAGATCTGTCCTCTGCCTCCTGAGTGCTGGCATTAAATGTGTGTACCACCACATTTGACACCACACATGTCCTGCATTTTTTAATGTGATGTTTGAAGAATCCAAGCTCTTTTGTTTTAAAAGCTCTCTGTCTCTCCATGTATGAGAGACAGCACATATGTGTGAGAATGCATGTGTATGTGTGTGCACATGCGTGTGAGAATGCATGTATATGAATGTGCACATATGTGTGAGAATGCAGGGTGTGTGTGTGTGCGTGCGCACGCATGTGCTACTACATACATGTAGAGATCAGAGGACAACCTCGGTGTCTGTCCTCACCACTTCATATGCCAAGCTAACTCTCAGGTCCTTCTGTCCCCACCTCACATCCCACCATAGAAGCACTGAGGTTACTGATGTTCGCTAGAGCATCCGGCTTTATTTAACTGGGTTTTAGGATCTGAACCCAGACCCTCACTCTTCATGACAAGCATTTTACCCACCGATGTACCTCCCCAGCCTCTACTAACTCAGTCCCCATGACCGGCTCCCAAATCTTGGTCTGGAATAAGAAACACCCCCAGACCACTCACTGAAGGGACCTTAGCCCACTGTACATGTTGTAGATGGAAGTTTCTAGCCTGCAGTCATTCAGTCCCAAAGAAACACACAGAGGCCTATATTAATTATAAACTGTTTGATCTATTATCTCAGGCTCATTATTAATTAGCTCTTACAACTTAAATTAACCCATACCTTTTGCTGGTGTTAGCCACGTAGTTTGGTACCTTACTCAGTGCAACTTTCTCATCTTGCTTCCTCTGCAACTGCCTGGCGACTGCAGACAGCTTCCTGCCTGGCTACTGGTCAATCAGCATTTTGTTGCTAAACCAATGCCAGTACAAAAGCATTGTCCTACAGCAGCATGTGGCTCCGGCAGGCCTTGTATTTCTCCACTTACCTCTCTGCCTTGCTAAAGGCCACTAGATTACATCCCTAAAGCTAGCCCCAATATCTATTCCCTTCTTTGGCCACTTCCTCCTGAGGCTGACCACCAAAGTCCAGCTATCAAAGGCCCCCTTTGGCTCCCCTAATTAACATGTCCAATTAAAATTAAACACACCTCATCCTAACACGGGGTTCCCTCTTGTACCTTTTTCCATTTTCCTATGTGCCACGTCTGTCTCCTCTCTATCCAAAGGCAGTCCTTTGTTCTTCCTAAGCAAATATGCCTGTCCCCTTTCCCTTCTCCCTCTTCTTCTATCTCTGTCTTTGTCCCTTATCCCTGCCCTCTGTCCCTCTGGGGCAAATACATCTCCTTTGTGCTGAGGACTTGGTCTTGGGGTCCAGAGAGGATACTTTCCCTTTTCCTCACCACTTGCACCCCAGGAAGCTCCTGACTTGCTTGGTTCCCTACTTGGTCTTGGACCACTCCCTTTCAGCCCCTAAGGGCTACTCTGGGGCGCTCTACTTACTAATCGAGACTAGGCAAATTCTACCTTCCCAGGCTCCCCAGCTTGAACACTGCCTCCTTCCTCGGTGCGTGCAATGAAATCTCCGTTTTTGTATTAAAGTGAAGAGCGTGTGAGCTCTGGATGGCAGAGACGGCAGTCCTTCAGGAGTGTTTGCTGAGTGGAATACCAAGGTTTAGTGGGAAGAGCAATTCAAAGATACCCTCCCCTACTCCACTGGCCACAGTGTGGCCGGATGACAGCCCGCTCAAAAGAGGGATGACCAGGGCTGAAGAATGAACAGAAAGCTGCGATGTTCCTACTTGCTCCACGCAGCTTCGAGTGGTGACAGCAGTGGTTAGTTCCCCAAGCCATTTTCTATCACACTGGGTGTCCAAAACATTTTCTTTTACAGTTTCACTGTGGTTATACCAATTTTTAATATTTTTATTATTTATTTATCTATATTATTGTTATTATTATTATTATTTTGGGTTTTTGAGACAGGGTTTCTCTATAGCTTTAGAGCCCGTCCTGGAACTAGCTCTTATAGACCAGGCTGGCCTCAAACTCACAGACATCCACCTGCCTCTACCTCCCGAGTGCTGGGATTAAAGGCATGTGCCCCACCGCCCAGCGGTTATGCTAATTTTAATGGATAGCCTGGTCTATGGGCCTGTGGTACATACCTATCATGATCATGCAGAGCTCTGAAAATGGGCTGAAATCCCCCCTTTATCTGCAGCTCTGGTTGATGTGGAATCCACAGAGGGAGGGAATTAACTTGGCTAGAAGCTGCAGCTTGTAAAACCTACGGTCTAAGCCCACCCTCGGCTCATTAAACCTGATGCTCTACCAATCGATTTAAACATTTTCAGGAGATAGTTGCTAATCCCCCAGCATGGGCTAAATGTGGGGAGCTGATGCCAAGGAGCCCGCGATGGACTCTGAGGGTGGATCTGGCTGGCTGATCACACGGAACCGGAGGAGAAGGCAACTTGGTGGTGTTTGCTCCCCAATTAAAAAGACGGGCAGATGACAAGCTGTCTGGATGTGGGTGGGTGCCTAAGAATATGGGTCAGAGACCTTGCACAGGACTCCAGAAATGTTCCAATTAGTACTGAAAATGCTCTCCCTCTCTCTTTCCCTCTCCCCTCCTCTCTCCCTCTCATGGTCTTGCTATGTAGCCCAGACTGGCCCTCAAACTCTTGTGCCCCTGACTCAGTCTCCCAGATGCTGGGTTTTATAACCCATGCGCCATAAAGCCCAGCAAGCTTTGTTTTCTATACATGGAGTCAGGTGAACTTAAAGAGAAATAAAGTCACAGGAAAAGGGGTGTTATCTTTGTTCCTGATGTTTCATAAGGCTAACCAGGAGTGATTGCTCTAGCCCGAGGGCTTTTCCAAGAGATGATCTTGTAGATTCAGTCTCCTTAATTCTGTAACCACGTTTAAAGCAAGGTTCCATAACCTGGGACAAAGTCACAGATGACTGAAAAGTGGTCATCAGTTAGACCTTAGCTTGTGGCAACCTCTGTTTTTGAAGGTGTTAGGTCTAGACAAGTATGTCCCATAGACCCATGGGCTAATGGCACAGTCCCAAGCCTATGGTACAATTGAGAGTGGTGGACTCTTTAAGAAATGGGACCAATTGAGTCCTTAGGTCCCTGGGAGTACAACATCGAAGGGGATTATGGGACCCTAAGGAGGTGAATGAATCTGACCTGATGTGTTGTTCCCCCATAGGTCTAAAGTAAAGGAGATAATCAGCCATGTGAAGCCTCCAAAACTGTGCGCCAAAATACTTTCCTCTTTATCAGTTGATTTGTCCAAGATATTTGTTATAGGAATGGAAAGCTGACCAATGCAAGGTGAACCTACATGCAATCTAGGAACAAAATGATTCCTGTTGGGTTGGCTTACCAACAGGGAACAGGGTGGAGGATCAATTGTTTCGAAGAAGAAGAAGAAGAAGAAGAAGAAGAAGAAGAAGAAG
>NC_022014.1:60464077-60465063 GCF_000317375.1 Microtus ochrogaster
AGAAGAGAAGAAGGAGAAGAAGAAGAAGAAGAAGAAGAAGAAGAAGAAGAAGAAGAAGAAGAAGAAGAAGAAGAAGAAGAAGAAGAAGAAGATGATGATTGTGATTTAGTATAATTAAAGGTGGCTTTGGCTTTGTACCTCGGTCAATGCTCTTGGGAAATCTGTCTGTACTGAAGGCTTCAACTGGCGTGCTTCAGCTTGAAAAAGAATTCTACGAATTCTATCTTGTATCTATGGAGCCCTAAGTTCCACTGTGGAGAATGCAACTGGTTCGGTCTTATTAATTGGACGTGTGTGTGTGTGTGTGTGTGTGTGTGTGTGTGTGTGTGTGTGTGTAGAATCCACTGTGGAGATAGAGACAGCTGGGACTGGAGACCTGGAGCAGGAAGGTGCCCTTTCACACTCTTTCCTTGCTTCAAAGGACTGTGTCCTGTTAACTCTCTCATGGCGTTCTTGCATAGTTGTGCCCTACCCGGTCTCCCTTGTGGACTGCGCATTCTAGTTCACAGACTAGGCTTACAGGCTATCTGGACACTGCAGGATTGGGGAAATGACTGATGTAGAGAGGGTCTAGCTACTACAGTGATTCTGAAGAAAATATGGGCCTTAGCTTCAAAGATCTCTAAAATCAGGTACTTGGCCGAACTGTGCCAATATAGATTAAATGTGAGGATATGGATGGGGCACCAAGAGCAGAAGGAGAGAGGCATGGATATCCCATGGGGGATTGGAAAATGTCACCTCATGTGGTCTGATCTGACTCCAAATAAACAGGACTTCTGTAAGCTTCAGAGGTGCCGTCCTCATGACCCTCTGAGTGCCCATAGAATGCTCGCAAACCTCAGAGAACTTTACTTATAGCCACTCAGCATTGAAAGACAAAGAAATAGCCTCTCCCCCTGTGCCCTCAGTCACACAGTACCCAACACATAGCACGCGACATCGACCACCATGGTGGCTCACACAGTACCCAACACATAGCACGC
>NC_022014.1:60465163-60508727 GCF_000317375.1 Microtus ochrogaster
CATCGACCACCATGGTGGCTCACACAGTACCCAACACATAGCACGCAGCATCGACCATCATGGTGGCTTACACAATACCCAACACATAGCATGCGACATCGACCATCATAGTGGCTCACACAGTACCCAACACATATCACACGACATCGACCACCATGGTGGCTTACACAATACCCAACACATAGCATGCAACATCGACCATCATGGTGGCTTACACAATACTCAACACATAGCACATGACATCGACCACCATGGTGGCTCACACAGTACCCAACACATAGCATGCAACATCGACCATCATGGTGGTAGACATAGTACTGACCCCTGTGGAATGTTTCCATCCTCCCCTTAGAACCTATGGTGTATGTCTGTGTCTTAAACTCCAGGACCTTCTATTCTGTTACATGGAAGGAAGGACTTTGGAGGCAGATTCTACAAAGTACACACAGGTTAGGGAGACTCTCTAGGGTATCATAGGGTCCTTCGAAGGGGCTGTCTCTACCTCTACCTCCCTAGTGCTGGGATTAAAGGCGTGGGAGTCCAAGTGCTGGGATTACCTTTCTGTGAGCTCTGCTTCTCTTTTTAGATTCAACCTCGTGTATCCCAGGGTGGCCTTGAACTCACAGAGATCAGTTTGCCTCTGTCTCCAGAGTGTTTGGCCTCTATGGCTAACTAGTGTGGCTATCTCTGCATTCTGATCTTTTAGTAGGTTTTATTTGTTAAAGCACAAATAAACTATCACTACAGTGGAACCTTTGAGAGCTTTGCCTTGCTGGGCCAGGCTTTGAGGGTTTTTTACCTTGCCCTGCTTCCATGTAGTTGGACTTTCTTTGGACCGCCAGCTCCCAAATAATGACACCAAGACTTATTAATTATGAAAGCTTGGCCTTAGTTGAGAATAGTTCCCAACTAGCTCTTAAATCTTAAATTAATCCATTTAAGTTCATCTGTGTTCTGCCATGTGGCTCATTACCTCTGCCCAGTACTACACACCCCACTTCCTCCGTGTCGGGCTGGCAAATTCCCCTCCTCTCAGATTCTTCCCCCTAGTTCCTCTCTTTCCACAGAAGTCCGCCTATCCTCTCCTGCCTACCTATTGGCCGTTCAGCTCTTTATTCAACCAATCAGAAGGCGCCTTAGCAGAGATACATCTTCATAATGTACAGAAAAGGTTATTCTACAACACTTCCAGTTTGCCCTCTCTGCTTTGTGTTTGGGGTTGAAAAGGTGATCATTCAACTACCGTGCTTGACTGCTACCCCCCCTCCCCGGCCTCCCCCCTCCCTGTCCTTCCCCCCTCCCCTGCCATGATGGGTTCTTTCTTTGGAACTATAAGCCAAAATAAACTCTTTCTTCCATAAATCACTGTAAGCCATGCTGTTTGTCACAGCAGTAAGAAGTGACGAATGTGTCTGTGTCAAGGGAACAAGGTGGAGAGAGAACCTCCTGCCTCAGCTTCCTGAGTGCTGGGATTGCTGGCATGTGCCACCAGGTCTAGTAGGAAAGTAAATATTATTTACATTGCAGGCAAAACCTTTCTCCTGAGGCTTCTCAGTGCTGCTGTGAGGGCAGCAGCCGCACCAAACACCACGGGAACAGGTGTGGCTGTGTGCCAATAAGACTTATTTATGGACACTGAGATTCAAATGGCGTCGACTTTTCATGTCATGAGATACTCTTCACATGCACGGCAAGTTTTTGCGATGTCTGTCGAGCTGTAAAAACCACCCCTGTGTTGCAGGCTGCACAAGAAGTTATGGGTCAGGTCTTTCCCACAGGTGGGAGTGTGCCCCCTGGCAACTGTGCCAGCTCCACGCGGGACTCCAATGTTCACTGCAGGGACTGCAGAGAGTCCTCCCTGTCGGCCAGTCAAGCCTGGCTTCTGTTTCTGGAGGCCAGGTTCAGTGCAGCAGGGGTCTGAGGAGTGTTTAAACCATGGTGCCACATATGCGTGGGTGCTAAGTGTCTGTGAAGCCCTGCTTCTTAGGTTTGGTTTTGTTTTTTTTTTTGTTGGTTTGTTTGTTTGTTTGTCTTCTGTTTTTCCAACAAGGTTCTGGCTTCAAAAGCTAGACTGAGACCGTGGGGCTTCAGTGCTGAGAGGGGCTGGATGATTCTAGAAATAACCCCTCCTATTTTTAACACCCTTGCCCAAGTCACAAGGTTTCTAGTTTCATTCCAAACAGTTCCAGAGCTCAGACGTTCAAGTTGGAATTCAGAACCTCTAAGCTATCCGAACCTCGCTTCTCAAAGTCCTCAGGGCCCAGGCAGTGGGCCTCTACTTTTCTAACGCTGCGACCACCCTTTAATGCAGCCCCTCATGTTGCGGTGACCCCCCACAACCATACAGTTGTATTTGCTGCTACTTCATAAGTGTAATTTTGCTACTGTTAGGAATCATGATGTAAATATCTGATATTCAGGTTATCTGAAAGGTGACACCCAAACGGGTTGTGACCACACAGGGTGAGAACCGCCGCCACAGAGGGATAATCCTACCTTTTCTCTTCCAGGGTTTAGGGTGCCAGGCCTATGGCCAGGAGTCTCAGCAATTGGTATGCAAGGCACAAGAGAAAATGGAAAGTTTTTTTTCTGAGATCTTTTATTTCAAACCACAGATTCTATCCAGTTAAAAATGTGTGTTGGGGAATCTTGGAAGCCAAGGAGGGATGTTCAGGTCGCAGAAGAGGATTTTATATCATGGTAGAGGAGAGTTGGGGGAGGAGCTGGCTCCAGACGCTGGCGCTGGTGAAGCTCAGGCCTGGTGAATGAGTACAGGCTGTCCTTGGGAGGTTTCTAAAGAAGACCAGACCAGTTCTTCAAAGACAACAGGCATGGCAGGCAAGCCTGTACTGGGGCAGGCGTAAGAAAGAGCCCCTTCAAACACCTGCCTGCTTCCTCTGATGCTGGGCAGGTCTCCGTTCATGTCCCTGTGCAGAGGAACTCAGAGGAAGAGACACAGAGCATGTCAGTCAAGGGACCAGGGCAAATGTAAAACGCCTTCGTCGCCTCCGGGAGACTCCGGTCTGGGCTTGATCTTCCCAAAGCTAGTGTTCTGGCTCAGCATCCATGCAGGACTCCCAGGGGTTCTGGGGCATCCGAGGCAGGGAGAAGAGCAGAAGGAACAGCCCGCCGAGGAAGAGCAGGGTGAACGCAGCGCAGGCACAGGCGAAGGACCATGAGTAGTAGTACTCGATCCAGACGGTGTCCTCGCTGTCAATCATGCGCTTCACCGATTGCCTCATGACCTCCACAGAGACAATAAGGCAGAGCCCTGGGGACAAAGCCAGGAGTCTCAGTGACTGATAGTGCTCCCACTGCCACCACAGTCCTCCCCCAACCTCTGTTCCCTGCCTTTGACCTGGTCCTGAGAGGAAAATGCTTCTAGATGGTTCTAACTGGGAATCTGCAAAAATGATCCATGTCTGCCACTTCCCACAATGCACTTCCCACGTCCTGCAGGAGGTTAGCCAGAGAATGGTCACATTTCCTTCCTTCTTTGTTAATTGCTTTCTGGGGCGGTTTCCTCAGTGTTTCTCCTAAGCGTAGTGTCATTGGGGGGGAAAAAGGAACAAAGCATCCTTCCTGGGATCACCAGGGTTCAGAGTTTGATCCTGCATGGAGCCTGTGCATGGAATGGGGAGCCCTAAGGACTCCCCCTCCTACCCAGGCACCGCAGGACCCCACTCTACCTGCAAAGGCATAGAACATGGATGCTGGCCTCAGCAGATAATCACGCTTATTCCCAAAGGATAGAAACGCGCAGATGGAGCCCACGATGATGAAGCCGAGGCTGAAGATGGCGATGGCCGCTGCCGAGATGCTGTACTCTGCAAAACAAAGGGAGCCTCAGAAGCAGAGCCTTTCCGGGCACTTCTTCCTGTCAGGGGGTTTAGTGAGCTCCCACAGCCTGGATTCTCATTTCACACCTGACTGAGGCCCACCCCCTTTCTTACCCCTTCCCAGTTCGGTGCTGTGGGAGAGCGAGGCCAGGTGCCAACAGGATGGAATCACCTGTGTCTTTCCAGGTGCAAAACTGCAAGGTTCCCTGAGGCAAAGACCTCCAAAGGAGGCAGGACACCCTGTGTCTAGAGACGTCCCTAGAGCCAAGCCTTCCTGAGTGACAGACAAAGGAGGCACTGAGCTGTAGGTGGTCTGTCTTAGATTGACAGGGGGACCCTGGGAGATTGACAGGGTGTGGGTGTTACCTAGCATGGGAGTATGTGTGAGGAGGATGTGAGTGGGTTGCCTAAGAATCCATCAGAGTATGTTCCCGTGTCTGCACGTGAGAAGTGTGTGTGCGCGCGCGTGCGGGTGTGTGTGTGCGTGCGTGCGAGAGAGAGAGAGAGAGAGAGAGAGAGAGAGAGAGAGAGAGAGAGAGAGAGAGAGAGAGAATCTATTGGCGTATGTGGATGCACGTGTGTGCTTTTCTCCTGAGGCTGTCAGCACTTATAAATACCTCACATATGAGGATCTGTCTGTGTGTGCGTGCATGCATGCATGAGTGATCCCTGCATTAAGGCTCTCAGTGTGTATGCATGCTCCATGCATGAGGCTCTATTGGTGGGTGCATGTATGTGTGTTCCTGCATTAAGGCTGTCAGTGTGTGTGTGTGCCTTGTGCCTGAGAACCTGTTGGTGTGTGCACGTGACTACATGTGAGGGTCTTCTAGCATGTGTGTGAATGTGTCTGTGTCAGCTCTGGTACCCTGTGTGGCCACCTGCTCCCACACGGCCCAGGCCCTTCCTGCTGATGTGGTCTCTGAGTTCCGTTGGTGAAGGGCAGGAATACCATGTGTCCTCAGCTCCGGGAGGACTGTTAGTAAAGGAGGGGAGGACTACCAACTGTCGCCACAGAGACTCTCACCCACCCACCCCATGGTCCTGCTCCAGCACTGTGAGCTGTACCACTTCCTTCTTCTTCTGGCTCCGCGGGCTGGAACATGTTCCTGCGGCAGCTCACAGCCTGCCAGCAAGTCTACACCAACATGTGTGCGCTGAGTACCTGGACCCAGAACTGCTTGTGTGTGCAGGGGATGTGACAGGGTACCAGCCTCCAGCTGCTTTCCATCCCTAGCGGGAGTCAGCACGTCTCTGCCAAGTGACTCCTAACCCAGCAGCTGGTGACGGAAGTGGCTTCCCGCCGCCCCTGCCTTCCAGGGCCTCACCTTTCTGAGTGGTGAATTCAAAGATCTCTGAGCTCTCTCCTGGGTTGAAATGCCTGAAGTAGGAGCAGTTCTTGTCTGTGAAGGAGACAGTCTGTGAGCTGGTGGAAAGGGTGGGTGTCTCCCCACAGGGCATGCAGGGGCCTATGACTGCCTATCTTCCCCCACATTCTGAATCTGGGCCAAACATTTCCCTGACCTTTAGCAAGCCATTTCAGCAGATAAAGGATGGCAAAGGATGCTGGGACAGCATTAGTAAAGGATGATGGATTCTCGAGACAAACAGCACGTAAGCCCTGAGCCAATTAGACAGTTGGGGTAATTGAGACCCAGGCTCAGTGTTGTTCCTGAAGTGGGGGCCATGCATACTTAGCAAATAACCAGTCAATAATCTTGGCTTGTGGATCCCTCTCCTGGGGTCCCTGGGCAATGCCTAGAGGCCAGGGGTTGTACTAAAACCCTCATTTCACAAGAAAGCCTGCCACAGCATGGAGTTATCCAAGGGAAATGTTAGCAATGGTGATGCTGAGGGACCTTGGATTAAGCCAGAAGCAGACCTTTATCCTCTGTTTGCAGAGGGACCTGGGGAGCAGTTGGTGTCTTTCAAAAGATTTCCGGGGGCTAGGGAGATGGTTCAGCTTGCCACACAAGCATGAGGATTCCTGGCAATCATGTAAAAAGCTGGGTAAGGAGCTGGGCAATGGTGGCTCACGCCTTTAATCCCAGCACTCGGGAGGCAGAGGCAGGCGGATCTCTGTGAGTTCGAGACCAGCCTGGTCTACAGAGCTAGTTCCAGGACAGGCTCCAAAGTCACAGAGAAACCCTGTCTCGAAAAACCAAAAAAAAAAAAAAAAGCTGGGTAAGGGGATGTGTGTCTGCAGTCCCAGTCCTGGGGAGCGGATCCCTAGAACTCACTGACAAGCAGTCCAGCCAATCGGTGAGCTCCAGTCCAGCAAGCGACCTTATCTCAGAAAGCAAGGCGGAGAGCGATTGAGGGAGATACTAGATGCCAACTCCTGGGCTCCACAAGCACATACATCCAAGTGTGTGTGAACCCCACAATGTACACTCTCGGGGTGGGGGGAAAGAGAGAGGTGGGGGAGGGAGGGGAAGGGAGAGTCCTTTCCAGAAGATTCGGATGCTCATCCAGGTTGACCGCCCCAGCTCTGCCCTACAGGGGGCTCTTCTGCCTGTCACTTCGTCAGACCCTCGTGACCTGAGTCATGCGGACCCCAGACAAAACATCCCCTAGCAAGCTTCTTGGCCACTGAGCACTGTCGTGAAGCCACGTGGACAGTTAGACTTGAGACTTGGATGTTAAGGGCAGCAGGGGAGGGGCGCAGTGGAAATACAGTTATGGGGATCTTATATGCGATTCTACTTCCAGCTTTCTCCTTTACTTTTCCCCATTAGTCTCTTTCACAACTTGACAAGGCACCAAAGTATAGTTGTGGTCTTTATTGAGCACATTCAATGTTCTTTACCCATGAATTACTCAATTAGGAAGTATGCGAATGGGTTATTTTGCTTTATTTCATGTTTGGTTGTTTGTTTTCGAGACAGGGTCTCACATGGCTCAGGCGAGCCTTGAATTTACGCTCTATCCAAATGTAGCCAATGATATCTTGAACTTCTGATTTGTCTACCTCCACCTCCGTAGCGCTGGGGCTGCAAGTCCTTGCTACCACTTCTGGTTTGTGTGGTGCAGGCTCTGTGCTTGCTCTCCCAACTGCGCGACACCCTCCTCCCTATTTTCTGTTTCTTAAGAAAACTAAATTAGGTTGTTTTTTTATTTATGTGAGGCCCCACCTTGGTGTTTTTTTTTCTTGTGTTTCTGTCTCCTTTATTGTAAAAAAAACAAAAAACAAAAAACAGCTCTGCTTTTAGTTTCAGTGGCATTAAGTGTGGATTCAGTTTCCCTTCTAGGCCACAGTGGAAAGCTCATTCCCTAAAGACTGGTGCCCAGTTCCTTTTAGATATGTACCTGGAGGCTGCCACCATCGTGGCTTTGAACGGAATGAAGGCTTTCTTCTGTCTGGCTACATCATTTTACTGCGACTTAATCCTGTCCCTCTCCGGGCCTCCTCAGTTCGGTCGCTGCCTCTCCCAAGGCCCAGGACCAGGACGCCTGGAGATGGGGTCTGGCCTAGCAGCAGTGACTGTTCCCGGCAGCAAGCTGCCTTTCCCCAAGCTTCTATATTTAAATCCCTTTTCTTTTGAGCCGAGCTACCTGGGGTGTCTGAAGACCAGCAGTGATGTCAGACTCAACACTGCGCTTTTTCCCTCACAGCGGCCCTGGCTATTTTAAAGCATAATGCAGCCCTCTTATATTCATGAGATCAGTAGCTGTGGATGCACTTGAATCACCGCCTCAAAACAGCTCACGCTATGTGACACGTCTCCCTGGGTCTCCCTCCGGACAAAAGGACATTTTCTGTTTCGTTCTCTAAGGGCCAATTTCGGTTGCCATTGAAAACCCTCCAAGAAGAATCAACTGAATTCAAGTGCATTTCATGGTCAGCTGCTTTCCCAGCTCCTCTCTGCCTGTGAGTTAAGAGCCTTCAGAGTGAGGACTGGGAGGTACAGGCAGCCTGGAGAGATGGTGACCACAGATGATTGACCCTTCTGGGTTGCAGAGGTGACTCTTGCATGACATGTCGGGAAGTCAGTTGCCGTCAGATAAATGCCAGGCCCCACTCAGGGTGGACAGTGATGTACAGACAGACATTCTGGATATCAGGACAGAGAAGTCTGAATCCAGGTGCACTGGAATAGCCTGCATACCTTGGGGGTGAGGCAGGTGTCCCTGGGGTGACTCTTTCCCTTGGGTAGTATACGAAACGTCTCCTCCTCCTCCATTCAACACCCTCACATGTGGGTGATGGGATAGGGAGCATTAGGACTACTGGAAGCCTCAGTTTCTCCCCAATATCCTCAACAGGTTGACCTGTCTTTTCTCTTGAACTTGGCACACAAAGAAGGCCCACGTACTTGGCTTTCAACCTGAGAGAAATTTATCTGCTCCAGACCCAGAGGGCTGCCTAATCCCTTCAGAGTCCCTGTGGGCTCCAAAGATGGAGCAGCCAAACCAGACATCAGTCTCATTCAGAACCAACCAAGCCAGCACCTTTAGAGGACAGCACAGGGGCCCACAGATGGGCACGCCTCACGTGACTTAGTTTTTCACACCTTTGCCCCATTGATGGATGGCAGTGTTTGGGAAACTCAGCATTAAAAGAGTCTAAGCCAGATGGCTCAGTAGGCAAAGTGCTTGCGTGTGAGGACCTGAGTCCCATCCTCAGCACCTTCAGGGCTAGGGTAGTGGTGCAGTTGGTGACCTGCCCTTGTGACGCCAAGCTGGAGGGTCAGAGACAAGTGGATTTCCAGGGCTGTCAGACAGTCAGCCTAGCTAAACTGGTGAGCTCCCAGGCTCAGTGAGAGACCGTGGCTCAAACAATAATGTGGAGACTAATGGAGATACCACATGTAGCCCTTTGACTTTCATGTGAACTTGCGCGCACACACACACACACACACACACACACACACACACACACACCATCTGAGGCAGGCCCTAAGTGGGCCATTTGTTCACAGGTAGGATGATAGGGACAGTCCTGTGTACAATACAGATTCCGAACCCTCCTGCTTCTGCCTCTCCGACGTCATTTCTTGTCTCCAATACCAGGTATAACACCCTGGTATAGGTTCGGAGGCTCACACTCTGATTTGATGAGCCTTGTCCCCTCGCTGTGCAGACACAGACACTGATTTAGACCAAGTAAACGGAGGTCCAGTTCCAAGAGGATCCAGGACCGTGATCGGGAGTCTGAGGTCATTGTCATCTCTTTTGTCTCTGAAACTGGCTTATAATGATTCTGAGATTTCTTTTTCTACAAAACTCAGTGGTGTAAAAATGTGAACCGGGCTATTCCTTAAAAATACACACATCCAGGTGTGATGACACACCCTTTTAGTCTTGGCAAATGGGCAGACAGAGACAGGCAGATCTCTGTGAGATCCTGGCCAGCCTTGTCTACACTGTGAGTTTCAGGCCAGTCAGGGCTACATAGTGAAACTCTGTCTCAAAAACAAAACAAAACAAAACAACAAGATCATGAGCTCAGTTCAGGCTTGCCTGGGAACTTGGGCAGGGTGGCTGACTACTATAGTATAGTTTAGTTACCAGCTGTGCAGAATCTAGGGTGGCAATTTCAAAGAACCAGAAGATCAGGCACATGAAACCCCAAGGTGACCTTTAGCATGGGAGAGCTCTGAGTTATCACTAAGAATATCACCAGGGTAGCGAGCCCTGGGTAGTGCAGATTTATTGTATTAGAAATAACTCATGTGTAAAACCCCAGGAACTAGTGGCTTGGAGCAGGGAGACAATCTCACGTATGGTGCCCATGTTGCTTTCAGCAAGGTTATAAAGATGTATGCTCTTACGATCAGCACGGAAGAACTCCTAAGATGAGCCGGAGGTATCCCCACAGTGCTGTTCTTCCATGGGGGAGCCTAAAGCTTCACACACCCCCAACCCAAGTTCATGTGGGTAGGGGAGGGAGCCTTGGTGAGAGTTCTCTAGGTAGGAGAGGCGGCCTCAGCCTGTGGGTAGGGGAGGGAGTCCTGGAGATTCCCAAGATCAATGATGTCATGCTTTTCTTACGCCCATAATCCTTGCACTGAGGAGAGATGTGTGTGTAGAGAAACGGGCTGCCGGGGCTACCCTAGAGAGGCAGAACTTGAAAGAAACAAGGGCAGGGAATGGTCCTTCTGGGGCTTCCCAGCTGATCCATGGTCTCCCCTGGAAACTGGGGAAGTCCCTCCTCTCGCTCAGGAGGCATTGGAACCAAGCTTCGGTGCTGATCTTGTACAGATCAGAATTTCTCTTGCTCTTTGTGGACAGTGGAAAACTCACACGAGACATCTTATCCTGCCCACCCTGTGAGGAACCTCCAACACATCATGGCAGAAAGGGGTCTAGTGAAGCTGCCTTGTATCAGCTCTCGGTCTGGTTGTCTCTGACCATGTCTTATCCTACGTGGGGCTCCTTGTGGCCTCTTGAGTCAGAAGGCTTTAGGAGCTGTGTATGTACATTGGACGTTATGGGATGGTTCTGGAAAGCAAGGGAGCTATGGATTTAAGACCTGGGTGTTGAACCTCTCCTTGTTAGGTAGTTAGCCTGGGGAAGGCCATGCTACCTTTAGTGTTCCTCCTTGTCAAGTGAAAATCATTTGTAGAACAAAAACCTCTATGATACAGTAATTAAGAAAGTGAACATAACAGGCAAAAGTCTAGGGACAAATTCCTGCGTGTCAATCACATAGCCACACTCAAATTATTCATGTCCTCTGAGCTTCATTTTCCTTATCTGTGATATGTAATGAAGATGAGTGTATGGGTCTTCTGGAAGTTTCTGTGAGATTAGATGAGCTGGTGTAATTGTGTGTTGCTTAGGCAACCTTGTCATTGTGTAAATGTTATGGAGTGAGTGTACAAACACCACCTAGGTTAGCTATGACATCACCATGTGATATAGTCCCACAAGGCCATTCTTTTTCATACGCTCCGTCGTTGACCAAAATATTGATGTATGGGATACAGCTGCATGTATGGCCTCCCATGATCTCCAGGCTTCTATGGTGTCTGGGAAAAAGAATCTGTTTATCTTATTAAGAAACTCATGAGGGGTTAGAGAGACGGCTCAGTGGTTAAGAGCACTGGCTGCTCTTCCAAAGGATCTGGGCTCAATTCCCAGAATCTGTATGGTAGTTCACAACTGTGAGTAACTTCAAGACCTGACACCCTCACACAGACATTCATGCAGGCAAAACACCAATGCATGTAAAATAATAATAATAAAAGGAATCTCATATGTGTGATAAGTGGTTGTGCTGGTCAGTTTTATCTAACTTGACACAAGCTAGGGCCACCTAGGAAGGGAGACTCTCGACTGAGAAAATGCCTCCATTAGATTGGCCTGTGAGCACGTCTGTGAAGTATCTTCTTCCAACTCTGGCTCCAGGAGAATTGTCTTGGTTAATGTTGGATGTGGCAGGGCACAGTCTACTGTGGGTAGTACCGCCCTGGGCATGTGGTCCTGGGTTGTATGGGAAAGCAAGCCAAGCAAGCCATGGAGATCAAGCCAGAAGGCGGCATCCTTTTCCGTGGCCTCCGCTCACTTCCTGCTTCTGTGTTGTTGTCTCGAGTGCCTGTCCTGGCCTCTCTCCATGAGAGATCGTAACTGGACACTGAAATAAACCCTTTCCTCCCAGAGCTGTTCTTGGTTAGTGTTTTGTCATAGCAATAGAGAAACAACCTGAGACAGTTTCCTTTTTCTGTTGCTGGGAAAATTGGGTTGGCTCAGAGTTCCGGGTCATAGTAGGGAAGTTTGAAAAGCAGGAATTTGAAACAGCTCGTTACATCCATAGTCAAGAACAGAGAGTGATGAAGTAATGCGCCTTTCATAGGCACGTCACACACCAACCTAGTATAGATGATTCCTCCTTGAGGCTCTCTCTCAGGTAATTCTAAGTTGTATCAAGTAGACAAATCAAAGTCATCATAACCATGACTTCCTTTCTGTTTTTAGCATTCTCTGTATCTTTCACCAGGTTGGATATGATGTATGTAGGTCTAGATTTCTCCAAGTTTATACTCCCTAGAATTCATTGAACTTCATGGATTTGTAAGTTCATGTTTTTCATCCAGCGTGGGAAGATTTTAGCCATTATCTTTCCCAAAGAGTTTTTCCTCCTTTTCCCCTCTGTTCTTCTAGAGACTCCCGTAACGTATATGATGGTGTCTCACATGTGTCTGAGCCGTTGCCCCTTTCCCCCTTCCTGTTACTCTGCCTGGAGAATCTCCATGAACATTTTTTAAGCTCACAGACTTTTTCATTCGCTTGCTCAGGCTGGGTTTTTAGTTCCTCTAGTGAACTTTCTACTTTAATCATTGTCCTTCTTAAAAGGGTTTCTATTTGATGTTTAAAAACTAATTTCTGCCTCTTGATTGGTATCTATTTCATGAGGGCACCCTCCTCCTCTGCCATTCTTTAGATATGGTTTCTTTCAGTTCTCAGAACATATTTGAAACTGCTAATTTAAAGTCTTTGTCTAACTGGGGCTGGTGAGCTGCCTTAGCAGACACTGGCCAGCAACCTGATGATTTGTGTGTGGTCTCCAGAACCCACGTGGTAGTAGGAGAGAGGTGACTTCCTCAAGTCATCCTCCGACACGTCTCCAGAAACAAACCAGCAAACAAATAAATGTAATAAAGTCTTTGTCCACATCCAGACATTCCAAAGGCTCATTCCAGTTTGTGGATTTCCTCTTCACATATTAGCTTCATATATTATCCACGTCATCTTAGTACTCTGCATAGTTTGTTTTCTGTTTTTTTTTCTTGTTTGCTTTTGAGAAAGGGTCTCACTAAACTCCCTGTGAAGATCAGGCTGTCCTGAAAGACACAGATATCCTCTCCAGGGTGGGAATCAAAGGGGTGTACTTAATGGCTGGTAGTTTTTAAATATATACACAACATGGCAATTTGGGAAACCTGGCTCTCCTTCCTGAGGCTTGTTCCTGTTGCTGTGTTTGAGCTAATCTTGTAATGTCTATATTCTTAAACATGAAACCTCTGCTCTCTTGGGTTGACCATCAGTTAACAGAGATATTCTAACAAGCAAGGAGCCCATTCATCCCCCAGTCACAGTTTTGCAATTAAGGACTTTTGCAAAATGACAAAAAAAAATGCAGATAACAACAGGAGAGGGATTCTGTAAGGGGTCCAACATTATTCTGTCTCTACTGTCAGCCAGACAGGTTCTTGGTTTTCCTTTGTTTTACTGAGAAAGTAGCTTCCAGGCACACAGCAGAAGAGAGGAAATTAAAGTACCCTAAAACTCACTGTTTCCATGGGCAGGGGTGGTGCACAACTTCAATCCTAACACTCAGGAAGCAGAGGCAGGTGGATCTCTGTGAGTTCGAGGCCAGCCTGGTTTACAGAACAAGTTCCAGGACAGCCAGTGCTACACAGAGAAACTCTATCTTGAAAAAAAAAAAAAACCAACCAACTAACCAAACAAAAATTTAGTTACTTCTCTCTAGTCTCCTGCTTTTCTTGAATAAGCGCATGCCAAGTTGTTGTAAGATTTAGGTTAATTTCCAGAGTTCTGAAAAATAAAGAATCTTTCCCCCATTCCCAGCATTACCATTGCCATCACCGAGGGAGAAGACGCAGTGGGGGAGGGGTTGTTTCTCCCTCAGTTTTTCTTTCTCATATCACCCAGAGTTAATACTCACACAGCTCCCTACATGGCTATGCCTTATTATTATAGTTGCTGATAAGTGAGAGGTCTCTGTGTGAACCCTCTTTCAGAAAAGACTGTTCCCGGGGAGCACAGAAAAGGTGGACAGGGAAGAAAAATGATGTCCGCTTGAGTGCAGGAGCAGGATCGAGATGACAGCTGGGGGAGGTCAGGTTCCGTGTCACAAGTGTGGGCAGTATGATTCACAGCTGATGGGGCGAGAAGGCAGACAAACAGACTCCGCTTAGGCCCCAGGCCAAGCCTTGCCTGTCGGTCCCCTGAGGCTGGTGTTCTCATCAGCTTGTCTCCGCACAGACCTGGCTCATCTGCCCTGACTTTAAAAGGCACAGGCTCGAAGGACAGGTGGACAGAACCACAGTGTCCCTCCACACGCACGGTCCCTGGAGAAGCTGCCTCGCCCTGCCTCACCCTGCCCTGCCCTGCCCTGCCCTGCCCGGGGAGTTGGCGGAGGATACACCTGTTTACGAGTGTGGAGAGTAGCCAAGGGGTGTGGGCATCAGGCTATGTGATAGATAGCCTCCAAGCACATGTTCGTGCTCATCAGGCCCGCCACCCCGAGACTCTGTGTTTCCAAGACAGCTGAGTGGTTACAAATCTCTGGTTCCCCAGCAGTGATGAGTGACACCCGCCCAGGTTTTCCCCGAAGCAAGAGCTAAGGAAGAGGGAGGAGAAGAGAAGGAGGGTGAGCTCTTTGCTCCACATGCAGGCTGCTGGGGATTTGAGACCTAGGACTGACCGCTCGAGCGGCAAGCATGAGGCAGGACATGGAAGGAGTCATTCTGAGCATCAGGATGAGAGTCACACATGCTGTGCTCCATGGAGGCCTTGGAGACGCTGTGAGCTCTAGAAGTGATCCTACTGTTTCAGACAGGCGAAGCAGGGGCTGAGATGGGCGCTGTCCTGTCTGAAGAGCCCTTCATGGGGCTAAGGGCATACATAGCTCAGATGGTAGAACCTTTGCCTAGTAGTCACTGGGTTCCATCCCCAGCATTCTATAAACCGACTAGACAGCTAGCTCAAGATGCTATGTCAACAAGAAAAAGGCCTTTAATGGTTAACGGTGTAATGGGTAAAAGTCAGTGGGTAATGACGGCAAGAGCCTGGGCCTCTTTTCTCCCCGGCATGTTCTTTCCCATCATGTATCGTCTGCTTGCTCCAAATCCCGGGGGCTCTACACTGACAAGATAGAGACACATCACACCAATGCCTGAGCTCCCAGGCCAGGCACTTGCAAGCTGTGGATAGGGAATGGAAGAACCACATACAACCGCTATGGAAGGGAACCCTGAGGATCTGAGTGATGGGAACTAAGGGAGAACCCGTAGTAGGACCACAGGCCCTAAGAAGGCATCCATACCACATTTGCTTCACAGCCATGCAGCCTCCTTCCCCAGCACCCTGACCCCCGAGTACCCCCGCTTAGTTTCATGCTCTGCTGTTAGCCACGTGAAGTTCTCAGTACCTAAGAAGAAGGAACCTGGTATACTCTATTTGCAGGGCTTGACAGACTAGGTGGTAGTCTTATCTGTACTTTTGCTTAGAGGTTGAGGAAGGCGCCAGCCTGCCCCACATATTCCTTCCAGCCTGAGGTGTTAGGGTCACCAGCTTGTCCGTACAGGGAGAGAATGGAGCCAAGATGCCTCTGAGTATCAACCCTGAGCATCCGCTGCTGGAGCCAAAAGCCCCGGGTCTGGTAGACCAGCAGTTTCGGGAATCTCTTAACTCTAGCAACCTGTACTGCATCAAGAGCCCAGGCCTCAGAAGATGGACCTGGAGACAAACACCCTCATCTTCCACCTTGGTTCTAGCAGTAAAAATTACCCCAGGTCGCTCCCATCTGTTCCTGTGTAGGAAGGACTGGCAACAGCTCTGTTCGCGCAGGCATCTTATCTTGGGGTCTTGGAAGGATAAGAAACGGAAAGAGGGAGAACGGGGAACTTACCTCCCGACAGCGTAATGCGTTCGCAGTTTTTGTCTTCTTTGTCACGCACAGCGACGCGCGTGGTGCAGATCCTCCAGAGGCCGAAGTGGGCCGCCTCGCAAGTCTCGTTATGGTGCTCCAGGTGTGGGCTCAGCAAGGCCCAGTGGTCGGTCACCACAGCCACCATGGCCAGCACTCCTCCCACCAGGATGAAGAAGAGGGTCACACGTACCTTCAGGGTTTTGGTCTGTGACATGATGGTGGCTGAGGTGTGGGTGCTCTGGGCAGGGGGCAGCAGTGTCTCCCAGGGAAAGGTGAGAGCTGGCTAGCCGGTGGCAGCGGCTATGGAGTTGGGAGTGGAAGCTAAGTTTAGTGTGCCTGGCTGAGCCAGAGTGGGCTGGCCTTGGGACTGAGAGACACTGGGCCTTTGGAGCAGCTGCCCAGGCGTGTCAGCGGCCTGAGGGAGGCTTCTATTAATGCTTGCCTCTAGGCGTGTCACTGAGGATACCTTCTGCTCAGGTTTCAGGGCTTTTCTCCCATCTGGGGGCTAGAAATATCCCCCCCCCCCAGGGTGAGGAAGAAAGATCTAGATAGTGGCTTGAGAGGCCTACAGAGCAGACTTGGGGTGTGTGTGTGTGTGTGTGTGTGTGTGTGTGCAACAGGTTTACTAGATATGTGGGTACTCAGGACCATAAGGCATTACCATGTAAGGGTAGGGAGTCCCATGGGTCACTGGCCTCACAACCTTCCTGTCTCACACTGCCAAGGCAGCTACCGACACCAACCAGTAGACATGAAGAACACAGGAAACTGTCTGGAGGACACCAGAAGAAACTCCCACAGTGTTCACCCTCCAAGCAAGCACTTTAGTGGCAAGTCCTACCTCATCCTCCTGCAGCCACCTCCAACTGGCCTGAGCCCAGCTTGAGAAGTTTGCTTCTTTTTCTACCATCATCTGCAGCTGGGACCAGAGGAGCCGCTGGGGCAGACCAGTCGCTGCACCTCTCTGCCGTTGGCACCCAGCTGTCTGCAGCACGCAGGACAGCCTAGAGGGTGGAGAGGCCGTGAACTAGACTGAAGCCATTTCTTTGCACTGTTTTCAGTTTTGTTCCTTGGCAGAGGCAGGAGAGAAAGGTTTTCTATTATGCTCCCCTCACTGCTTTTCTTTCTTGACACTCTCAGGTAGCCTAGGCTAGCCTCAAACTTACTGCGTTGCCAAGGAGTCCTTGAAATTCTCCTCTTTGTCTCTGCCTCCCAAGGGCTGGGGTAACTGGCACGTGTCACCATGCCAGTTTATGTGGTTGATGCTCAAGCCTGGGCCTTGTGCATGTCAGGCAAGCAGACACCAGCTGGTTTATGTCTCCAAGCCATTTCACTTTCAAACAGTAGGAGGTTGATTCATAGGTGAAAGACAGGAAACAAGCTGGGTACGGACAGAGTGTATGTGGGGGAGCTTGGGAAAGTTTGGGACCTCTGTCTAAGGACCATGCATTTCCTAGTTCAGCTCCTGAGGTTCTGCCATCTTCGTCTGTCCCAGCTCAGCAGGGGGCCCCTTTTGGGTGAACCCATGAGGCTGACGCATGACTGGAACTAGAACTCCTGAGTGAGCAGGGTGTTGCACCTCAGAATCCCAGGATCAGGTTTATGACGGTTTTAGGAAGGCTCTAACCAGGTGTGGAGAACCATTCAGACGTGGAAACCACAGAGTGCTGACCCTATTGATAAAAGTGATTGTAGTTACTTTGTGGCCCTCTCCTGGAGACCTGCCTCCAGGTTGGTATTGTAGGTGAACTTTTCTTTTCTGCTCTCCAATTCCCAAATAACAGACATGAAGACTCAATGTTAACTATAAATGCTTGCTGATAGCTCAGGCTTGTTACTAGCTAGCTCTTGCAGCTTAGATTAACCCATTTCTATTAATCTATGTATTGCCACATGGCTTGTGGCTTTACCTGTCCTCCAACATGCCTTGTTCCCTCTTTGTTTCCTGGTGACTCCTCAGACTCCACCCTTCTTCATCCCAGCATTCTCTCTGCCCCAAAAATCCTGCATAGCCAACAGCCAATCAGTTTTTTTTTTTTTGTTAACAATGAGCAACAAATCTTCACAGTGTACAGGATTATTCCACATCATGGTCTGTTATGAATTCAAGTGTGGGAGGCATGGCTGGGGGCTGGCAGCTCACTGGAAGAGGGTTCTTGAGGGCTTTGGTAAGAGCTCTGCTTCCAGTGAGTTCTCTGCTTTTTGATATACTGAGATGTAACAAGCCATGCCTCGAAGCTCCTGTTGCCTGCTGAGCCCTGGCTGCCAAGCCGGCATCCTTACTATGTTGGACTGTAATCTTTCAACTGTGAGCCAAAGAAATTCTTCTACCCTCAGTCACTCCTGTCAGCGATTCCTTTGCAGATAACAGAAGCGGGCTGTCACGTTAATCTTCACACTAATCCATGAGGTGGGTACAACTGTCACTCCCCCTTTATAGATAGGGACATACAGACTCAGACACACAGTCATTGTCAGGCGGGCGGTGGTGGCACACACCTTTAATCCCAGCACTCGGGAGGCAGAGGCAGGTGGATCTCTGTGATTTTGAGGCCACTGGGAGAAACTTTTAAAGTCTCCTGGAAGAGGAATCCACAGCAGTCCAGAGGCAGCACTAAGTGGGGAAGATCTGACAAACAGGGCCACTGGGCTAAACTGGAACCTGCTGCCTGCATCCAGTAATTCCAGCTGACCTGTCCTTTTACAATAGGCCCCTGCCCTCTCCCAAGAGCTCCATTGTAAACCTCCCTAACTCTGCTTCCCCTCCCTGTCCCCAGCGTGGCATTCTCCACAAAGCTCATCAAGGCAGACGACCCATGGCTGAATGTTTTGCTGATACCCACTGTTGTCCCTTCTCAGCGACATCTGTCTCCACGGAGTCGGTTTTTCCCATGCAGAGCTTCGAGGACCTAAGACTTCATGTGGCCTTCGAGCCCCTTTAGGCAGCCCATGCTTAGGAGATGCTGGGTGGCCTCAGGTACAGCCAATGGGAGGCACATGCCCGGCAAAGCAGCAGTTGGGGAACTGGACAAGTGTGGTGTTTGAAGACAGAGGATCCAGAAAACAAAGAGCGACTTAATCTTAGTAATTAGAGTTGTATGAAGATGTACGAATACATTTGGGATTTCCTGGCATGGGGGCACCCTTTGTTCTCCCGTACTGCCTATGGAGGGATTTCTTAGAGTGTGGTCTAGCCCAGGGTACATTCAGTGTCAGTCAGCATGCCACTGTACAGCTAAGAGAGGCTAGGGCAGCCGCTAAGCAACTGCTTCTTGCATTTTCTTCTGCAGGGGGAGGGGAGGGCAGCGCGTGTTGAGTCCTCCACCCTGGCGAATGGAAACATTAAACTTTGATAGCCTTTTCTTTTTGAAGCCGTTTTGGTGTGAAGCGCGCAGCTTGGCCGGCAGCTCCAGCGACTGTAGACGAGTGGGTTCTCTTCTCTGCTAAATCTCTCCCGATGCACCTTTTTCTGCTTAAGGGCTGTCTTGGTCAACTCATGTAAGGCCTTGCTGGGCCAGGAAGGGGCTCACAAGCCTGGACTTTGCCGGGAATCGCCATTACCCATTGTGGGTGCTTCCTGGAGCGCCAGGCAGGGGAGGTTTTCACAAAGGCAGCCAGAGAGTGGGCAGAAGTTTACTGGGGACACAGTGGCCTCAGGATCACACCCCACTGGGCCGGTCTCCAGCTGTGTGGCTTCCAGCAGGTCCTGAGCCTCTCTAAGCTGCCCTTTCCTCTGTGAACGCAGGGCAATCAGCCTGGAGGGAGCTGGTGGGAGGATTAAGTTGATGGTTTTATCAGTTTAGCCCATGACAAATGCTATGAGCTGAATTATGGCTCCTGTAATTCACATCTGGAAGGCATAAGTGTGGCAGCGATGCTATTTGAATGGCGGAGATCTGAGGAGAGAATTAGGTTTAGGTGAGGTCACACCACCAGTAGAGCCTTCTGATGGGGTTATAAGATGAGGTCAGGGCTGTCTCAGTCCCTCTGTTGGTCATATGAGGACACAGAGGAATCGACAGCTGTCTGCAAGCCAAGGAGTCTGAGCTCTCTGAAGAACCTGACCATGCTGGCACCAGAGCTGTGAAGGAATACGTTTCTGCTTATTTAAGACACCCAGCCTGTGGCGTTTTGCTCTATTAACAGCAGTCCGGGCAGACTAATATAACAAATGGTTGCATCAGGGTAGTGTTATCCGTAGACTACACATAGGTCTATTTTCCTAGATGGGCGAGAAACTTCCAGAAGGCCGGCCCTGAGGCTACATCAGGTACACCTTCTAGATCCCCTCCAATGGTTCAGGCCAGACCTGAGTGCATGGTAGAATCTACACAGTGGTTATTGAGTGACTGTTGGATGGTTGGATGGATGGATGGGCTGAGAGAAGGGGACAATAGGTCATATACTCTAGTCCACTAGACGACCCTAAGGAAATTTTCATGTGTTTAAGGTCATATAAACCTAAGAAATGGCAGTAGGGGGTAGATTTAGTAACACTCAGATAATTTACCTTTACTTTCTAAGTAATGTCCTAGGGGGACACAATAGAGGCCGGCAAGCATGGGCATTGCAACTTGGGGTGCCACTGGCCTTGGGCTGTGGGCAGATCAATCTTCTCATAATGCACCTTGCAACCCATGACCCTCACCTGCACCAGGCCATATGCACAGCACAGGCCTCTTCAAACATCTCGAAACAACAACAAGGCAGAGAGAGGAGGGATTAACTCATAGTAGCATAAGGCTTTTAAACCTCCAGGACCACCCTCGATGACACATTTCCTCCAACAAGGCCATGCCTCCTAATCCTTTCCAAACAGTTCTACCAACCAAGTATTGCAGCCTCTGAACTGTTTATGGGGCCATTTAGTGAGGCTGAAATGGTAGGCATGGCAGTCACCAAGGTTGTGACCCAAGGCAGGTACTAAGAAGAGGGTCTGTTTGGAAAACCTACAGGAAAACAAACGCCTTCGTTGAGAGACTGACTCTGGAAAGGGGTGAAGACTGGGGTCACTAAGGCCTCAGTGGGCAGTGGTGTTGTTGACTGGAAGATGATACTCTAAGGAGAAACTAGGCTTTAGGTTCAGAGTCTATGCTCCTTGGGCTAGTCTGTCTGTGTTGCTATAATCAAGAGCTTCAAAGGCACTGATTTCGTTTGGTAGTGCACTTCTTTACCAGCCCCAGCCTAGGCAATCTGGCTAGTAGCGTGACCATTTTCATCCAGGAAACCATGCACCCGGGAGTCTCCCCGCTTGCTGCTCATCCATGAGGCTAGACCCGGCTCCCTGTCTCTTCCAGAGAAGGCTCAGGAAGGAGGAAAGGGTGCAAGCTCAAAGTAGACGTTCCAAATGTGCAGGGGAGACTCAAGCTGCATGAAGTGCTTGAATTGGCAAGAGCTCAAACTCACTGTTGCCAATGGGCTGGCAGGTCTTTTGCTCCAGTCGGAGGAAATCCTGACTTGGCGATTACAATTCCCTGAGTGTTACCAGTTTTGAGCTTAAGGTGTAGAAAAAGCCTAGGCTTTCTAGAAGGCAGCAGCCAGTAAGATGAGGTGTGACAAAGGCCCAGGTCAAAAAGTGCCCATTGCTTTTAACAATAAAGCAATGCCAAGAGCAATAATTTATGATTATAGCTGAGGAACAGATGCCAGGTAAGGGAGGATAGACAGCTAGCATAGACCATTCCTGTGACATGGTAGCTTAGAAAGGAAGGTCACGGGCCAGTGAGATGGCACAGTGGGTAAAGGTGCTTGCCTCCAAGCCCGACAGCCTGAGTTCAAGTCCCAGAGCCCACCTAAATATGGAAGACAAGATCTGACACCACAAAGCTGTCCTCCTGACCTCCACGTAGGTGCCACGGTACGTGACTCCCATCACATACACACAGTGATACTAATAATTAATAAAAAGATTTAAAAAAGAAATCTAGAAGAATTTCTTTTTTAAGTCGGATCAGATGGGAGGGCTGGCATTAGATGGGAGAGGGGAAGGCTGACTCCCACCTCTGCCTAGGCAGGGGAGAGGAGGATTATGGGATGGAGCAGTGTGCAGGTGGCAGAGAGACTGGAGCTGTTACCTTCTGAAGCCTCCTGTTTCCTTGGTGACGCAGGAGATCAGGCCAAGCCTAGGAGAGGTCGAAGGAACTAAGAAAGCCAGCATAGCTGTTGTGAGGGTGACAGCTCAGATGGGGCATCAAGAACGATTGCCGGGAGGCAGAGGTGCTGAGGCATGTCCAGGAACCCTGTATTAATTTTCTGTTGCTCTGGGAGCAAACTGTCACACGCCCAGTGGTTCAATACTCCACATTTCATATTTCACAGTTCAGGCTGTTTTGCAGGGCTAAAAGGAAGATGTTCACCGGGCTGTGTTACTCCTGAGGCCCTGGGGGAAGAAAACAAACACTCCATGTATCTCCACCCTCTGAAGGCCACCTCTGTCTCACAGCCCCTTCCATCTTCAAAGCCAGCAATCCTGTCTCTCTGTCCTCCACTTCTGGGCCTTCCGCTCCTCTCTTTCCTTTACAGGGACTTCCGTGAAACACTGAAGTCACATGGGTAATCCAGGGCAGCCTCCTTGCTTCAAAATCTTTAACATTTAAAAAGTGATTTACTTGATTATTTATTTAGATGTACATATATGTATCCACAGAGGCGAGAGGGCCAGAGAGCTGTGAGGCCAGGGAGTCAATGAAAGTTACTTTCCTCTCTGACGCTGATCCTCACTCCTGTGATGGGGTAGGGACGGGGGCATAGAGGAGCCTGCTGGCAAAGGCCCCATCGTTGGTACGCATGCAGGTGTAGTGGAGAGGTGGTTAGGGGAAGGCATTGACAGGAAAGAATTTCTGGTGCTTTATTCATGGCTGTCTGCCTCTGCCTCCTCTTGTAACTCTGAGTCTGGGAGTTCATGACCCTCTCTTCCCAGACTTCTGCTCCTAACATCATCTGGTCAGTTTTTTGGAAGCCGCATGTCTCAGGCATATCCGTCCCAGCGTCCTTTCGGACCCTACATGTAGATGGACTTTTTTTGTTTTGTTTTGTTTTTGTTTTTTTAACTTTTGGGAGCCTGTTACCCAGCTCCCAAATAAACACACAGAAACTTATTCTTACTTATGAGTGCCCGGCCGTAGCTTGACTTGTTTCCAGCCAGCTTTTCTAACATAAATTATCCCATTTCTCTTCAACTATGTTTTGTCTCAGAGATTTTTACCTCTTTTTATTCTATATAGCTTCCTTTCCTTCTTACTCCATGGCTGACTCTGTGGCTGGGTGGCCCCTGGTGTCCTCTTTCCTTCTCTTCTTACGCTTCCCTTCTTCTGAGCCCATATTTTTCCTCCTATTTATTCCCTCTGCCTGGCAGCCCCACCTGTTTTTCTCCCCTGCGTAGCTATTGGCCATTCAGCTCTTTATCAGACCAATCAGGTGTTTCAGGCAGGCAAAGTAGCACAGCTTTAGAGAGTTAAATAAATGCAGCGTAAAAGGATGCAACACATTTTTGCATCATTCAACAAATATTACTCAGCATAAATAAATGCAACACATCTTAAACTCATGTTCTACAAACCCTACACATCCCCACTTATCCCTTTTCCACATCACATGCCCTGGGACTGGGCAGTCAAGGGTATCCCAGGGTATCCAAGGATATCCTGGGAACCTGGGCAGGGGCTTTTCTAGGGTGCGTGGCTTTCTTCAGAGAGACTGGGGAGCAGGGTCTTTACAGAAGGCTGTGGGATCACCTCTCCAGGCAGGCGGGGGGGGGGGAGGGACTTAGTGAAAAGATTTGAAGATTTGGGGAGTTCCGGAGAGCACAGTGGACATAGAGGTTGGGAGGGGCATTGCTAGAGCTACAGCAGGGTCCTGGGATGTTCTTCTTTTCACGTAAGCCCAGAAAAGGGTTTCCATCTTCTGAGACTTCCACTTTTCTTTCTTGTCTCAGGACACCTGTCCTTGGGGTCAGATGCTGTGCTGAGGGGTTTTCTAGGCATGAAGAAAGCATTCAGTATGCTGCTTCCGACACCAGACCTTTGAGCAAGAGAGTCTCCAAGTGATTCTAGATTCAGCCATGGAGCCTGTCAGCAGAGGCTCTAGGCTGTGCAGCAGAGGGACCATGAGGCCCTGGCCCTGTTGAACTGAACTGAGAACCCTTGAGCATATTTAACGGGTGCACATAACACGTGAGCACGTGTATGTGTGTGTGTGTGTACCTGTGTGTGTATTTGTACGTGTACATGCACGTGTGTGTGTGTTTACCTGTGCATGTGTGGAAGTCAGAGCACAGTTTCTGGGAATTGGTTCCCTGCTTGATGCAAAAATCCCAGGGACTGAAGTCAGGCTGTCACTCAGGCTCGGTGGCAAATGCCTTTACCCAGTGAGCCATCTTGCCAGGCCTCCAGCCCATATTTAATGGCTGTTTAATGCTCCTAGGTTTGGAGTGACTTCCCCCACAGTTCTATTAGTTGATGGACTAGCAGGAAATGCATTTTGGTATGGCTGAGGATGGGCAAGAGTATAGTCTGGTGGGAAGAAGCGTTTTAGGATCTAGAATTCCCTGGGAGTCAAGCCTCTAGCATGTCTCTGACAATCTTCTAGAATAGGTCAGCCTCTAGACATGTCTGTGAAGCATCATCTAGAATAGGTCAGCCTCTAGCATGTCTCTGACAATCTTCTAGAATAGGTCAGCCGCTAGACATGTCTGTGAAGCATCATCTAGAATAGGTCAGCCTCTAGACATGCCTGTGAGGAATCATCTAGATTAGGCTGGCCTCTCGGTATGTCTGTGAGGGATCGTCTAACATTATTTTATTTGGGGCTGGAGAGATGGCTCAGAGCACTGGCTGCTCTCCCAGATGACCTGTGTTCAGTTCCCAGCATCCACATGGCAGCTCACAACTGTCTGTAACTCCAGAACCAGCGGATCCAACACCCTCACACAGACCAAGACATCGATGCACATAAAATAACAATAAAAAGATTATTTTAACTGAGATGAGAAGACCACCCTGGACGTGGGCAGAGCCATCCAATGGACTAGGATCCTGAACTGAATGAAAATGAGAAAGTGAGCTGAGCACCAGCGTTCCTATCTCTGCTTCCTGACTGTGGATGTCATGTGACTCATTGTTTCACGCTCTTCCCACCACACTCTGATGGGCTGCATCCTCACACCGAGCATCAAAACAAACCCTTCCTTCCTTCCTTCCTTCCTTCCTTCCTTCCTTCCTTCCTTCCACTGCTTTTGCCAGGTAGTTCCTCACCACAGTGGGGAAAAACTATGAACACACCAAGTGTGGAAGCGTGAGGTTTTCATCAGCCCCTCGGTTAAAACCGGGCTGCAGTCCCAAGTGAGAGCTCACCAGATCTCCACCAAATGTATTACAAGAGTCCGGGTTCTGGATGCCAGTCAGGCGTCATCTGTGGGGAAGCAAATAGCGATGTCCAGCAATGGGGCACCAAGCAAATGCTCCACTCTTGGTAGCCACCAAATCGCGGTTTTGAGTTGAGCCCACAGCTCAGTGGTAAAGCTTGTGTTTAGCATGCTTGAGGCTCTGGGTTTTATTCCCAGCACGACAAGACAAAAATACATTTTTAAAGATTGCTTAAAGGTGTGGGTAGGGGACTGGGGATGCTGCTCAGTTGGTAGAGCACTTAAGTGGCATACATGAAGACTTGAATTCCATCCCCCCTGCATTATATAAACTGGACGTGGGGGTATATACCTGTAAGGCTAATACCTGAGAGGTGGAGACAGGGGGATCAGAAGTTTGAAGTTATCCTCAACTACAGCTACACTGTAAGGTTCCAGGCTAGTGAGGGGAACATGGAAACTTGTTTAAAAAAAATGTCGTAGCAAGAATGTCATGGTCAAAACCAGCAAGTACAAACAGAGGCAACACCTGAAGCCGCAGCTCCCCCGCCTCCTTTTATGGGTGCCAAGATGTTAACTGCTTTTTATTCTTGGGTAGAAGGACTTTTGTCTGACTCTTTAAAGTTTTTACTCTCTCAACTGGGCGGGGGTGGTCACACCTTTAACCCCAGCACTCAGGAGGCAGAAGCAGGCGGATCTCTGTGAGTTCGAGGTCAGCTTGGTTTACAGAGAGAGTTCCAGGACAGCCAAAGCTACAACACAGAGAAACCCTGTCTCAAAAAACCAAAATCTCTCTCTCTCCCTCTCTCTTTCCTCATGTGTGTATGCATGTGTGTGCACACATATGTGCACATGTGCATGCATGCAGAAATGAGAGGTCAGCCCTGAAGGTCTTCCTCTATCCTTCTCCATCTTTGTTTGAGACAAGGGCTCTCACTGTTTGGTACTCACTGATGTAGCCAGACTGGTTGTCTGGCTGTCAAGCCACAGATCTACCTGCCTCAGCACATCTCAGCCCTGGGGTCCCAGATATCTGCTGCTGCCATGCCTTAGTTTTTCACATGGGTTTTGGGTTCCAAAAATTCAGGTCTGTCGATGGACAATCCCTTATAACTTTTTATATTTTAAAGATAAAGGTATTGACCATAGAATTTTGAAGATGTAAGTATTTTATTGTTTTTTAGAGGGACTTGGATGTTGCAATTTTATTTGTAGGTTCTGGGTGTCCCACAGGAACCTGTCCCCTAGAATGCTTATCAGGGGACAAAGGCCAGGAAGGACAAGCCCCTCCCTTGCAGGCTTAAGCACACGGTGGCAACTCTCCTGGACTGCAGGCTTCAGCTTCTGAGGTTGCTTCTGCAGTTTTGTTGAAAGCTGCAAGTTTAAAAATATCTCTACTGAGAGTATCTTCTTCATCTGCCCTCTGGACTCTAAGGTCCCCCTCCCCTACTTCATGCCTCTCATCTTGGGAGCTGGGCAGCCAGGTGTGGTATCTGGTACCTGCAGCAGGGACCCGAAGTCAAGGGCTCTCCTCCCTCCAGTGAAACCCGCTCCAGCGGCTTCACTTCGGTGAGCCATTGGCAAAAGTACTCTATTGGTACAGCTAGGCTTCTGGTACTGCTGGGCTTTTTCAGTCCTGTGTGTGAGCTTTATGAAGCCAGACATTTCCCCATGGGGTAATAGAGGTTGCGGGATAGGACCCTAAACACTACTACCCAAAAGTCTGGGGGACATGAAAGGTGCAGGAAGTGGATGTTAGTGGAACTGGCCACAGGAGGACTCAACAGGATGCAGGCATACTATGAGCAGTATGCATGGGCAGGTCTGGTCTTCAGACTGTCCCCCTTGAGAGCTGTTCTAGAACATTCCAACATTGGAAACTCCTTGAGAGTTGTCAGCAAATACTCTATTCATTTATATTTATTTATTTGTTTGTTCATTTCTTTATTATTATTTTATTGCATTGGTGTTTTGCCTGAATGTGTCTGTGTGAAGGTGTCTATCCCTGGAACCACAGACAGCTGCGGACTGCTGTGCGCTTGCTGGGAATTGAACCCAGTTCCTCTGGAAGACCAGCCAGTGCTCTTAACAACTGAGCCATCTCTTCAGCCCCCTCAGTGAAAACTCTTGAAGATTCAAATGCAGTCTTTAAAAAATCGATTTGGTTTATCATTCTAATTATGCGTAGATGTTTGTGTCTGTGTGTGGGTATGTGTTCGTGAGTGCAGGAGCTTGCAGAGACCAGAGGCGTCCGATCCCCTGGAGCTGGAATTACAGGTTGTGAACTCTCTGACATGGTTGCTGAGAACTGAACTCAGGTCCTCAACAACAGCAGTAAATGCTCTTAACCATTGAGCCATCTCTCCTGACCCTCAGATGAAGTGTTTAAACTGGGTATTTTAAAGCATTTCCTTATTTAAAATCCAATTAATTCTCTCAAAGATCTGGTGGCAACCTCTTCCTTGGATGGTGGGGACAGAGCTGTGATAGGCTGCTCACTGCGGCTGCCCTGGGAGCAAGGCCGGAGGAACTGAAGTTTTATTGGATTCTTTCCTGGCCTCTGGCAACATCACTGAGGCTGCTGGATGTGGGCAGAGGAAGAAGACACCACCATGCTGTGTGCCCGTATGTCGCACTGGGCCATGCTTAAGGGCTTGTTCAGTTCTCCTAACATTCTGTTCCCCAAATCCAGGGACAAAGACTTCAAGGAGGTGCCCCATCTTTCACCCCTAGTGGGCCATTTTCCCATGTCCTTCCTCAACCTCCAATTTCTATTTTGGAAATGTGTAGGTCAATAATGATGCAAAAATCCTAACACGGAAGGAAAAAGGGACGTGGAGAAAAAAACTTTTTTTTTTTTTTTGGTTGTTGGTTTTTTTGTTTTTGTATTTTTTTGACAGGGTTTCTCTGTGTAACAGTCCTAACTGTTCTGGATCTTACTTTGTAAACCTTAGACCAGTCTGGCCTTGGACTCACAGAGATCTACCAGCCTCTGCCTCTAGAGTGCTGGAATTAAAGGCGTGCACTGCCACTACTCAGATAAAAAAAGTGTTTTATGTTCATAGTCTAGACACACGTACCCCAAAAGCTGCTGTGTGATCTTGCACAAGTGACCATCCCTTTCTGTGCCTTGGATTTCTGCCCTGAAGTCAGGCTTGTGTGGGGCACTTGGCCTTGAGTTTACTGATGTTTGAAACAGACCATTCTGAGGGCTGAGCGGCTAGTTCTGGGCACTGTACAAGATTCAGAACCTTCCTTGGTGGCTCCCAGAAGACCCAACTGCAGCTGCTTCAAGCAGAACTGTCTCCAGACATTGGCGAGTGTCCCCTACAGTGCAAGATCTCTTCTCCCATTGGGCAGGTCATGTGTCTTCTTTTAACGGTTATGAAATTGAAAAGGGTGCCTTCCTTTATTTCATCCACACATTCTCCACCTTTGAACTTGGTTCTTCTATGATGAGCAGGTGAGCAGGTGAGATGAGGCCAGGCCAGACCTGCTGGTCACGTGTTAGATGGTGTTGTGCTCTTGGGTGATAACAGCATGAGCTCAAACCTATTCCTCACTTGGGAAGAGAGTGACACAGGCCCATTTTATACAAAGGACATCTAGAGCAATGAGCCCAGATGCCATGTAGGATCCCAAGGAAGGCTCTGGACACATGGGTGTTGGGACTATCACGAAGATTTTACTTTTAGGTGAACACGCCTCAGAAAGTTTGGGAGTAGGAGGGCAGAAGAGAGAGGTACCAAAATTTCCAGCACTCCCTGAGAGTCGTCAGTTGTCCCCCAAACTCTTTTCTCCTCTACAGATTACATTCCTACTGTAGAGGTTTGAATGAAAATGGTCCCCGTAGACTCATAGAGACTGGCAATATTAGAGGTGTGGCCTTGTTGGAGGAAGTGTGTCACTGGGACTGGGCTCTGAGGTTTCAGATGCTCAAGCCAAGCCCAGTGTCACTCTCTCTTCTTGCCGCCTGCTGATCCAGATGCAGAACTCTTGGTCACCTCTCTAGCACAGTGTCTGTCTGCATACTGCTATGCTTCCCACCCTGACAATGGGCTGCACCTCTGAAATTGTAGGCAAGCCCCAACTAAATGTTTTCCTTGTAAGAGTGCTAGGCAGTGGTGGCACATGTCTTTAATCCCAGCACGTGGGAAGCAGAGACAGACAGATCTCTTGAGTCTGAGGCCAGCCTGGTTTACAGAGTGAATTCCAGGACAGTCAGGACTACACAGAGAACTCCATTCTCCAAAAATCAAAAAGTAAAAGAGAAAGAAAAAAATAGAAAAGAAGAAAGAGTTGCTGTGGTCATGGGGTCTATTCACAGCAATAGCCCTCAGTATAACACCTACCTTCTTTCTCTTGGATGCACAGATAGGATTGAGTTCCAGCCTACGGTGTGTGGACACAATTTCCTGGTCCAATAAAATCAGAATCATCCACGCTCACCTTCCACTTGCCACAGCAGAACCTCCACAGCCTGGGCCTCTGAGTGTCTGCATTGAGAGCATAGACCAGGGCTGCCTCACACTCCCTAGGTGCACCTAACATGAGAAATGAAGGTCTTTCGTCTTCAGCATTTACACTTGGGGCTGCTGAGCATGTAGCTGGCCTACTCTTAAATAACACAGTGAAGGCTAGAATGGTGGCTACTGAGCTGGCCTATGGCTAGGCTAGGAATGTTTACATAAATGTCTGGGTGAGGTAGTTCACATGTGTGCACATATGTATGGAGACCATCCGCAGGGACCCTGTCTTTCTTTCTCCTTTGAGGCATGGTCTCTCATTGACCTTGGAGGTCATCTGATCAGCCAGAGAGTACCAGAGATCCTCCTGTCTCTGCCTTCTCAATACTGGGATTGTCAGTGCCCATTACCTTAGGCTTGAGTTGTTTGGCTTTTTTTTTTTTTTTTAGTGGGTTCTGGGAATTGAACTCAGGTCCTCACGCTTGCAAAGCAAATGCTTTACTAACTGAGCCATCCCCCACGTCCAGCCCTGGAGCTTATTGCATTAGGGAATACACTGATTTCTGTGTTGGTTCTAACAGACCCAGCTCTGCAAGTTATGGAGGCAGCAATTTTAGCTGAACTAAACACGTGACCATGTGACTGCAGGAAGTAGTGGCAAGTCCCTGGCATGAGAGTCTGCCCAGGATGGCTGGACAGCTTCTGCTGAGCCAGGGTTTCCTTCAGGCTAAGAATAAACAGTAGACATGGGCGTTTTGGCACAAGGTGCTAACTCCAGGCAGAACTGGCTCCAGGCTAGGGGCACAGCGCGTCCACAGCATGATCACTGGTGGGACCCGGCAAAAACCTGAACTCTCCAGGCTGTCCTGGTGGCTCAGCATACCCGGGGACATGTTAAGAAATATAACACCGAGTTCAGACAGGCTGGGAGAAGGCAGACATTTTGGGCCAACAGTTCTTGGCTTCCTAGCTTAGTGCCCTTCCCTGGGACCAGACTGTAAGAGGCCTTCAAAGGAGCCAGAAGAGTTTGGTTTCTGAGAGACCAGAGACCATGCGAGCCCACCACCCTTGAGAAGAAAATTCCAGATCGCAGTCCTGCAAGACAGGGATGGTGGCATGAGGTGGGAAGGTCCCCATAGGGTGGGTAGGATAAGGGAGGTCACACCTCCGATATACAGCAAAGGCCGGACAGGGGGGAAGCTGGAGAGCCATAGCAGCTGTTTTGGGCCTGTGCAATCTGCTAAGTACAGCTTGGTGGGATGGGTCACTCTGGCCCTTTCTCTCTCTCTCTTACCTTGTCCCTCCCCTGTGCCAGGGGCAGTGGCAGTTGTCTGCCCAGTTTTTGGGGGTCCAGTCATCTAACAGCAAAGGGGAGCCTACTGGCCTCTTGTCTCAGGCAGTGTCTCCTTCAAGAAGACCCATTGCATCCTAGATCCCAGGGAAAGGCACCAAGCTAGGAGCATGGGGCCTGTTGTCCCCACACCTCTGCCTCAGCCTGTCTAAACTCACTGTCCTGGTTACTTAGTTCTCTTTCTTCCCGCCTTAGAAGGGTACCTCAGAAAATGTGTCTCTGGCTATGCTGAGCCACTAGTTCCCATGGCTCGGGGAGTTTAGGCTTTTGTCAAGTCTCACCAGTAACTTGCTCAGCTGCTCCCAGCTTATCCATGGAAAGGCATCTTAGTGGTACCTTCTCCAGAGGTCACAGCCTAGCCTGGTCCTCAGAGTCAAGCCAGAGAAGCCAGTCTTGTCTACATGGTGTCTGCCCTCACCCTGCCACCCTCCTTCTCGTGAATGTCCCCCACAATTCCTACACCTAGGATACTAGACACCCATAAGGACCCCAGGGGAGTACCCCCACCCACCTACCATATCAAAAGTAGAACATTTTAAAAATGTTTTTATTTAATTAAAAAAGAGAGAGAGAGAGAGACAGAACTAACAACCGCAAACCATTGGTGGGTACAGGATCACAGGGGCTTAACTGGAGAGACACACAGGGGAGGGGTCAGGAATGAGGAAGGGTGGGAAGATGGGCTCAGGCCTCATGTCCCTTCAGAGAGGGAGCCGGATCTGAGCCTGTCAGCAGTGGGGCCCAGCTCCACTCCCCTTGTCCCACAGTGAGAGCAAGCTGGTGACCAGGGTCCCCAGAGTGAGGCCAACAGTCAGTGGGAGAAAGGCTGGGGGGCTGGAGCACTTGAGGTTTTTCTCCGTGTTCTAGCCTCCCTTTCCCCCCTGCCCCTGTCCCTTCTTCCTTTTCCTTCTAGCTCTTTCTTGGTCCCTGGAGGGAGCGTGTGTCCTCTGCCTGGGACTGGACAAGAGGTAGGATTCATGGGAACACAGTTTTCTTACGTGGACTTGGGGAAACTCCTAGGACCACAGGTGAGAAGGTAGCTTGTGTGGAAGTTACCATAGGCTGCTCTATGTCCGGAAGAGACATGAGACAGATCTCGGGTCTCCCTGGGGGTCGGGGCTTCTTTCAGCCTCAAGAGATGCTACACCGGTGGTAGAGGGGAGGTGGGTGGCTGGAGAGGTGGGTGGGGACAGACCACACACCCTGACACTGGTGCTCACTGCTGTGCAGGCTTTGACACACGCTGAGGAGCCCACCTGGCCAGGAAGGGATGGTTGTGAACAAATACATAGCTCTCATCTTAGCTCCCCAGCTCCTGGGCAGCTGGCTGCAGCTATGACATGGGATGTCTCCCTTCGGGGTGGTGGGGGCAATGGAGGGCAGGCAGGGAAGGACAAATGGACCTGGGTCTGAACTCGGTGTCAGCCTAGGGGGCTCCATGAGCAGGTGACTGAGGTAAAAATTGGCTTGTCACTTCTAAGTGAGACAGTTACCGGGGTCACAGATGACTGTTCAAGATTGGATTAAGAAGTCTCAAAAAGTAAGAAACAATTGATCCTTAGAAAGCACGTGTGTTATAGAAAAGGGGGTGAGTTCCACTTCCGGGAGAGTTCTCTCTAATCTGAACACAACTCACATGGTTTTTTCTCACCTCAAGAGGGAAAGGGGGAACGGTTGGACAAACTGGAAAACACAGAACTCATCCTTAGATTCAGGCAAAGTTAGAAAGCCCAGGACGGCCCCTGGAGTCAAATGTCCACAGAGTCCTTCGTGTGTCGGCGGAATAAATTATGATGACAGCAGTTGGGGGTGATGCCATTGCTACTTTTTAGGATGAGGAGTTGCCTGCAGCTTGTTCTCCTGCTGTTGTTTTTCAGTGTGTCACGATTCAGAATCATCTGCAAATGGATGCTCTTTCTTTGTTCCTCTTTGTCTCTGCTCACCCTCAGGTTCCCCTTTCTTGTACGGAAGTTTATACATCTGTCGTGGAACACCAGTCAGGAGGTGGGAAGGGCCCCACCTCCCTTCAGGGGTCAGAGTGGTTCCTCAGGCAAGTGGGAGAGACACAGCTAGAGGCTGTGTGCCTACCTCTCCTCAGACTCAAGGAATCCTCCAGATCTCCAAGTTTAGTGAGTAGGTCTTGCCTATTCTGAACTCGGGAGAAACTTCCAGAAGCAGGCAGGAAAGCAGGCAGAGCTACCCCAGATTCCCGGTCTCCTGAGGTGGAGAGAAGCCGGCTGCAGGACAGCTCAAGGCTGAAGCACCAGTTAGCCACAGAGCTTTCTCTTTAGGACGGATGACATTTTCAACTACAGGCTCCACCAGGCCGCTGGACAGAAGCGAGAGGGAGACAGAGGGAAATGGAGCAAGCCTCAGCTCATTTCAGGCTCCAGGACACAGGAATGTCTGAGTGGGAAGTAGCTGACGGGGGCTCAGTGGTCCCAGTTCTGGAAGAAGCCTTCCTGTGGCCCAGCGCCCAGGGAAGGGGAGGGGGTCTGACATCTTCTTCGGGCCTGACAGGTTTCCTGGTTTCCAAGAGGCAGGTCGATGCAGCTTATGGAAAATTCTTGGGCCTCCTGGGAAATTTCAGAGGGCAGCAATACACCCTGTCGTGGGAGAAAGTTAGCCTTCAGTTTCTACCTGAGCCCTGATTCTGGTATCTAGGCTTCCTTCACTCTAAGCCAGCCCATGGCATCTTCTGGAAGCCAGGGAGGGCTGCCCTCGGCTCCAGTTCACTGTCTATAATCTTAAGGGTCACCCTGTTGCGTGTCACACAAACAGCCACTCTGGGGGAGGCCGGCGCTGAGACAGGTGGGCAGGTCACACGGGAGTCGTCCGCCGGTTCAGCATGCTAACGTGGAAACCCTCTTTTAGGTCCTGTGGGAAGAAGTCGTGCATCTGGAGGAAGCCAGCATCCTGGTCCGGGGTGTAACTGGCAGCTGTGGTTACTTTGAGGGGCTCCCTGGACAGCGTGTACATGGACAGCTCACCCATGGGAATGGCCCCGGTGATCTTCAGGCCCACGGGAGACGCATCCCTGGAAGGCGAGGCCTCGGTGGACCGTGAGCTGGACCTGGACCGCCGTCGCCGGTACCTGTAGCTTGGCATCCTGGCATATGGTGAGGAGGAGGAGGGCTTAAGGAATTCCCGCTTGGTTTTAAACCTCAACTCTTTATTTTTCTCAATGTAAATGTTTACAGCCAGGACACCCACGGTCTCCGCCACAATAAACGACAGGGCTCCAAAGTAAAAAGACCAGCCGTAGTTGTAATGGTTCTTCTTGTCTTCATCACGCTTGTCACTGGGGTCTCCTGTGTTGCTGGAGATGTAGACGATGATGCCAATGATATTACTGAGGCCTGAAAGGGAAGAGGGCAGGAGAGACTAGAGGTCAGACTCACAGCAGTAATGACAAGACAGAGAACAGGCCCCTGAAGGTGGGATGGTGGCCAGTCTTCTCCATGATATTTATTTACTATGGTAATTTATTTATTTATTTATTTTGAGAAAGAGACTAATGTAGCCCAGGTTTGTCCTGAACTTAAGTAACCAGGGAAGACCTTGAACTTCAAATTAATTCTTCACCTCCCAAGTGCTGGCATTACAGGCCTGCACCATGATATCTGGCTTGGTAACTAATTTTTCTTCTTTTTACACTCTTTTCTTCCCTCCCTTCTTCCTTTTTTCCTTCCTCTCTTTCCTTTTGATTGGGTCTCATGTAACCCAGGCTGGCTCAGACCTCCCTTAGGTAGCCGAGGCTGGCTTTGAATTCCTCATCCCCATTAAAAAAAAAATATTTTCTGTATCTGTGCATTGGTGTTTTGCACACACCACGTGTCTGCCTGTAAAGGCCAGAAGAGGGCATCAGATCCTCCGGAAGAGGAGTTACAGGTGCCTGTGAGCCACCACGCGTGTGCTGAGAACTGTACTCCACGCCTCTGCAAGTACAGCCAGTGCTCTTAACCACGGAGCTGTCTTTCCCGGTCAGAGCTCCCGATTCTTTTGCCTCCACTTCCCAGCTGGGATCAGAGCTGTGCACCACCCTAGCCATCTTGGCAGCTAAGTCCCGTGGGTGTTTGTGAGAGAAAAGTTCTACACTTCTCAGCTGCACCTGAAATCTGGGCTGACCATGTCCCTCAGGGTAACACAGCCTTTACCTATAATCCATCTCTAACTAGTCTGTAACAGCCAACACAATCCTATGCTAAGTAAACAGATGTTATTCCGTCCTTCCTAGTCTGGTCCCTCACCCTGGCTTTACCTGGCAAACTTCCTTGGGACTTGGCATCCCAGGAGTCTCCATGTTCTTTCCCGACGATCCAACTCAGCCAGCTCCCAACCCTCTTATAGGTTTGGAAAGCAGCCAACCTTGGTTGAACTTTGCATACCCACCTTTCCGAGATGAGGTGAAATTCATATACTATCCAATTAACCTTTCTGAAGGACACGGTCCAGGGGCATTTAGTGTACTTACAATGTGTGCAACCCTTCACAATGGGTGAACCCCCGTTTGTAAGACCATCATCTCCTCCAAAGGAAACCCCATTAAGCAGTTGCCCCTCCATCCCTTGCCTCAGTCTTACACATCTGGCCTCTTAAAGTTAACCATGTTCTGACTTCAGACTGCCCTCCTACCGGGACGCACACTCCTGGCAGTGAAGACCACACGCTCAGGTACACTACCATGGCTCTATCTCTAGTCCCATGGGGTAGCCCGACTTACCTGCAGCCACAAAGAGGATGCCTGCACTGAGGACAATATTGTTCTTGCGGCTGTAGATCCTCCCAGCGCCAATGCAGAGCCCTCCAAGCAGGAGCAGGATGGTGCTGAGGATGGGAAAGACACTGGAGGCTCGCACGATGCCTAGGCCAGGGTAGGAGTAAAACAGAGAGGGCGGTGAGTCCAGCCATCCTCTCTGTCATGGCCACAGGTGTTTCTCCCAGGGGTCCTGCTGCTGGACCTAGGCAAACGATGGCTCTAGGTTGGCCGTTGACTCTTCCAGAAGCCACGTGACCAGTAGACACACCTGCCTGCAGGTCACTGGGCCTCTTTCTCACATTGCTTTCAGATGAGAGGGACTGGAGTCTCCCTCACTGGCACTGGGGAGGCCACAGTAACAGTCACTAATGTTCTAGATGGCAGGGACATTCACGCGACAGCTCACAGCCCACCGAGTTCTCTCCTGAACGTACCATAGCTGCATTAGAAGGCTGGGAAGTAACGTGCCCAAGAGCCAGCTTGGATCAACAGTCAGCGGAACAGGCTTTAGCACACTGAATGGGACTGGGTGTCTGTCCTGCTCTGTGACATGCTGTGTGTCCTCAGACAAATTCCTCCACTCTTCAAAAACTCACTTTCCCACTCGTGCACATGGTTTTAGTAACTCGGTGTCTCCTCATCTCTAAGGGGGCACATTCCAGAGACCAAATCGGAGAAGGACCCTGTGTTTCCTATACATACATACCCAGGATAAAATCAACATGTTTACATTTTCATTTATTATTATTGCGGGTGCATGCATGTGCCACAGCCCATGTGTGGAGGTCAGAGGGCAACTCTGGGGACTCAGTTCTCTCCTTCTGTCTTTATGTAGGTTTTGCGTTTGAACTCAGGTCACCAGGCTCGCACAGATAGCAAACATCTCTACCTGGAGCCATCTTGCCAGCCCACCATGATAAAATTTAATCGACAAATCAAACATAGAAAGTGACTGGTGGGAGCTAATGATAAAACAGAGCCACTGCAACACTACGCTGTAATAAAAGTGACTTGAGGAACCTATGGGCTCTTTATTTCTGGCATTTCCCATTTCATAAGTTTGAGTTGCTGCTGACTAAAGTTCCACAAAGCAAAACCACGAATAAGGACTGAAATCTCACAAATTTAGACCGTGAATTAGCGGGAGCCACTATGCTGTGGTTGGTTTTGTCTCTGTGGGGTGACCAGCACAGGGCTGGCTGCCGCACGCACTTCCTAAGTCACTGGGTTCTGTTCAGCAAATCACCGCTGTGTCTACAGATAAAGAAGTACAAGTTCACAACACACGCGAGTCATGGAAGAGGCAGCAGGACGTGGTGAGACGTGGCCTACCACGCTGGTCAACAGAACCATGTCCGAATCCTTGTTCTACCCCTGGCCAGCCTGTCGGGGGTGGGGGGGGCAGGGTCAGGGAACTTCCATGACCACCTGGGTTCACTTTTTCATAACTTGGCCACAGTGGTGATGCCACGCTGGAAGGGCTGACTGTGCCCTCACCTTGTGAATGTGGCTTCCTGTGGGAAAAGGTATTACATATGTGTTTAGAGACCTTAGGGTCTTAAGATAAGACCGTCCTGAAGGGATAAGCATCTTTCTAAGACAGTGGGGAAGGCGTTGAGGGTGAAGTCAGAGGATGGTGACGTGGTCAAGAAATTCCAATGCTCCCAAACTGCAGAAGCGTCAGGGAAAGAGTCTCATTCCCTGAGCATGTAGAGGGGTAGGGACCTGACAGTGTGTCCCCCTTTTGACTTCCAGTTGTCACCCAGGACTCAGTCTCTGGAAGTCAATCAGCCGCATGGTTCATAATGGTTTGCTACAGCCCTTTCGGAAGTGAACGCCCACCAGAGCACAGGGCAGGCTTCCGGTCTCCACCCTGAGCATCTGGGTGGATGGCAAGGGGGTCAGAGGAAGAGGACAAAGACATGGGGGATGCTCAGAGCTCGGCCTTCTCTGTGTCCTCCCAGCTCTAGAGAAATTCAGTTGTGTGGGCCTTGGTGGCGCCAGCGGAGGACCGTGAGTCAGGAAGTGCGGGTAGGTGCCCCTCCTGAGCCAGCTGACTGGCTTGGGGCCTCGCAGCCTCTGAAGGCGGTGTTTGTCTCCTTTCTGTGTGACACAGTGTGAGCCCTTGTTCCACAGAGAAGGGATTGTGTGGGGGCATTAAATGAGACTCCTCTCTCCAGCGCTTCCTCCCCCACTCCTAGCTTTCCTGCACTCCCAGGCTCTGGGAGGCGGCTTCGGGTCGGGTGTGCTTCGGAAACATGCCTCTGAGCTGAGATGGCCAGACTCAGGTCAAGACCCTGTCCTGCCTTCTGAAGACCAGTCAGGTGGTCCAGAGAGAAGGGGACTCCAGTTCCTTCAAAGACACTGGAGGCCTGTGCCTCAGAGCCCTCCATCCAGGTGAGTCCTGCAACCACCTGTCCCTTGCCACAAGACTCAGATACTTGAGTGTCTTGTCGAAGATGTGTCTGAGGGACGAGAGGCTAGAGCCAGCCACACCACGTGACCACATCAAGCTACACGGATGATATATGCCCGTCTGGAGGATGGACGGGGATGATGTTTGTCTGTCTGGAGGATGGACAGGATGGACACTATCTTATAACTTACTCTAGGCTTCATTGTGGACTCACAGCTGTCTCGACACCTGTGCTGAGGCTTGGCACAGACATCCCCCCATCTAGCTGGAAATCCTGAACCTAGGAGGGAGGTGCCAGGTCTCGGGCAAGACAGGCAGGGACCGGACCGTGGGGACAAGACACACCCAAGGAAGATACTACTTAGGGTATGAGGTGGTGACTCCCCCAAGCTATGAGTGTGTAATGCTCAGAGGTCCCCAAAAATCCAGCGACAAAAATGCAACTCAAAATGCATGCTTCTCTGGGAGGCTTAGAAACTTGACGGTCAGGGTTGACTTGATTCTTGAATTTTCTAAGGTAGAGTGAGAGCCGTCTAGCCTCGGGGCCTACTGGGCTGCTGCTGTCTCAGGGGCCTTCCCTTGCCACAGAAACTTCTGGGCTCCCCAAACTACTGTGCTCTGCCACCAGACCAGCACCTGGAGGGCAGAGCTATTTCCATGCCACTGTACCTACTTGCTCGGGATGGTGACAGGCACGTGATAGAGTCACACTTTCTGTCAAATGAATGAAGAAATAAGCGAGATCACCATACGAGCCCCCAGAGACCACTCTCCTGGGCTTCTCTACAGTTTGGAGATAACAGCCTGGACAGAAACCAGAAAGTTGAACACTGAGAATCAGGGCAGCCTGGGAGCCACAGGCCCTGTGGCTACAGAGGCTACGACCTTCACAGGTCTCAGAGTTGCGTATGTGGCTGGCTCCAGGTTGCCCTGTGTTCTGGGGAAATGTGAAAATCAGTTTTCAGGGCCAAGTGTCCCTATCTCCACAGCCACCGAACGGGCACACACTAGCTTATTAAGAACTCACCTCTGCCTCCAAACTCACCAACAGCCAAAGCCTGCAGGCCCGGGGGCCATCTGTCATCTTTCCCTGGGTACCTCTGGGCTTGTTACAAACCAGCAGGTTTCCTTGGGGATCTGATACATTTGAGAACACGTCCTTTGTAGGAGAGACAACTGTCACACTGATACTATCCCTCTGAGGCACTCCTAGTCCTCTGGGGACCCAGGGGACACTCCTGGCAGGAGGACTTGTAGCATCAGGGCCAAAGCTTTGGTCACATGGCTTGTGTGACTCAAGACCCTAACTCTGTCCCTCTCTGTCCCATCCTGGACCCCAGGAGACTGACTGTGTGGACCAAACCACGAGGCTTCCAACTCTGGCTTTTGGAGGACAGTGCCATTGATTGGAATTATTCCCAAGGCTTCTCTCTGCCAAACTGCAAAACAAAGAAGCTGCCACATTCTTCCCTAAAGGTCACAGCTCTTGCCACTCAAGCCCATCCTTCCAGCTCCCTTTCACGTGCTCTGCCTCGCAGAACTGGAAGGATGTCACTCACCCATAATTCATGTAACTAGCAATCCTTGTGTTGCAACCTCCACGGTGATCCATGGCCACTCTAAGGGGATCCCACCTACCTGGTCGAGTGGGAGCCCCTAATATGCAGGATCAGAGAGCAGGAGGGCGACAGAGGAGAAGATACGGGAGGTGGGCATTATTTCAGGTTCTGGGCCTGGCTGGAGCAGCCTGGCATGGCCTTGGCTCCATGGGAACGGCACACTGTTCTATTTCATCCGATGACTCATAATCCAAATCCTTTCTTGTAGGGGAAAAAAATACCCATAATCAGGTGCACAGTGAATTGTGCTCTCTCTGAGGACACACTGGGATCGATTCTCCATGTGTGAGGCTTTGCCCGAGCCCCAGGGGAGCTGCGGGAAGCAGCTCTTTGTGTCTTTTGGCTGATGGGGAAGGAGGAGGGACACAGAAATTCTAGCATCCACTTCTAGCCCCTCTGGCTGCGGCTTCCTGCCGTGTGTGTGTGTGTGTGTGTGTGTGTGTGTGTGTGTGTGTGTGTATGTTTAGAGGCCCACGGATGAACTCTGGGCAGACTGCAGGAACAGGAGCAGTTATCCTCTGGAGTCCAGCACGGGCTGTGGATAGCACCTGGGAGGCAGCACTCAGCCACAGGACCAGATGGGAGCAAGGCTTAAGGACAGCCCATAGGCAGAGTCATTGGCGGTATTAGTCAGGGTCGAAGGGACTCAGGGACACTTGTCAGGGGGGTTCCCTGCCATCTCCATCACCAACTCTGGATACCTTGCCATCTCCATCACCAACTCTGGATACCCTGCCATCTCCATCACCAACTCTGGGGTACCCTGCCACCTCCATCACCAACTCTGGGGTACCCTGCCACCTCCATCACCAACTCTGGGGTACCCTGCCACCTCCATCACCAACTCTGTGATTCCTGGCACCCCAGTAAGCTGTCTTGGCTGGTGAGTTAATCCCTACATAGTGTGCTTCTGAAGTTCCACTCCTCAGGAAGCTGTGGTCTGGGCAGAACTTTTTCAAGACTGGAACTCCTAAGGCTCAGGGTGGCCTCAGATTCACTACACAGCAGAGGAGGCACTTGGTCTCCTGATCCTCCTGCCTCTGCCTCTTGAGTGCTGGTATTATTGGTGTGAACAATCACACTGGGCTCAGAGAGCTTGTATCTTCTCTTTCCCTCCCTCCCCCTCTCTCCCTCCCCCCCTCTCAATTTTAACTTTTATGTTTATTGGTGTGATGGTGTCAGATGCCCTGAAACCATAGTTACAGACATGTGTGAGCTGCCTGGGGATTCTCGGAATGGAATCTGGGTTCTCTGGAAGAGCAGACAGTGCTCTTAACCACCGAGCCATCTCTCTAACCCTATTTAAAAAACAAAAACAAAAAACTGGAGACAGGGGCTGATGTAACCCAGCCTGGACCCAAACTTACTACACAGCAGAGGATGCCCTCAAATTCCTGATCCTCCACACCTCCCAAGTACTGAGATTACAGCACGTGCCACCAAGCTGGGTTTTAACGGTGCTGGGGATGGAGCCCAGAGCTCTGTATGGGTTAGGCAAGCATTCTGCCAACTGAGCTACATCCCCAGGAAGTTCTTGCCTTTAACTTCAATTGCTCCACCAGCGGTCCCTTGAAGCTGCACCCCACTGCTTGGGCTTCACTGGGTCTGGGGCCTTGACCAACTGTACCCACCCACACTCAGGGCATCCACACGTCAGGACACTGATAGGCTCAATCCCACCCTCTGAGCTCAGGACTTCCCCAGGGTAAAGAACTGCAGCAGAGTCCACAGGGCTCACCCCTCTAGCCCCTCCCTTCCTCTCCCCTCCTGATACAAAGCAGCTGGGGTGCTTGGCACTCACGGAGGAGGTACTCTGAGCTGTCATGGTCGTAATCGTTGTCCTCTGGGAAGTGGTTGATCCGGAAGCAGTGTCCTTTATAGATGCCTGCAAGAAGCAAGGGCAAACACAGGCCGTGAGCGTCCTGTGGGTTTGCACACCGTTCATTTCAGACATGGAAGCTTTGGGTGGGTCACAGGGGCAGAGGGAAGAGAAGTCGGATCTGGAGTCCCCACTGCTGAGTGCCCTGTGGGGACACAGATACACACTGAGATGAACCGCAGTCACAACCGTATCACTTATGCTTAAGACTAGACATCATCAAGAAGGAAACGACACGCCACTAGTCAGTGTCTGGACAAAAAGGCTCCAAACGGCAGGTGAGATTCCCCACACCTAAGGGGATTCTAGAACTGCAGCTTGAAAAATGACCAGGAATTTGTTCCTGACGAATGGGCAGAGGGCCTTTCAGGCACAGCAAGACTCATAAAGGCAAAGGCTGTGTGGTTCTTATTCAATATGGTACGAATTCCTTATACCAATGCAAGGATGGTCTCGAGACTCCACCCCCTCAATCTGATTGATTGTAGAGAGCCAAGAAACTTCCAGAAGGGCTAAGAGGCTGGAAGAGTAGGATTCCTGGTTTGTTCAGTAACTGTGGGAGGACGGGACAGTTCTCCCTTCCAGAATCTTCCATCCATTTTCTCCTAATCCTCTGCTGTCCTGTACTGGGGGAATGCCCACCACTAAACACACCAGCAGAGAGGGAGTCACATGGCGGGGTTGGGAGGGTGGGGGGCAGGGGGTGCGCGGAGTCATGTCACTTCGTTCCTAACTGCCAACTCCTCTGCCTAGTCAGCCGACTGACTGACTCTAGCTGAGCTACTCACCCCACCCCCCCGCCCCTGGCCATACCCCTTCACCCTCGCTGTAACTGGTCAGAGCTGGTCTATTTCCAGCTGTAGCCTGTGCCTTTCTCGCAGCTGCTGCCAAGCGTCCTGCTGGCCTCTAGCTGCCCAGCCCGACCTCACAGTGGGTGGGAGTGGTTCTGGAGGCTGGCTGGGTGTGTGCCAGAGGCGCATCTGTCTTCCCCTGCGTCCAACTAAGGTCTCCCTGCTGAGCCGGGAGCATGCCATTTTCCTACCTGGCTAGGAAATGAGCTGCTGGCCAGCTGGCCAACACCAAACTGTCCCTCTGTTTCCCTTCAGCTGCCGCTCCAAAGACCTGTGTGCACTGCTGCGGCCCTGTTGCACGGGGACCCCAGATCCGAGGTGCAGGGGACAGACTAAGGATCTCAGAGGCGACATCTTAGGTGGGATGTACTTTCACAGTGTTTTCTGCGGGATCACAGTTAACCTCGCGTTCCCCACCCACACAGTGGCAATCACCTCAGCTCTCACCTCCAAGGCCCTGGGAACTATGTGAGACAATACCGGCAAAGGGAATGACCGAGGCGGTTCTCGGCGATGGCAACGACCCAGGGAGATTTGCTGCTGCTGGCCCCAGAGTCACCTGTCTTTTGCTTCATGTGTCCCTGCACGATTGAGTCTGTGAACAGATGCAGGGACTAGGGAAGGAAGGGGCAGTCCACCAGAAGAGGTTGGTCCCAGGACATCTGAGGGCTGGGAGACTGGCAGGGGCTCGGTGGGCCAGTAACAGCCTCCACTTCATTCCTAGGACCTGCTACCAGATTTAAAAAATGTCCCCATAGATCTAGAATTGGCCCTTTCCGGAGGGAGCAGCACTACCAAACGCGGCCACTGCCCACCCCCAACGCTTCTCTTTCCCTTATTTTATTTATTTATATTTTTGGCCACTTCCTGAATCTAAAGAAATCACCAAGTCACACCTGCTTGTTGGAGCAAGTCAAATAATAAGAGGCTGGAAGAGAAGAAAACAAACTTTTTAGAGCTACAATCCTGCGGCTGACTTCTCAGGTCTGTGGTCTGTCTTCCCGCATCCTCCCACGCACACACATCCAGGTGGGGTTCTCCTCCAGTTTGAAGGGGTGCTGGGAGTTGGCCCCAAGTGCTTGCTCATACAAAATATTTATTCTACTCCTAGAACCCCAGTCTCTATTTTTTTAAAGAAAAATCTTAATTTTGAGTTTCTGTAGTTTCGTATGCCCTTGTCAGAAATAATAAGGGCAGGGGCTGGAGAGATGACTCCGTGAGTAAAGTGTCTGCCATTCAAGCAGGACTTCCTGAATTGGAGCCCCCAGACCTGTGTAAAAAGCCAGGTGTGGTGGTGCTCAACATCCTCAAGGTGTGGGGTAGGGAGGTGGGCAGATAGGAGGATCCTGGGCATACCAGGCAACCAGCAGAGTCTACCCAGACCAGCAGGCTTCTGGGCACACCAG
>NC_022014.1:60509297-60548522 GCF_000317375.1 Microtus ochrogaster
GGGGTCTGGTTTCAGTCAGAGACTGCCTCAATACATACGGTGAAGAACAAAGAGGGGAGACACAACAGTAACTCAGGTCTCCATACACACATACTACATGCACACTCACACATACATACACACACATGAATAAGCATGATAGTAAGACAGCTGAGAGACATCCCAAAGTCTACTTCTGGCCTCCACGCATGACCATACTGGGGAACACACACACGTGCAATCCCACCCACATATACATAAAAAGAAAGAATTAAAAGAAGACATGGAATGTTCTTTACTCAGTTTCCTGACAAAACTAGCAAGATGTCACAGCTAGGACAGTGACATTGACCTCATGTGATACATAACCTTCCATCACAAGGGTCTCCCCAGTTGTGCCCCACTTCCCCCCATTTCTTTTGCCACACATACCTTCATGTCTACCCTAGTCTGTCCGGGACCCACAGCAGCCTCCACGAGGTTCTCAATTGTGGTAGTTTTGCCCTTTTAAGAACTGATCTACTTCAGGAAGCTAAGGCATGGCATGGTAACCTTTGGGGGTGGCTTTTTGCACTCAGCACAACTCTCCAGTTTGGGTGCTGGTGGCTTGTGCCTTCCCTGGCTGGGCAGCGTTCCATGGCATGGAAACCTCATCCTCTGCTGAATCAGGACCCACAAAAGGATGTCTGCTGCTTCTAGCTGTTCCCAGCAGTGTCGCTGGGGGCGTTCATGTTCAGGTCTTGGGGGGGGGAAATATGTTAATACCACTCAGGGAAAATGCCCAGGGGTGCAATTGTTGGGTCATATAAGAGCAACAAGTGTTTTAAGACAGACTGTCAAGCTGGACTCTGGTATGCTTGTAGCTCCCTATTTTAAATATGGAATATCATATATATTATCTATAGCCGCTTTTTGCCACTGGCCCACAATCACAAACATCTCTCCAATTAAGAATTTCAGTCTTGAGAAAATTGCTATTTTCTAATTAGAAAAAGAGTAAGTCAATAATCAATCCAAATGATGCAGAAAAAGCCCTAAAAAATACCCCATAGGAATGAGAGAGGTGGGGAGCCCCTCCCCCAACACTGAGGTTGCCAAGGGTTTTAGCCTCCACCAGGTGTCATGAATCTGTCTGTATGTCCAACCTGAAGACAAAGTGGGGCCAGTTTGCACACTCCCAGAAACACCTGCTCTGAGCATCCTCCCAATATTTCACTGTTCTCCGCTCTACAGTTAGAGCGTTATTGAACTGAATTAATGAGTTGATTTTTGTGGCACTGAGGACCGAGCCTAGGACTTTGAGCATGCTCAGCAGGTGCTCTGTCCCTGAATTGTCCCAGACCCTTTATGTATTTATTTGAGGAATTATGAACAAGATCATGCAGTCCATTTATCAGCTTTCATAGCTTGTTTGTTTTGAGACAGGGTCTCACTGTTTAGACTAGGCTGGCCTTGAACGTATGAGATCCACCTGTCTCTGTCTCTCAAGTGCTGAGATTAGCTCCAGTATGCCTTGGTTTTAAGTGTTGGGAATGGCATACAAAGTCTTGTGAATTTATGTCAGGCAAACACCCTGACACTAGGCAACACCCATAGCCTAGTTAACTTATTCTGTGTGTGTGTGTGTGTGTGTGTGTGTGTGTGTGTGCGCATGCGTGCGTGTGCACACGTGTATGGGTACACATTGTGTAAATGGTACATGTGTGGAGGCCAGAAGTCAACTTTGGGTCTTCTTCCTCAAGGACCATGACCCTGTTCTTTGAGACAAGCTCTCTCACTAACCTGGAACTTGCCAAACCATCTAGGTGGGATCCAGAGACCTCTGCTTCTTCAGGGTGGGAACCACAAGAGTGTCAACATGCTTAGTTTCTGACATGGGTGTTGGGGATCAAACTTGCATAGCATTTGGCTGGCTGAATTATCTCCCCAGCATCTTGTTCTTAAGCATGTTATTTTCGGGAGCTCATGCATGTCGGCAGTTCCGGATACGTCACTTCTGTTTCATCCAGCTCTGCCCATACATGGTGGGTACCAACCTTTGGGGGAGTCTGAATGCATATGTACTCTACAGTAGCTTTTCTGGTCCCCCATTCCCCTTTCCTCGCTCCCTCCCCATCCTTCCTTTTTTTCTCCCCGCTTTCTCCCAAACCCAGAGGAAAGCTAGCAAAAACGAGAGATCAGCGTCACCGTGGCTTAGCTTTGCTGCCCTCAACGGCATCTTGCACTCTAACTGGCAGAAGCTGGGAAGGTACCTGTGCTAGCCAGCTGTCCATCACTGTGACATGACGTTCCAAAAGAGAGACAAAAGGCTCATTTGGCCCACATTTTTGGAGGTTCCATGTAGACAGACATCTCTATCCCACCTGGTCCTGCAGCCGCTCAGTCCCAAATAAACACAGAGGCTTATATTAATTGTAAACTGTTTGGTCTATTACTTGGGCTTATTACTAACTAGCATTTACAACTTAAATTAACCCATAGTTCTTATCTATGCTTAGTCACATGGCTTGGTACTTTTTATCAGTAAGGCATTCTCTTCCTGCTTCCTCTGTGTCTGGCTTGTGACTGTGTCTCTGCCTTTCCTCTTCCCAGAATTCTCCGAGTCTGGCTGCTCCGCCTCTACTTCCTGCCTGACCACAGGCCAATCCGAGCTTTATTAAACCAATACCAGTGACAAAGCCTCCCCCGCTCCATAGCATCTCCAGCTTGGGGTTCTTTGAGCCTGTGGTATAGTGTTTAGCTGCATACTGTGACGAAAACGTAAGGCTGAGAAGCCCATTGACTTCATGGGGCTGGGAGCAAAGAAAGAGAAAGGAGCTAGGGTCCTCATCTCCTTCATGGGCACACCCCCAATAACCAACCTTGCTCCAACTAGCCCCATCTCTTAAAGACTCCACTGCTTCTCAATCGAGCCTTATTCTGAAAAGAAGGTCTTGCAGATGAAAAGAAAAAGTTATGATGAGGCCATTCAGGGTTTTGGTGGGCAGCGTCTGTTTCACATGTGGGGAGGTAGACCCACTGCAATCAATGTACCCCATCACTGTCTAAGAAGGCAGTGGGCAATGGAGCAGGTGGTCACCCATTGTTTTTGCCCCCACTGACTAGAAAAAGAAAGAGATTGCTCCCTGTCCCTGAAGGTAGGAATTTGAGTATTTCCCTTCAATGTCCTGCTTGGTTATATGTCTTTAGCTTTTTCTTTTTCCTGGTGGCTCCAACAGCCTTCTTCTCCATTCCCATTCTGCCCTCAGGGACAGACAGAAACTCTGTGCCCTGCACAGCACACCTAGTAGCAAATCCAGCATTCAGGCTGCACCCTCCTCCTCCTCTGGACCCTTTGCTTCTGTAAATGGGACCTCGTATTCCCGCTGCCTCAGTTTCCCGGGAGTTTTTCCACAGGAGTTATCTCACCTCCTTCAACCTGTTTATGTGGAGCGCAACAGTTTCAGTCCTGACGAATTCACATTTATCTCTGTCAAGTTTTAATTTTGTTAGCATTGGCTTGAGGCATTTAACAGGGAGAAAATTAATGGCTGATGAGAGAAGTCGGCGAGAATGCCGTTTCCAAATCACTCGAGTTCTTTTTCAGCAGGTCGGGACACTGGCTGTGTTATCTACTAAGTGATATTTAGGGTAGTTTATTTTGAGACCCTGGACTGACCCCACCACAAGAACATGGAGGCACTAAGGGCAGCGTGGTTACTGGCTTGTGTTCACTGGCTTGTGTTCACAGGGGTGCGGCGGCCCTCGGGAAGAGCAGGAAGCCGTGTGGTGGCAGAGGGGTTGCTCTTATCTGTAAGGAAGAAGCCAGAGGGGCCACTCCTGCTTGTGATCCCATGGCTTCCTGTGGAGAAGACGTGCAGGTGTGTCTGTCAGTACATCCGTTCATCTCCTTCCACCATGAGCCAGTTTCCTCAAAAAAAAGTATCTACCAGCATAGGAAACGTCTGGAAAGAAATTTCCCAAGATACGTGCTCTGTTTTATTTCCGGGTGGCAGGATAATGAGTGAGCTAAGTGTGAGAATTCCTTTGCGTTTTCTGAATTTTCTGCCATGTCTTAAGTGAACTACTAAGGCTTATTAGAAAAGGATAGAGCCGCTGGGCCATGGTGGTGCACGCCTTTAATTCCAGTACTCGGGAGGCAGAGGCAGGCAGATCTCTGTGAGTTCGAGGCCAGCCTGGTCTACAGAGCTAGTTCCAGGACAGGTTACAAAGAGAAACTCTGTCTTGAAAAAAAAACAAAACAAAAAGCAAACAACAACAAAACAGAAAAAAAGGATAAGAAGAGACTAGAGCCTTTAATTTTAAGAGAAAACATGGTGATGGTGGCATAGTTGAAATGACTGCAGATGCCTTCAGCTGTGGAAGTTGCCGAGTCAGGTAAGAACCGTGGTGGTAGGTGTGTGTGTGTGTGTGTGTGTGTGTGTGTGTGTGTGTGTGTAGCGGGATAGAGTAGCTTCTCCTTCCATGATCCTTTTGAAGGTTGTACCTCAGGCTTATGCCTCTCTCAGAGAGCCTGGGTGACCAATCCCAGGGACCCAAGGAATTCTGGAGACAAGGGTGTCAGTATGAAAGCTGGGGTACTTAGTCACTCTTCAAGTCATTTCAAGGATGCTGGCATCTGACGCCAGCCTTGGGAAGGGACACCTTAGCAGCCCATTCTAATTAAGGGACTCGTAGGGAAAAGGATGCCAGCTGCTGACTTAATAACAGTGATCATTCGCATAATCCTTTATCTCCTATGTGGCCCTCCCAGAGTGTCACCGCACTCGAGCTCCACCTCACGTCTGTGGCAGCCATCAGCCTTGTGCATGTTCCCTGTCCATTCCTCAACTCGGCTGCACCAATCGTCTCTTGCTTTTTGCTCACGGCAATGGGTAGGTTGCCTGGGGGAGCAGTTCTGCAGGCATCCCTGTCTACCCAACCTGCAGACTTTGTGCAGGGGAGGATGGGGATGGGATCAAGTGGGGGAAACAGTTCCAGTCTCTGTCCCTTGGGCACAGGTTCTGTGGTCCACTCTAAATTACTTCTTTGAAGTGGGGTCAGGACTTCCTTCTTCTCCAACATATCGGTAGAGGCTAAAAGGACAACTTTTGGGAGCCGCTTCTCTTCATCTCACCAGCCCCTCAGTCCCCGGGTGACCTTTCTAGAGACTCCTGTCTCCAAACAAGGCCACATTCTGAGGTACTGGAATCAATGCAAGGTTTGGGGGCAGGGGAATCTTTGAACCTGGAAGACAGAGTTGGAAGTGGGTGCACTGGCCAGGCATGCAAGCAGATAAACCGGAGCAAGGGATCTCAGTTTAGGCTCTTCATTCTGCCTTGCACCCCACTTAGAGGTCTTCTTAGTAATCCACATCCACTCCCATCTCCAGAGAAACTTCCTAATGACTGTGATTTCCCAGATTTCCCAATTGGCATGTTCTGGTCTCCTGCGGGCTGGCTGCCCTCCAGCGAGGCAGGCTGCTGGGAAACCTTTCCCTGGGTTCCTACAGAGAAATGCCAGGCTCTGAGAAGCAGGGTGGACTGGGCTGCACTCCAAGGAAGAGCTAGATTCTTGGCCTACAGTGACACTTCAAGACCCTAGTAAATAATAGAGATTTCACTTTCTCCGTGCAATTTATATTTCCTGAGAACCTGCTATTTTCTAGATGATGGAGTCTAGAGATGCAGCAGTGTATTTTCTCATTATACCTGGTCCCTTTCGCTGGGCACGTGGCTACTACGAATTTCCAACTCTTCCCATGGTCACCAGTCATGGGGTAGGTGACCATACTGTCCTTTGGACTATGAGCAGAAGTGATACATGCCATGCCTGAGACAGGTTCCGAAGCAGGAAGCATACCCATTTACCTCCATCTGCAAGCAACGGAGGAGCAACAAGAGTCACACTGTGGAGGATGACGGTCCTCTGATTGGACCAGTCACTTTCGACTATTAACTCCAGCAGGTGACCAGCTATTGTGCTGGCTGCTCTCTACATCCCAGAGTAATCCTGCTGTGGCAAAAATCAATAATAAGAGAGATTATGGCATACAAAGCCTATGCCTTCTGGAGCTTTTTATTGACAGTTCCTCAGCGGTGATAAAGGAAAGGGCTCTCCAGGACAGTCCAGGGCCTCAGAGAACACACGGCTAAGGAGTCTGGCCAAGGCTCTGGTGCCAGGGTCAGAGAAGCTGTTTCTCATCTCAATGTCATGAAGAGGAGGACAGTTTTCCACTCCTTACATCTCAGGGTTGCCTTAAGCCCGGACTAGAGTCTGGTAAAGTGCAGCCTCTGTCCTCTTCAAGGACGGCTATGTGGGGTTTAGAGCTTCCGCAGCCAAACACTAACGCCTGAAGAAAGTCTCACGCTGCTCTCCCTTCTATTGTTTGGTTTTTCTTTTCTCTGAAACAGGCTTTCTCTGTAGCATTGGAGCCTGTCCTGGGACTCGCTCTGTAGACCAGGCTGGCCTCGAACTCACAGAGATCTGCTTGCCTCTGCCTCCTGGGTGCTGGGAGGCTCCACAGCAACTCTTATAAAGGAATACATTTATAATTGAGGTGACAGCTTACAGTTCAGAGGTTCAGTCCATTATCATCATGACGGGGAGCATGGCAGCACGCAGGCAGTACGGTGCTGGCTACATTTTGACCAGAAGGCAACAGTAAGTAGACACAGAACTGGGCAGTATCCTGAGCACAGGAAACCTCAATCTGTCCCCACAGTGACACACTTCCTCCAACAAGGTCGTACCTACTTCAACAAAGCCACACCTGCTAATAGTGTCACCCCCTATGAGCTTAGAGGGGCCAATTACATTTAAACCACCACAATGTAACCACATTTGACCCTTTACCCAGTTTTTCTTTAATTCAGTATTCCTATAATGATGCTAGGCCCCATGGGAGTGAGAATACACAGATCCCGTTTGGGAGAACAAACACCTTGCATGGGCAGGTGAGTGGACACCCTAGCCAACACAATAAGGGAGGAACCTGTTTAAGAGGGTTCAGAGAAGTTCAGTGCTAGACAGGATATAAGGGGGAGCTGCAAGGGGCTGATCCCTTAAATAGTTCTGGGCAAATGGCAGCCCAGAAAGGAGGCCCAGAAGACCCAGAGATTTGGGCTTTTGAAAGAGAAAAAGTGAAGGACTGAGGACTGAAAAATGTAGGCAGATGCAGATACAACAGCAGCCTGAGGTTCCCTGGAACGGGGCTGCAGTTCATGCTACCTGCTCAAGGTGCCACCAGGACAGAGAGATCATATCGTGAGACTAGAGAGTGACTGGCAGCTAGAAAAACCCGTCATGACTCATACGGGGACTGCTACTCTCTGGAGGCTCTGGATGTCTCTGATGCTATTCCCAGCCTGCCTGGGCATCATTTGGCCTGCTAGGTTTGCCCTACCCAGGGCTCTTGGGTATCTGCCTCTAGTCCCAGAGGGGCTCAGCTCCCTGGGGGACGCCAGGCTGTGCTTGTCCAGGACTCACAAGCTCTCTCTTCGTCATGCCTTCTCACACCGGAACCCTATGTAAGGACACATTTAACCCCGGCTCTAAGCCAGCAACTTCCGGCAGCTGCCGGAGGGCCTTGGGCAGCCTCTTGCTGGCTGCTGTCAGAGCAGGGGGCAGGGGGAGGCTAGGGAGGCGTGTGGATGCGTAAGAGTGTGTGCTTCAGAATCAGCTCATCTCTCCTCACAGGCTGTTGGCTGCAGAAAAGCACCACCATGAGAAGGGATGGACCACAAATCACACTGTTGCAAAAGCACCACCGTGAGAAGTGATGGACCACAAATCACACTGTTGCAAAAGCAACAGGAGAGAGGTTCCAGGGACTAGGACCTGAGAGGAAGGCATCTTCTGTGGTTTCGCTCCCACGGTCATATGTTGGGAACTTTGGGTCCTATAAGGAGATGTTAAGAGGTGATGGGTTAGCCAGGCATGGTGGAATGCACATATAATCTCAATACTCAGGACAGCGAGCAAGGAAGGTCACAGCAAACTTGGGAAAAATTAAACTCATTCAGAAGAAGAGACCCTGAATTGAGATGGCCACAAAAGAGGTTCCCAGCTTCAAAACAGCCTGGAGAGGTGGTTTCTTCGGCTCCACAGTCAAAGTGCACAGGTAGGGGGATCACGCTAGAGATTCAGCTGACCCCAGAACCTGGTTGTGTTGCCCACATGGGGCTGGTCTTGCAGGCTTGCAAAAGCCAAGAGTTACCATGTCCTAGAGGCTTGCATCAATGTTTCAGAAAGCTGCTGAGGTCGGGTTTCCTGTAAGGAAGTCCCCAAAGGACGATTTCCTGCAAGGAGCATGGAGCATTAGTTGCAGGAGCAACTCTAGTAGGTCCTGGAGACGCCAGGACCAGAGGACATCTGTGGAGGAAAGATGGAGGTGTGGGGCAGAGCCAGCCCGAGAGATAGGCTATGTGTGCTGCCCGAAACAGAACTGAGGGCTGGGGCTACTCACCCTTTGCATCTAGATAATGGCACCACAAGGTCCAGGTGCTGGACATGGAGCTGCAGTATTAAGTGTTCTCTCTGCTGGGGATGGGTTTTGCTTTGGCCCAGTCTTTCCCTGCTATTCTCCCCATCCCTTCCCTTTAAAATGGGAACATTTCCTCTTTGTGATCAAATGTTGGAAGAATGTAACTGGCTTATTAATTTTTACAGTGACTTGGAGCAAAGAGATGGCTTTGAGTCTCAAAAGAGGGTTTCCGTTTCTGAACAGTATGGGAGCTGTTAACAGCTATGGAGAATGTTGAAGTTGGAATGAATGCATTCTGCATCATGAGATGACCAGAAGCCTACTGGGGCCAGGGGTATAATATAGTGAGCTTACAAGGATATGCTTGGGTGTCAGGTTGGCAAGGGGTGACCGTGTAACCATTTATCTTAAATTGTCACCTTGATGGGATTTAGAGTCATCTAAGAGATAAACCTCTGGCCCTATTTATGAGGTTGTGAGACAGGCCTTAAGGGAGGTGGTGGGCAGAACCAGCCTGTGCTCGGATGGCATCAGTCTGTGGGCTGGGGTTCTGGACTGAATAGAGAGAAGAGAGATGGGCATTGCGTCATCACCCTTCCTCCCTGACTGCAGCTGCAACACGGCCAGCTGCCTCCTGGTCCTCCTGCCACCTGTTGGTTCTGATGGGCTCCACCCTTAAAGTCTGAGCCAAACTAGACCTTCACTCCCTGAAGTTGTGCTTGTCAGGCATTTGTCCGGTGACAAGAAACGTCACGAGTGCAGAGACACACCAGCCCCGTCCTTCAGAAGTGGGATTCCTTGAATCTATTGTTTTTAATTTTATTTTTTTTTTGGTTTTTCGAGACAGGGTTTCTCAGTGTAGCTTTGGAGACTGTTCTGGAACTCACCCTGTAGAACAGGCTGGCCTTGAATTCACAGAGATCTTCCTGCTTCTGCCTCCCCAGTGTTAGGATTAAAGGTGTGTGCCACCACTGTCCATCTCTTTGAATCAATTCTTACCTCCAAACCAAGGCATCTCTTTAGGGTCTTATGCTATGGACAGCTGGACACAGGGTCAAGTAGGATGTGAGCCACCTGCCATCCTGAAGCCATGCTGTCCCTCTGCAGTGTGACTTCTTCCCTGGAATAAGGTCCTTGCACAGAACCACCCATAGGGACCCAGGCTGGCCAATCAGACACTCCTCCATGAATATAGATTTGAGTTCAGTCAGGAGTCGCAGGAGATGCTGGGGAATTAACAAGAGGAGTATATTTGAGTGGTTCGTGATGGAGGCCTGGCTTTCCTCTTCTCTGGTCATGGCTGAACTCTTCCCTACCTTCCCTACACCCTTAGGGACTTCCACAGTCTTCCACTGAAGTCATTATCTATGCTTGTAACCAAGAGGATCCCAGCTCCCAGACAGGCGAACCTTTGCTTGGGGGAAAGGTATTGGGTTCTGGCTGACTTGGAAGCCTGGACTCTACTGGACGGGGAGTTCCGGAACATTGCTCCAAGATGCGAAAATGCGCACAGGTTCCCAAGAGATCACAGGTCTCGGGGGACAGAAAGGACACTGTATCAGAAGACATCAATGATGCCCGCCATCAGGAAAAGAAGCACGAGACACATGCCTCCCAGCCTCTCTCGGTCTCAGTCACCCTGAAGTTAACCAGCCCAGCCAGTTATCTTCCCACAAGCACCTGAGGTACCATCTCTGAAACAGGGGTATCTACGAACCCCACGGAGTTGCCATAGAAGAAATGAGACGATATAAAACCAAGAGGGAGAGGGGCCCCACAAATGGCAGATTCTCTTCTATCACTGATTAAGAAGGGAGAAAAAAAAGCCTCTCTGCTTGCTCATAGCCTACAGTGAATGCCTCTGCAGTCTCCTGCCGCGGGGCTCTCTTCTCCGGAAACACAGACCTGCATAGGGACCGTCTTAGTGTTTCAGGAAACATGGACCAGCATAGGGACTGTCTTAGTTTCATCACCTGCTAGGTGATGAAACACCCCGACAAAAGCAACTTGGGGGGGAAAGTATAGCTCAGCATAGCTCACAGTTCCGGTTACAGCCAGTCATTGCTAGGAAGTCACAGCAGCAGGGGTATGGGAGAGCTGGTCATGTGACATCTACGGTCAGGAGCAGAGAACAAGGAACGCATGCATGCTGACTGGGGCACAGCTGGCTCTCTCCTTTTCATTCAGTCTGGGGTCCAGGCCACAAAAAACGGCACCTCCCCCATTGTGGGTAGGATGGGTTTTCCCACTTCAGTTAACCCAATTAACAAAAATCCTTCCCAGGCCTACCCGCAAGCCAGTCTAACTTAGATATTTCCTCATTGAGACTTCCCAGCTGATTCTAGATCGTGCCAAGGTGACCATTAAAACTAGCCATTATAGGGGTTTCAGAGGTGACCCTGGGCCTGCGGCTCACAGCCCAGCTCCTGACCCTGGGCCTCGGGCTTTCTCCATCCCTTCTGGGCTCAGCGAGTGCTTGGAGGGCAGCACAGCCCCAGGCTCACCTCCACCAGTGCCGGGCTGAAGAACTGCGGGGATTTTCCAGGCTTCCTGCCGAGATTCATAATTGAACAGAGCCAGCCATTCCCCAACCAATAGCCGTCTTCTCCCCCAGCACCGAGGAAAGGAGTTCTCTGTGCTTTCTCTACTTCTATCTGCTCCATAAGGACCGTGTTTGGATGAAAGCTTCGGGTTGAGGGCTCCGTTTTTTTTTTCTTTCCTCTTTACTTTCTTCTTTCTTTTTAAATGAGGAACAAATACAGTGTCGGATGGGGCAAAACAGATCTCTGCAGATTGCAGACTTTTCCACATCTTCTGTGGATCTCTGGGAAGTTATGTCCCAAATAACCCGAGAGTTTTAATTGGAAGACCTGTGTCGGGGAAGGAACAGTCACAGTGGAGACATACAGACTTCTAAAAGGCACCCTAGGGACTGGCTACTTCATCTCCATCACTTTACTCATTAGGGACCTGAGGCCTGGAGAGGTGAAAGGACATTTCCATGGGGACGGGCTTGCTGGTGGACCAGCCAAGCCTAGATGGCTAATCTCTGGCCTCCCAAGTTCAGCCTTCTTTTGCTCACCCTTTGCTGCCTGCTCTAGGTAAGGGCTCTCAACGCATGATTCTATCACCCTGGTGTTCCTGATATTTAGCCGGTAAGGATAGCGACAAGGCCAAACATTTTCCAAGATGCTGCCCTCCCACGCCAACAAACTCCACCTTAATCCTTAATGTCAAAAGTGTCTTTATTGCTGATGAGTCAGTGGCCTGCAGTAAGTTAAGGGACCACCCCCGTGGCAGACACTGTTAACCGGTCACAAGTGCTAGTCACTCAGTCTGAATCGGGCTCAACACAGCACCCCATCCAGGGACCACTAATGAAGACGCCAGCTGCTCCGCTATGCTGAACAACCGCAGAGGTGGTGGCTTCAGCACTCTCTAGGGGGCGTTGTCTTGGCTCTGCTGTCATCCACCGGCTGTGTGACATAGGTCCTAATTAACCTCCCTGTGCTTCATTTTCCCCACCTGTGTAAAGGGGATCCTAAACAGGGGAGACCTCAGAGGGATTTCTGAAGGTGACAGCAGGGTTTGGGAAGGTCACTGAGCAGGGCACACAGCAAGTGCATCCAATGCGTTACCTGCTGTTATAACCAGGTCACCAGAAGGCAGCTGTTCTAACAGAGAGAGCCCAGGTTGCCTGCCACCTCCCTGGGGCTGCCAGAGAGCCCTCCCTGCCCTCACATGGCCACGACACTGTGACTTTCAGAATGAGCAGTTTGCCTGGCAGTGAGGAGGCCCTGCAGAATGACTCTTTCCCCTCCAGCTCCACTGTTAATGGACTAACAGGAGCAGCCCGCAGCTGAGCACTAAACTCTGCAAAGCCCTTAGCTAAATGCCTTCCAATTTCTCACTTAAGCCTTGAAAATACCTTAAGAAGCAAGAGCTCCCACAGCTGGGGAGGTAGTTTAGTGGTAAAGGCCTTGTCTGGCATGCACAGAGCCCTGGGTTCAATTCCTAGTGACCCCAAAACAACAACAACAACAACAACAAACCCACAAACAGTAGGCACTCCTTGTAAGCCTGTGCCACACAACAAAGACCCAGGCCTAGAGAGGGCAAGTAACTTGCTAGTAGAGTCCCAAGGAGCCACAGAATGCTCCAGGAGAGATGAGAAAGAAGTGTGTGTGTGTGTTGGGGGGGGGGGGCGACAGCATCTGGAACAGAACACACCTGCCAAGTCACTGGCGCCTTCTGGTAGTCAGGCAGGGCTCACTGAGTACACCTCAGGTGAGGCCAGCAATGCCAGCCACACAAAAACCCGATTCAAACCCAGTTTCCAATGCCCGCCCCCTCTCTCCACACCTGTGGTCCACAGTGGCAAATAAACACAGTTATCAGCGGCAGCCTGGTGCTGACATGCCCTTTGGGGAAGAGCCACTAGCGCACACGCTTGGACGAGGCCTCAGAGCTCTGGGCTCATCAGCCACACCTGATGCCCACGTCCTCTGCCCCGATCTCCAGGGAACCTCAAGTCCTGTCTATGCCAGTCCATTGGCTGCTTTCCAAGAGGAGAGCCACTATTTTTGGCCCTCACACGATCCATTCTCCATGGCAGCAGAGACAAATGTCCCCTTATCTTGCCCAGGATGGGTCCCCAAGTACTGAGGAGCAGGTGCCTACTCAGTCATGAGTTCAGTCTTGAATTCAAGTCAATACCTACATGCCCACAGCCTGCCATGGACCAGGGGCCTGGCCAGGTTTGTGGTTCACAGCTGGCCCATCCCTGACTTTAGCTTAGCGGTGACTTGGTGACTTGGACAGCCTTTGACCAGGCCATGGAAGCCACTGGGAGGAAATGATATCTGAACTGAGACTCATGAAGAATCAGTAAGCCAAAGACTAGGAAGATGTTCCAGATGCAGGGAACACAAGGTAGAGTCAGGGCCAGAGGCCGGCGCATGCGCTGGTAGAGTCAGGGCCAGAGACCCATATGCACGAGTGGGTAAAGTTGCTATGGACATAGAAGGGGTGGGGAGGAGAAAGCAGTGTGTCCTAGGGGGCTTTTGTGAACCTGGGAGCCGGGAAAGGTATTGAACCAGCAATGCAATGAGATCAGATCTGCTTCTAGTTCTCCGGGGTCAGGGACAGAGAAGCAGAAGGACCAATCAGAATCCAGACTTTGGGACAGTTTCTCATGGATGCTCACCTGCTGATTTGGGGCAGAGAGAGAGGATCCCCTCAGAACAAGGTATCTCCTCAGCTCTATCACCTAACCTCCCATCCCCTACTTCCAAGCATACTTGGCTTAAGACCACAGTAGTTTTCCCCGGGTCACTTCTTCCAGATTGTACCCACACTCAAGGCCGTCAGTGATCCTGTATTGGCCTTGAGGCCAATACATCGTGGGCTCCCTGTTGGCGGTTCTAGATACGTTGTTGCTATTTGCAGCCCCCCCCCCCACTCCCCCAGATCTCTCTGCTTCAGCTTCTTCTAGGCTTGGAGCTGAGTCCTGGGGATTTTGTTTGCTGGAAGAGAAAAAAGTAGTGAGAATGTAAGAGCCAGCCTCCTTCCCTCCACACAGGCCCAGCAGGCCCAGGAGCTCCAGGCTTTGGTGGGGTTGGAGGCAGAGAAGATAGGTTGGCCCGAAGCCAGGCTGCAGAGAAACCCCTGGGAACAGAGCAGAACAATTGCCATTGAGAGTTAAGCAGGCCATTTATGGGGAGGATAAAAGTTAATGAGAAGCTGTACTCCAGCCCCCACCATTAAGCAAGAGCAATGCTGGTAAATAAACCACATAAAGAGGTGGATTTGAGGCCGCAGCCTGCTCTGCAATGGGAGGTGCAACCGCAGCTTGCTGGAGGAGGGGTGGGAGCCACCTCCATCGCCTTATTAGGAAGCCGGTCAAGGTGTGGACATCATCAATTTCATCTAATTTTCCAGGTGGCTTCTTAATCTCTTACGCACTGTCCCCTTACTAGGGACAGTGGAAGCTAGTCAGGGAAGGAGGTGAGGGCTCTTTGCTAATTTACCTAGAGAAATAAAGCTTTGCTTTGTCTCTAAAAGCCATCCAGGCAGAGAGAGAAAACTCGAAGCTTTGGCTGTCCTAACAGTTTGCACTGGTTCAAGCTTTGCCTCAGGGTCTCGGAGCTGAGAAAGAGGCCTGGGACCACAGCCTGGAGTGGTGTGGGCGCCAAGTGTTACTCTAATGAGAATACCAGCGGCTGATACCTCATGGGGACGTTAGTTCTGAGTGCATCATTTTAACTCTTCTGAGCCTTGCTGTGATCCTCACGTCACAAAAGGAGAAGCCGAGGTCCCCAGAGGTTCTGTAAATGTAGGGATGTGTTTAGAACCCAAACAGTCATCTTCAGGACCCAAGCGTTTAGACCACACTGCTCTACCCTCTCCGGGACCGGTGTGCAAATGGAGAGGGCTGACAATGCCCAGCACGGGAGATGGAGTATTTCACATCACCTCCCCTTTGGCCAGATTCTCAACCGTACAAGGTACCCTGACAACTAAGGAGGAACCTTTTGGAAATGTACCTATTTTTAAAAAAATATTATTATTATCATCAGCATTACTGCTATTTGTGTGAGTGACGTGGGGAGGGTGTACATGCTGGAGAATGCATGTGGAGGTCAGAGAATAATTATGCAGGGTCAGTTCTCTCTTACGTTTTTGTTTGTTTGTTTGTTTGTTTGTTCTCTGAGACAGGGTTTCTCTGTGTAACCACCCTAGCTGTCCTGGAACTCACTCTGTAGACCAAGTTGGCCTCGAACTCACAGAGATCTGCCTGCCTCTGCCTCCCAGGTGCTGGGACTAAATGCTTGTGTCACCATGCCAGGATCCGTCCTCCTACTTTTACAAGGATTCCAGGGATGGGATTCAGGTAGCCAGGGGTAAACCTTCTCAGACATCTGGCCAGCCTTGTTCTTTTTTTGAGTTAGGGTTTCACATAATCCAGGTGGCCTCCAAATTTGCTATATAGTCAAAAAATAATCACGAGCCTCTGGCCATCCCGTCTCCATCTCTCAAGGGCCGGGATAATGGTATACGCCTCTCTCTTAACTGGAGATGTATGTCTTCTGGAGGTGTATTTCCCGGAGGACTCCCCTCTCCTCCACTCAGCCTTGTAGATCCACCAGGTCTTCCAGCTTCATACCCAACGCTGCCTCCTTCCTTCTCCGCATGGCTTTTCACTGGTGTCCTCACTCAAAAGCACCCGCCAGGGTGATCTGATGACCCAGGACTTCCCCACCCTGCGGGAGCAGATCTGGGCATGCCAGGCTTTCTCTCGCTCTCCAGTTCTCTTGTGGGCACCGCCCTCCAACCATACTGTACTGGGTGCAACCCTTATTACACGAGACTGTTTCCAAGCATGCTTCCTTTGTCTTGACCCCTGCCACATCTTGCAAACCTTCAAAGGTCATCAGGACAGGTGCCACACCTTCTAAGAAGCCTGCAGGCTTCTGCTCCTCCATTTTCCCTATGGTACTAGCCTTCTGTACCTACAAGTTGGGCATCAACTGAGTCAATCAACTGTAGGTCAAAAATATTCAGGGAGAGCGTGCGCTCCGAACACTCACGGACATTCCTCTTTATTGCCTAAATAATACAATGTACGTATCCTGTATCAGGACTCAGCCCGCAGACAACTTTCTGCAAGTGACCTGCAAATCCGCAGCCATTTCGCACAAGGGACTTGAGCCTCCTGGAGTTTGCTATCCGTGGCTGGGGTGGGGAGGAGAATCTATTCTCTATACACCCCTCTCCCACCACAGCCTTTTGCATTACCTCTATTTAAACTGTGTTTCAATCCCTAAGCCAGAGATCTTGGTCCGTTGCTTTATAAGTTGGTAAAAACCGAAGAACCCTTGAGGCTGGGGGGATGTAGCGAGCACCGGTCTCCTCTGAGCCTCGGTTCCATACTCAGATACAAAAGGCAGAAAGAAATGCTCACTCCGTGCTCTTCTCCCTTTGGCCCTGTAGTGAGAGAAATACCCCAGGACCTAGAATGCCCAACCCAGACAGGGAGAGCCACAGTTAGGACATCAGTGTCTCTGACCCAAAGATGCCGTGGACCGAGGTGCTTGTCATTGGCCTCCCAGAGCCCACTAACCAGTGCTGGAAGCCCAGGTTGATGTAAAACGGGAAATACCAATGTTCTGGAGGTGAATCCATGGGCTGTACCCCCAAGAAGCACAGTGCAGGGTGCAATGTGACCCGATGTCTAACAAGCACAATTTTAACTGACTTGGAGTATGTGTGTGTGGGCATAAGTCCCCGTGTTTGTGCATGCATGTGGGGGTCAGAGGTCAACCTCAGGTTACACTCCTCAAAAACTGTCCCTTAGCTTCCGTGAGGCAGTGACTCTCACTGAGCCTTTGGGCTCACTGATATGGTTGAGCTACTGGGCCACTGAGCTCTGGGGACACAGATGCCTGTCTCTATCTCCCAGCTCTGGGATTACAAGCACATGCCACCATGCCTGACCTTTTATGTGGGTCTGGGCATTGAACTCAGGTCCTTAAGCTTGTATACTAAGTTTTTTGTTGATTGAGTTATGTCACCAACCTTTTTTAAATGATTTTATGCCAACATGAAATAACCACCGGTAAGCAGGGTGGGTGGACAGTTCCAAGAACAAAACCCAGAAAACCCAGAGATCTGTCTGAATCCTGCCCTCAACATGTCTTATTCTCAAGTCTGGTTGATTCTGGGGTCACGCAGGTAACCCCAAGATAGCGGCAAGCAGCAGGTAGATCCCAGGACTCAACCCCTGCCAGGTTCTACCCTGCCCTTTTCATGCCTCCTTTTCCTTGGCTGGAGCTCAAAAGCCAGATTCCTCAGGCATGGCAAGAAGCCACCTTGTGACCGCAAGCTTTCATTATTCATTAAAGCCATTTCCCTGTCGCTGGAAATCCGGGTTCAGGCACACGGGCCACGCATCTGCAGTCCTCTGTCCTCTCCGGGTCACAGACAGAAGGCAGTGATTCAGACAGCGGCTGCAAAAATGCAGCTTGCCAGGGTGCCGTGAAGCAGGTCAGCGGCTGGAGCGCTGTGGCCGGGAGCCAGCACCGTGTCCACCCAGGTTGAATATTTTACACCTAGTGACTCCAAGTTAGAGGCTTTAGAGCTTCAGCCGGCAGATTAAACTTGATTTGAAACTGGCCCTGGAGGACATTTGTTAAAGAAAAATAAAGATGCTAGATGGAGCCTAATGTCCTCTGCAAGGCGGCTCTGTCTGCTGACACTCTGAGGCCGTGGGCTTCTGGAAATATCCAGGTGTCAGCTCCCGCCTTCCCCACCTTCCTCTTGCCCCCTTTCTGTCCCCCCATCTCCTCTCCCCACCAGCAGCCTCTGCAGAAGCAGCATGGAGATGCTGACAACTCCCTGCCCCCTTTCTGATGTGTCTGCGTGTGCTGTGCGTGCATGTTCACACGGGTATGGGTACATGCGTGCACACGTGTGCGGAGGCCAGAGGTCGTCGTCAAGACGACTCTCAATTGTTCTTTCATCTTATTCATTCAGGCAGGGACTCTCAATCGAACCCAGAGCTTACCAATCAGACTACCTAGATAGCTCCAGGGATTCTGCCTCAGCCTTTGGGGCTGACGTTATAGATGGGCTGCCAGGCCCACCTGGTATTTGCTTATGCAGCAAGTACTTTAGCCTCTGAGCCATCTCCCCAAGCACCCCTCCTCCAAAGCCTCCAACTTTGTATCAATGGATCCCAGAAGTCTAGGAGATAGATACTACTGTTCCATTTCACAGATGGGGGGAAACTGAGGCTCCAGGAAGAACAAGCAGGTACAGAGAGCTGGTTTTCACACTGCTTCTGCTTGGCTCCCAAGTTCATGCTGCTTTCCCATGAGTCACCGAGCTTGTGGTCACTACTGGTCAGAACAGGGCCACTTGGAGATCAGTTCACAGTCTGGCTGAGGCTGTTCATGGCCACAGTGCTACCTCCTTCCCCCACCTCATACTTCGCTTTCCTGTCTCGAGGAGCCAGGATAACAGCAGGATCTCCTGGAGGGTCGGGATTAGAGATTCAGGGAACACATAGGAGGTGCTGATGCACAGCCTTGATGAGCCTCCTGGGTTTCCAGACTAAGAGGAACAAGCACTTGGTCACCGATCGCCTCTTCACTCCACTGCCGTTGTCTTTGAGGGGCAGGAGCGGGCAGACATCTCATGCACTGGGTTAGCCGGTGCACCATGCACTCTCGCCGGCATCGCGATGGGGGCTTAGGCAGATGGATGGCTACAGGTAGGGATGTGTGGTGATGGCTTAAGAGGTGCGGCCCACAGTGGCAGCTGCAGCAGCAGCAGGAACCACGCTGGCAATGAAGAGGAAGAGCAAGAAGCTGGGTCTGGCCCGCCCAGCCTCTCTGAGGCCAGGCCTCCAGCTGGGCCCTAATTCGCATGGCCGCTACCAGCACTCATTCATAAATGATGAAAAAGCTCTCAGCAAATGCTGAGGAGCTCTGCATCAGGCCCCAAGGCCCCTGCTGGGGACCTGAGAGCCAAGCAGCCCGAGTCCCAGGCACTCTGGAGTTGGCGAGTCTACCCGGTGTGAACTCTGAGGGTCATTACAGCCAGTGTCTCCCTGGGCCAGTGAGCAGGGCTGACTATTGACATTTGACTGCTGGGGACAGGTATGAGGCACGCTCTCAGGATTTCCCCCCAGGATCTCAGAACAGCAAGGTTTGAAGGTTTCTTTTTGCTGACAGGGTTTGTGACAGCTGGCACTGGAAAGGCCAGACTGAGGAACATGTTTTCTGATAGTCTGGGGAGTCAGAGACCAGACCAAGGCAAGGGAAAGCAGGCATGATGGACCCTATTGGTGGACCAGACTTAGCCTTTGGAATTAAAGCCGGTTCCATCCAGGAGGAGTCGCCAAGACTACTGGAAACACACTAAACTCAAGTCCTAGCTGCCTACTGTCCCCATCATCACAGGGAGACTCAAAGGTAGCTTCACCCAGAGGTGGGGATTTCCACCGTGGACCTCCACAGCTCCTTTCCTAAGGGGCCCTGCAGAGCAACCCCACTCTCCTGGAAAGTCTGCGTTTATCTGCAGTCTAGCCAAGGGCAGGCGTACATTGTATGGGTCCCTACGTTTGTGTAACTGGGCAGGTCCTCTTATAAAAAAAAAAAGAACACCCAGTAAAGGCTGAGTTGAACTAGGCCTTGGTGGGATGGGGCTACCGAGGCAGCTGTTGAGGGCTCCCCAGCCGCAGGAGTGACAATGTATGCAGAAGCATTTGAAACACAGCAGCCCTTCCTATGACTCAGGGAGCCCCGCACCAGACGGGTGAGCTCTGAATCAGGGTCTGGGGAACTTTCGGACTTACAGGTTCCTGCCTGACACCATGGCCCCCTCTCCCACCACTAAATCTACACAAGCAGGACTGCTTCAAGCTATGCAAACCTAACGTTCTCTGTCTGAGAAACGGTGTGGTGGTGGGCAGAGACGGGTACTCGTGATGCTATTGGGAAAATGTTTTTTAAGATTTATTTTTAACTTTAAAAATATTTGCCTATTTTGTACAGTCCCTTGTGTACAGAGCCCTCCAACTGAGGTGTATATTTGAATAAAGGATATGTTCTCCATGTTGTCCAAATTAAAAAAAAAAGATTTATTTTTGACTTCAATTGTGTGTGTGTGTGTGTGTGGTGTGTGTGTGAATGTGGATACAGATGTCCTCGGAGGTCTGAGGCATCAGATTCCCCTGGAGCTGGAGTAACAGGCGGTTATGAGTCACCTCACATGGGTGCGGGGTATTGAACTCAGAACCTCTGTAAGAGCCCTGAACCACCTCTTCAGCGCTCTGGAAGTTTCTTATTGCTACATGCTGAGTACCTGGGAGTATCCAAGATTAGACTGAAAAAATGACAGGCAGGTGGATGGACGGTTGATGGGGGCTTGTCAGTCAGACTCTGCTTGTCTCAGATTTTACAGCTTCACATAGGGACTCTTGGACTGACCCAATTGTGAGATTTCAGGAGATAAGTACAGATGCCCCTTTGTAGATGAAGATTCTTCTCCTGTGTATGTATGCGTGTGTGTATGTATATACATATATATGTGTGTATGTATATATATACTGTATATATATTGTGTGTATGTATATACAGATGGTTTTATTACTCCCCACACATTACAGCATGACAATGACTTACATTGGCATTTATATTGTTTCAGGTACCGTAAGTCATCTAGAGACCGTCTGAAGTACTCCGGAGGATGGTCAAAGTTGATACGGAAATACCCCCATTTCATACAAAGGGTCTGACTATCCTCGGGTATCCAAAGGGGTCTGGAACAACCCGTATGGATAATAGGGATCTACTGAACAATGGAGAACAGTTAGGTTCCCTGTTCTCCCCTCCTTCCCAGATCCACTCAGCCCATTTGTTCACCCAGCAATCACATTCACTTAGACCAGTGATGTGGATGCTCTGAAATCCCAAGTGGAGTTCACTAGCCCCGCCCTCCAGGAACATGGCAGATACACTGTACCCAAGTCTAAGCCCAGACTTGGAATTCTGACAGCTGAGTAAGGAAGCGTCACCATCACTAGGGATGGCTGAGGCTTGGTGATGAGGTTACATTCTGGGGGATGCATGCAACAGTGGGCAGCCTCTCCCTGACCGAGTCCATTCCAGCAGGCAAGAAGACAGTAAGGCTGGAAAAAGTGGTGCAGAGAGAGGGATTTCAAACCACAATTCTACTTTGAAATGGGAAAGCAAGCTCAGTCTTCAGATCCTTTACTTCCTGCTTCCTGCGCACTTGGACATCACGCTCTGAGATGTGCAGTTTCTGGCCATCACCTAGAGATGACTTTGATTTACAAGTGTGTAGTTGGCATTTATCAGGTCATATCATGGGCTCCTATTTGGGGAATGACTGGGGGAAATTATTTCCTTTCTAGATGTTTTTTTTTTTAAATCAGGGTGGGGGTACTCTCGTGGGCTGGTGTCCTTACCCATGTGACCAAGGGGCACTGATAGTCTAACAGAAGCTTCTTCTAAGGGTTTGAACCAATATAAAGGACCAACACACTGATCACACGGGAGCAAAGATGCCTGTCACAAGCAGGTATCCTACAGTCCCTGGTCCAGGAGGTGACCAGGACAGAGGGTCACCTCTTCTGGGCTCTGGATGCTGAGAACGGGAATGGCAGCTCATTGCAGCAGAACAAGTGTCTCCAGATTGAAGATCTCAGTTCATCTTCTCCTTTCTCCAAGCAGAGCTACTGTGGTTCCCACCATTGGAAGAAACAGAAGGGTATGGAAAATTATGACTTTTTTTTTTTTTTTGGTGAATCCCACCCAAGACCAGGCTAGAGTCCCACAGGCCTTCAGGCTCCAGGATGCTGCGTTCTCCCTTTGAACCACCAAGCCCGTGATCTGTGTGCTCAGGGGAGGGAGGAGGGAGCTGCCATTTGCTGAGCGTCTAGCAACTGCCTGGGTTTGTGGTTGAGCTGATCTAATCCTCACAATAGCCCTTTAAGTCTGGCATTATCATCTTCCTTTTATAAATAGGGATACTCAGATTTAAAGAGAGCAAAAACAAATTCCCCGAGATCATGCTCCTAAACCAGGAACAAAGGCGGAATTCACAGTCAAGTTCATCTGCCTGGGAGTCACCCTTTATAATGGAGCCCCTCCATCTGTGGCAAGCAAATCCTAAGGTGGCCCCAAGATATCTCCTGGAGGGTGGGTGGAATCTAGGAATATGCTAAGGCGATTATGTAATATAGATCGCTCGTGCAGGCTGGAGAGAAAGGAACTAGGGAGGTGTGTGCCCTCTGCTCCCAGCCTGGAAGCAAGCAAAGGGCCTCGCTTGTGAACTGTCAATGGGGTCATGGGGCAAGCCACCATGGTGGTTTCAAGGCCCCTGGATGATAGTTAGCAGGTCAGTAGGCCTCCAATGGACAACCACAAATGCTGTGTTTTCTGTCAGCAACCAGCAAGCTTGTAGATAAAAGAATCCACACTCCAGGAAGGAGCGTATCCCATCTGTATCTTTGGGACACTTGAGAAGAGGGCTTAGGGATATGTCCCCATTTCCAAGCCACAGAAACTGTCTTTGCTCTCTGAAGCCATTGAGATTTGGTGATGTGGTAAAAAGTCCTTTTTTTTTTTTCTTTTTTTTTTGGTTTTTGAGACAGAGTTTCTCTGTAGTTTTGGGGCCTGTCTTGGAACTCGCTCTTGTAGACTAGGCTGGCCTCAAACTCACAGAGATCCATCTGGCTCTGCCTCCTGAATGCTGGGATTAAAGGTGTGCGCCACCACTGTCTGGCTTTTTTTTTTTTTTTAATGAGTATATGTTTCACAGAAAAAGTCCATTTTGCCTTTGGGAGCTCAATCCAGACTTGAAAAGAGTTATGGCCCCCAAAAGAAATTTATGCAACCATTGGGAAACTGTTTCATCTAAAACTCAAGTTCCTACAACAGAAATGGGCCTACGGTTAAGACTTATATCATGTGTATGCATTCTTAGACTCCACAGTGAACTGTGTGTGTGCACACATGTCCATGCTCATGTGTGTGCATGCTTAGACTCCACAGTGAACTGTGTGTGCACACACGTCCATGCTCATGTGTGTATGCTTAGAATCCACAGTGAACTGTGTGTGCACGTGTCCACACTCATGTGTGTGCATGCTTAGACTCCACAGTGAACTGTGTGTGCACACGTGTCCATGCTATACAGGCCAGAGCTTGACCGTGGGTATGGTTCTTCAGTTGTTGTCCACTTATTTTTTTTTTTTTTTTGAGACAGGGTCTCTTATGTCTTAGAACTTCCCAAGTAGGCTAGCTCGTGAACTGCAGGGAGCCACGGACTCCACATTGCCACTCCTGCAATGAGCTTGAGCCACTATGCCTGGCGTTCTTTTTTTTCTTTTTTTTAAGATGCATTCTGGGGTTGAACTGAGGTCCTTGTGCATAAAAGGCAAGTACTTTCACTGACCGAACTATCCCCCCAGCCCTTCCAAAGTGAGCTATCAACACACAGTGGCTAACAAAGTTGTGTGAATTTTAGTCTCTTTCAGAGTGATGCACAAAAGATTTTCAGGAGTCAATTGATTTTGGCAATCCTAGGTGAGGCTGAATTCATTCCGACTTCCCTTCCTGAGGTTGCTATTACTAAGTACCACATATTGGGTGGGTGGCTTCAAACACCCGATTTCATTCTCTCTTGGACCTGGGAGGCTTGAGGTGTGGACAGGGGCCAGGATCTCTGGCTCAGAGGGCAAACCTGCCTCGTCTTCTCTCTTCTTCCCTGTGTCTCTCATAAGCACCCAGGTTATTAATTCAGGCCACTTTGGCAGAGAATGACCTCAGCTTAACTTGATTACATGTGACTCTAAAGTCTCCCTCAGGTCCTGGAAGTTAGGACTCTAATATGTCTTTGGGGGTGGGCACAGTAGTCTACAGCTGCCCCCCATGCTACATATGATGTGGCTAAAAAACCCCTGCAACCCTCGCTTCTCCTGCCACTCCTGACCCTTTGAGATGATATGGGTGGGATGCCTCTGCCGACAAATTTCTAGGACGTTCAGGCCCCTGATGGCTTCTGGAGAACAGTGGATGGCATGGGACATCCGGGATAAATGATTGATCAAGACAAGGGGCAGGCGAGATACACCAGGAGAGGGTGTGGGTGTGGAGGGGCAGGGTTAGGGCTAGGGCAGGGTGCACCCTGAGTTCCCAGGTTAGTTTTCTAAGAACAGAAAAGCTGCCCTGTAGCTTCAAAGAAGCACAAGCACTGCCCATTCCCAGTGCCGCCTCCTCTTCCCCGGCTCCTCTGGCTGCGTCTCTCTCATGAGCAGCAGTGTAGAGGAGGAAGATGCCTCTGCAAGGTGCCTCAGACAACCAGAATGGCCAGGTCACAGGGAGAAGACAGTGGAGTTTCGATGCCCATGCTCCAGCTTGAGCTGTCCCACTACCCCACCTGAGTGTGGGTGACAGGTTCCAGGCAGACACAGCTTCAGGTGCTATACGAGGAATATGTGTGCTCCCTGGTGGGCACCAACAGGGAGTCATGTAGCCAGCTTGGGGACTGTCAGGATAGTGGCTATGCACGTTCACATGTCATATGTATGATAAATAGATGTACAGTTGTGAGATGTCTACACACACGTGCACACTAATTGCTTTCCTTCCTTGGCGGACCTCCAGGGCTTGCACACACGTGTGTGATCTGAGGCACATCAGCATGCATGAACTGGCAGAGAGACCAATAGGAGACACTGCTCACCAGTTACCTGCCTCCTGAGAGTCCCTGTACTCCAGGGATCTCCCAGTTTCCCCTGCCTATGGTGCTTGGCCAAAGGGAGGCTATGTGTGGGGTCTTTAACAGGAGGCCACTCGGCTCTGGTTCTTTGTTATAGCAGCACTGGTTGGGGCGTCCAGTAGGCTCTATTCTATCCTCTCCACCTGGCCTCAGGGTCTTGAAGTCACCTAAGGAGTGGCCTGTCCCATTATTGTGCTTTGGCTTCTCCAGGGACCAGAACCAGGGTGCTGACAGATAAAGGTCTCTAGACTGTTCGTGGGGGCCATGCTGCCAAGCAGCAATGTGGGAAGGAGGCATGAACAGGGTGGGAGGAGCATGGAGCGCGGTGGGAGGAGCACGGTGGGAGAGCAGGGTGGGGAGGAGCATGGAGCAGGGTGGGAGGAACATGGAGCAGGATGGGGAGGAGCACAGAGTACAGTGGGGAGGAGCATGGAGCAGGGTGGGGAGGAGCACAGAGTACAGTGGGGAGGAGCATGGAGCAGGGTAGGGAGGAGCATGGAGCAGGGTGGGAGGAGCATGGAGCAGGGTGGGAGGAGCACGAAGCAGGGTGGGGAGGAGCACGGAGCAGGGTAGGGAGGAGCATGGAGCAGGGTGGGAGGAACATGGAGCAGGGTAGGGAGGAACACGGAGCAGGGTGGGGAGGAGCACAGAGTACAGCGGGGAGGAGCATGGAGCAGGGTGGGGAGGAGCACAAAGCAGGGTGGGAGGAGCACCAGCTTGTCAAGTTCTTCCTGGAAGCAGAGCAGGTAAGCCTCCCTAGAAGGTCCAAATCTTCCCATGTCCCAGCTGTGGGCTCCTGCAGGCAGTACTACCTGCCCCATGGCTTCCTGAAGAACCGTGCATCTCCTATCACCGCCTCAGAGACATTCATCACTCTCATCCTGCATCTGGAGGGCACCGGCCTCCCTGGACAGTGGCTAGGGACATGACTCTGAGACCGGACTGCCTGGTTTCAAATCCCAACCTTAGCCCCGCCACTTGAGAAAGTTCCCGACCCTCATGGTTTTTCAGTTTCCCGATCTGTGAAATGAGGATAGTTAAGGCACAACAGCCTCGTACAGTCTGTCCAACTAGACCAGGGCAGTCAAGCCGGCTTATCCTGCACGTGCCCACACTATGACACGCCATCCACTCCATCACCCACAATGGGTACCCTACATTCCTGCATCTGGCCCATTTCTCGGAAGAGAAACAGAAGAAGTGCCATATTTTCTCCTTTGTTCCCCTGTCCTGACTCAGTTCCCTCTGTGCCCGCTCTGGATTCTCCTCAGATGTTTCTGAAAATGTCCTGCCCTGGGCCCTGCTCCTTCCCTCCCAGTCTGCATCGCACAGAGGCAGTGAGCAGTTTCACCCAGCACCTCCTAGCCAGGAGGGCAGACACAGACTTCTCGAAGAGCAGGAGGACAGGACCTGTTAGATCCGGCCTCTGCCTCTTCCCAGCCCGACTGCTTGTGCTGTCTGCTCGGACACTGCTACGTGTCTTGGGCAATCCAGGGCTTGCGCTCACATGCCCCCCATGCCCAGGGTTGCAGTTGTTGCTGAATGGCCATGGATGCTCAGAGCATCCTCCCTGTTTCCTCGCCCACCTTCTGCCCTGAACCCCCTTTCACTGTTGCCCTGATGAGTTCATGGTTACCTTCTCAACCTGGCTCACATGGTGCCATCTACAGAACTTTCCACAACAGAGAGCCCCCTTCTCCCTGTCTCACTACCGAAGCTCCTTGTGTGTGCACGGTCGTGTGCATGTGTGTGTGTGTGTGTGTGTGTGTGTGTGTAACCCTGATGGGGGTGGCTGTCCCTCTCTCCACACTGGACGCTCACACTCTCTGAGGGACAGGCTAGCATTCTCTGTGTCACTGGAAACTTTGTCATTAGGTGTCAGCTGATGAACAGAGCACAAACCCTGTGACTGTATGGAGACAGGTGTCTCATGTGGCCATTCCTCCTGCCTGAGGAACTCTTGTACGCTCTCTAAAGCAAAGAGGCAGTACCACCTCCTCCGTGGAGCCTTTCCTGATTTCCCCAAGGCTGACAGAAGCCAAGGGTTCCAGCAGCTCCTCTCCCACCCGGAAGTCACCCGAGGGTAGGCTTCCTGCTAAGCAAGCGACTGGAAGGGGATCCTGCTGGAAGTCAGGTTAGGCCACACCTGGATAAGTTCAAGTCCAATTCTCTTCCTGCCGTGTAACCTTCGGAGGCTGGTAGACCCCACCTTCCATGGGGTTCGTGAGAATTCCAGGAAGCTACAGATCCTGATGCATGACCCTGTGGGAGGCCATGTCATACTAAACAGCCTTACATCCCAGAACTTGCCCATAAAGACCCCCTTCTCCCAGCTTCCAGGGCCACACAAGGCAGTTGAAAGTTTGAACAAACGAATGAATGAATGAGTCCTCACATTCCTGGAACTTAGCACAGGGCTGGCCACAGACACCTCCAACAAGCATGCGCTGGGTTTATCAGGTTCAAACAACAACAGCCAGAAACCCCAGAGCACGAATCATCATTGGGGAAGAGCACCTGAGGGCTGGAGCAGGCCACCTGGGGGCCTTTGTCATCCCAGATTGCATTCTCTTGTGGGGAAGTTTTATCGAAGCTAATACAGAGAGCACAGTCCCCAGAGAAGAGTTAGACAAACAAACCGTCTACATCCATGTAACTCCCACACTGGTAGAGACAGAACATGTTCACAGCCTGGCAGGCTCTCTCTACCTCTCCCCACCAACGGCGCCCAAAAGAAGCCATTTTGCTGCTGTCACCTTCGACAGTCTTGCCTGCTCTGGATTTGATCTGAATGGAAGCCTGCCGGCCGCATGGGCACACTGACTTCCGCCTGATTGATGCCAGTCAGCAGGCGAATGGCATGGCTGGGATTCAGGTGTGAAAGTGTGACTGCGGTGGCAGCCCCTGTGGGACCTCCTCCAGGGGGGGGGTGTGGTGAATGTCGTCTCCAAGAGGTGTCTCAGCAGAGCGTTCCCTGTATCGCTGAGAGCACCCCATCCTCAGAGCCGCCCCCAGTCTCACAGTGGTCTCCATCCATGTGGGCTGCATGAGTCAGATCCGGACCCAGCATCATGCAGAGTTGTGGATCCACAGCTCTACCTCCCTCCTCCGTGAAGCCTGCCACGCCAGCCTGGCCCACAGCCAGTGTACCAGCCACTGTGATGACCCTGCTGGGTGGGTCCTGCTCTTCCCGGGGCCTCGACTGCTTGTACTGGGACCCCCCAATCTCCTAGGGTCATTTGGGATATTTCAGAGACAATACAATCCCCTCCTCTTCCTTATCACGCAACAGGCATGTGGCAGCTTTTAGCAGAGGATGGAGAAAGCGTTCAGACCAGGCTGTGGGGTCAGAGACCCGAGTGACAACACCCACAGTGTCCCAGGCAGTCACAGCGATAAGTCAGGCACGCTGAGATGCCAAGCTGGGGCTTACCATGGAATGTTTGTACCGTGGTTTTGGCAGGCCGCAGCCAGCACTGTTGCCAAGCAGCAGCTGGTATAGCTGAGGTGCACAGACCCAGGGTTCACTACCTGCTGGCTCCTCTGTTCCTCAGTTTCCCCCTCTATGGGAAGCAGTGGCAGTGCCTACCTCGGGAGGGAAGCTGAGGGTTAACCAGGTGAATGTATACTAATGTGTACAACCACTCGGGGCAGCTGCCGGCACACAGTAAGGGCCATTGCAGCTACTAGCTTCCCTTCTGCCCACACGCTACCTGACTACTTGGTAGTTAATTCAATAATTAATTAAACACCGTTAAGTCCTAGCTGTTAGAAGGAGAAAAGCGAAGTAACATAAAGGGAAACGCACGGAAGGGGAGATAATAGACATTGTGCTGGGTCCGCAGAGAGCGCTTGGTAGTTGTTAGAAGATTTGTAATTATACTAAAGAGAAAGGTGATCGGGAAGGGTGGGTGGATAGTTGCTGTCGTGGCGGAGAAGGCACACACCCTCAGGACAGGAATGGGCTAACCTGGGCTTCTTCTTCCTCGGGTTGACTTCTAAAAGGGGAGGGGGCTGCCTGGAGGGGCTTGGACTCATCATCTCCTCAGTGCTTGGCAGCAGCCCACATTTTACAATGGCATGTTGATTTTAAGCCAGAAATGGGCAAACAACCACACACACACATACATACACACACATACACACACTATGCAACCACACATATAATATATAGAACGTAATCATGTATAGCCTATATCATAACTACATATAATCTGAAATGCAGCTACCATATATTTTACATATATAGACACACAATGCAACTACACATATATACAACGTAACCATATATAACCTATATCACAACTATATATATAATCTATAATGTAACTACCATATTTTTACATATATCTATGTGTGTGCATATATACCTATAAATGCACACACACATATAAAATCCAGGTAACTTTTTTTTTATTCTTCTCCAGAGATCGGCAGACTCAGGAGAAATAACCACTTCCGAGAATCTGAAGGGCCTTGCAGGGCCAGAGACGAGTGCTTTGTTTTCAGGTTCCAGGAAAGACTGAAGAAGAAAGGAGTGACGTCACTGCCAGAGGGATGGCAATTTTGATCAGAATCAATAATAACCTTCCCAGGTCAAGAGAGGCAAAGGAGAGCTGGAGAACCTGTGCTGGCATCCACGGCCTCTCCTGCTGGGTTCATTTACACCTTTGTCCTAACCGAGACCCCGGCTAGCTGGACGCAGCGTGGTGACCCGGCCTTCAGGACAGACAGGGAGCTGACACTTGTGCATCAAGTGGTGTTTAAAGGGCCAAGTGACTGTGACACCAAGAGAAAGGGGTCACGTTCACTAGCATGAAGAGGCCCCGTGGAAGGTGCTTTTCCTCCCATGGACCTTTCTATGCACAGATTTGTCCAAACTTCACACAAATGGAAATTTTCTTTTTCCTTCCTTCCTTCCTTCCTTCCTTCCTTCCTCCCTTCCTTCCTTCCTTCCTTCCTTCTTCCTTTTTTTTTTCTTTTGGAGAGAGAGCCCTTTACTGAAAGAGTGTGAGAAATCTTAGTGCAACGAAGCATTGTTTAAGCTTGTCACAGGGGAAGAACCCCAGGGGCTGGGGGAAGCAACAGATCGAGGCTGATTCTGTCTGAACATCACTAGAGTCAGTCTGGCCGTCCCTAGGGAGGTCTCAGGACCTTCGGGGCTTGCCATGAGGTACTCGGCTTTACAGATGTGATAGAAGTCCCCGAGAGCCCACATCTGCATTTCATTTTCTCAATTACTTTGAGTGCTTTTTATGGACAGAGCTACGTCTCCAGGACGAAAAACCCAGTGTGTAAACTGCAACATACAGGAAATGAAAGAGTCGGCTATGGATGGCTCCCCAGAGCTTTGATCCAGGAATCAATTTGGTTATAAGTCAGGGGTGGCCAGTCGTGAAACCCTGGCCACAAGCCATGGGCGTGGCGACTAGACGCATTTAAGAATAAAGAGGTGAAACACACCTCTTCAGTGTGTTAGTGGAGAAGAAACACACACATCCATTCATCTGTCTGGAGCCAGGCCCAGTGGTTTATACCACCCCCTCCAACATAATAGAAAATTTGGGAACCATAGGAGATAAGATAAATCACTGGTTGCCGTGACTACTGCATTAACATTTTGGTGAATTTCCTTTCAATATTTTCCCAGCCTAATAAAGCAGCCATTGCCATAGTCCCATCTACTCTGCACCCAGCTGATCTTTAAAGGGCCCACAACCGTGGGGTTTTTGCTAGCTTAATTCGTTATTTAATAGAATTCTCTCTGTGTTTAAGAACACTCCTAATCATGGCAGTGTTAAAATAATACTTTTTTCTTAAATCCTGGAAATGCTTCAAGGACTTTAAAAAGGCTGCCTCATACAGGAAGTGAATTAAATATGGCCAGCCAGGAAGGGAAGAAGAGAAATGATTAGAAATAAAAAGGAAAAGAGGGAAGATGGGGGGGGGCGGGGCTGGAGAGATGGCTCAGAGGTTAAGAGCATTGGCTGCTCTTCCAGAGGCCCTGAGTTCAAGTACCGGCAACCATTTGGTGGCTCACAACCATCTGTAATGAGATCTGGTGCCCTCTTCTAGTGTGCGAGCAGGACACTATACATAATAAATAATTAAAAGAAAAGAGGGAAGACAGGAAAGAGGGGGGAGAAACTGACATTTATGGAAGGAGGACTTGGGATGGGGAGAGAGCTCAGTGGGTGAGGTATTTGTGATGCAAGTCCCAGGACCCAAGCTCGATGTCTGGAGATGTGGCGTGTGTCTGTCATCTCGGTGCTGGGGAGTAAAGACAGGCAGATGCTCGCGGTTCTAAGACCAGCTAGTCTCATTGAATTGGTAAGCTCTAGATTCAGTGAGGGACTCGGTCTCAAAAGATAAGGTGGAGTGAGACCAAGAGAGACACCTGGCATTGAACTCTAGTCTCTCTCTCTCTCTCTCTCTCTCTCTCTCTCTCTCTCTCTCTCTCTCTCTCTCTCTCCACACACAAACATACATGGCAGAGGTGGTCAGGTATGTAAGTGGTGGTGGCCATGTTGGCACGGTGGTTACCCAGGCAGAAAGGAACCTTTGGGACACGTCAAACGCCACCACTCACGGACAAAGGAGCTGACTAGCATGAGAAAAGGAGCCAGAAACTCCGAGGCCAGAGAGGCCCAGCCTCAGGGCCTCAGGCTACATGCTGAGGGTGATCACCAAGGAGGAAGAAGTGGGCCTCGCTGAACGGATAGGCCAGTGGGACCTCTCAGCCACCAGGCTTCCACGTTCGGGAATCTTTGGGCTCCTTGGACTCGAAGACAACAAAAGCCATTTTTTTTTTCATGCAAGAGGAGTCGGCCATCAGGAGGAATCAGAGCCCCCTTTGTATGACAAGCCAAACTGCTGAAGCGAGAAAACGTCTCGGGCGAGGGCTCAGATGCTCGCCTGGGGAACCCTTGCTGTCAATGTGCACTTGTTATCAGGGCTTTTCAGCGCGAGGTCCGGAAGCAGCGCTGGGTAGCCTCACCCCACACCCACCGCATCTTAATGGCTGGGCTGTGCAGTCCCTGGATGGGAGCCTGGGTGTCCTGAGATGTCCTAAGGGAGTCTTGGGGTGGGGGTTCCTCTTTTTTTCCTTGACCATGATTTGGGGTGTGGATTATGAGTGAGATGTGCAGAAGTCCTGGGGTATAAACACCGACGAGAATTATTTCTTCTTTCCTTCCTTCCTTCCTTCCTTCCTTCCTTCCTTCCTTCCTTCCTTCCTTTCTCTCTCTCTCTTTCTTTCTCTTTTTCTTCTCTTCTCTTTTCTTTCCTTTCCTTTTCTTTTTCTTTTTTTTTTTGAGACAGGGTTTCTCTGTATAGCTTTGGTGCCTGTTCTGGAACTAGCCCTTCTAGACCAGGCTGGCCTCAAACTCACAGAGATCCTCTTTCCTCTGCTTTCCGAATGCTGGGATTAAAGGCGTGTGCCACCACCACCTGGCTAGAATTCTGTTTCTGAGACCCATGCTCCTTCTGCGCTATCACATAGTATCTCCAGGTGCTGGGCATCCTGTGTAACAGCGAATGAGACGCAGATGGTTCACAGCCACAATTCCAGCCCCACGCCAAGTCCTTGCCAGTCCACCCTTCCCTCCTGTCAGAAAATGAGCAAGGCGGGGGCTGCCGCCAACCCATTTTACAGAGAAAGCAACTGAGTCTCAGAGAAGGCAGAGTGATTGGCTTAGGGTTCCCTAGCTAGGAGAAGGCAGTCTGGATTCAAAACCTGACTTAGACCAGGTCTGGATTTGCCTCCCTGCCCTGCCCGCTCTCCACGATGCCAATTACAGGGGTACTGTTTAGTTCAAGCCCGTCATAGGACATGCTCTTTTCACACCCCACCCTGGGAAACGTCTCTCTTGCTGTACGTGGCTCTCCAGGATCAGAGGGGAAGTGTTTGGAGGCTTTCCGGACCCACAGTAGTTAGTGCAGAGCCAGGGACTCAGCAAGGTCCTGCAAACGCTTGGGAATGGTGTTTCCCTTGCAGGCAGTCCCGATCCTGATGGGAGGGGCATCCTGGTGGTCGCTCTTGGGAGATGCTAGAGATGTGACTTCTAGCTTTCTGTGAGCAGCAGCCAACTCCATGCCCCTCCTCCCCTCAGCACCCAACAGTTGGGATCACTGTTGGTATCCACAGGATCCTCTTGTTCAGAGGTGGTTAAGGAGCTGGGCAGTTGGCTCAGTAGAGCTTGCTATATGGGCATAAGGTTTGAGTTTGGATTCCCAGATCCCACCTAGGTGTCAGGCTGGTTGGGTATGGCTCTAATCCCAGCCTAGGAAGGAAGGGACCAAGGACCCCCAGAGTAAGCTGGTCTGATGAAGAGACCATGCCTTGATGAGTACGGAGGAAGAGCAGCAGCGATGACCACCAGGATCAAATTCTGGGCCTGAACACTCTCCACTCCCCCACTGTCCCCAGGCAGTCTGTGAACTCGGCTAAGGAGTGGCTAAGGATGACCTTAAGCTGGTCCTGACCCCGCCCGCCCGCCCCCAGCTCTCCCAAGTGCTGGAGTTACAGATCTGTGACACTACCCTTGGTTTGCAGGGTGCTAGGGATCAAACCTAGGGCTTTGTGCACTTTACCAAATGAGCTGTATCTCTGACCCCTGGAATCTGGGTTTTCCTAGCAATCTTGATATCAAGTTTTCTAGTCGTCTCTGGCTTTCTTGCCCAAACTAGAAGTGCCAACCTTGAAGGATCCCAACCGCACCTTTGGAATTGCAGCTTTAATACCTACAGCAAATGCCTACCGCCAGGCCTCCCTGGCAGTTTCAGTTTGGAAGTGTGACAGCCACCGTGAGCCCAAAGCACTGAGGCTTACTGCACATCACCATGGAAAGCTGTTTCCATTCCTCCACATCTATAACTCCAGGCCATGGCTGTCTCAAACCCAGGAGACCCGAGGACTTCAGCCAGATACATAGTGAAGTTGAGCTCTCTCCTCTCCCCAGTCAGCCCTGAAAAATGGCTCTTCCGTGAGCTTCCCAAGCTGAGGGTTCCTCCTGGTCTCCTACTTCTGGACCTGTCCCTGAACTGACACCCATCACACCTCCTTCAGTCTTTGGAACACACTCTTCTTTCTGGATATCCAACAGCTGCTGACCTCCCTGCTGACCTCCCTCAGACCACTATCTTGGCTTCAACTCTTGTTATTTCAACTCAGGGACAGCCTGGGTGGCCACCCAGCTTCATTCCATCTCTGCTCCACAGGAGGAGTGCACCCACAAAACCCACTACATGCTCAAGCCTGGCAGGTGGCACAGGGGCTAAAACTTTTTTAAAAAATCTATCAATCTATGTATGTATGTATTATGTTTCTATGCATGCATGCATCTATCTATCTATCTATCTATCTATCTATCTATCTATCTATCATCTATCTACCATCTATCTATCTATCTATCTATCTATCTATCTATCTATCTATCTATCATCTATCTATCATCTATCTACCATCTATCTATCTATCTATCTATTTATCATCTATCTATCATCTATCTATCTATCTATCTATCTATCTATCTATCTATCTATCTATCTATCTATCTATCTATCTATCTCTCTATCATGTGTGTGGTGCTGTGCATCCCATAGCACAATTATGGACGTCAGAAGACAACTTGCAGAAATCGATTCTTTTGTCTTCTCACCCTGTGAGGATCGGGTATTAAACTCAGGCTTGGCAGCAGGTGTCTTCACCAGCTGAGTCATCTCGCTGGTCCATGCACCAGTGACTCTTAATGCACCGGTCCAGCTCCTTTCCCAGACATCACCTTGTGGTGTTCCCATCCTTCCTGGTGTACCTTCAGCATAGTACGCTCTCCAATGAGACAGTGGAACCACATATGGGCAGAGCGGGGGTCCTTGGGTTCAATCCCGTTTTGACCTTTGTGACTAGTCTATGACATGGGGACAGCCTACCATCCATACCCCCATTACTCAGATGAGAAAACAGAGGCTCAGAGAAACAAAGGAACGTGCCCAAGCAGACTGGAGCAAGACTCCAACACAGGCCTTTCCGACCGCCTCCAACCTCTCCTCCTGTTAAGCATCCGCGGGTTCACTTGAGACCCTGGGAAATACCAGAGCTGGACAGGGTTAGAGCTGGAGACATTGGGGCTGAGCCTGGCTTTTTCACAAGTGGGTGCGTTCTCACTGGAGGGAGCTGGGGAGCGATGTGATCTGACTGGTAGCTTGGCAAGACCTTTGCGGCTGCACGCAGAGGGTGAGCAGAGGGCTAAGGACGCCACTGGGCATCTAGGTGCGGGTGCAGGGGCAGCCTGAGTAGAGGAGAAATGGCTGGGGAAGGAGGTAGAAGAGAGAGCGTGCGCGCGCACACACACACACACACACACGCACACGCACATGCACACACGCACGCACACACACACACATGCACACGCACATGCACACACGCGCGCGCACACACACACGCACACGCACATGCACATGCACACACGCGCGCACACACACACACACACACACGCACATACACACACACATGGCTCTACCCTGTCTCTGCAGTGGCCGGTGCCATTCCAGGCACAAGGCAGAGACCCTGAATTTTTGATGGAGGATGACAAGATGACGACAACCCGTGGGAGAGGGAAGGGAGACTCCTCCCTCTGGCAGACAGCTTTCCCCACACCTCATGTGTGAGGCGTTCACGAGCCTTTCCCTGTCAAGGTGTGTTGGGGGTAGGGGGCAAGCCCAGAGCGTTTCCAAGAAAAGTATTCTGAAGTCCTAGTTCCTGCTTCTGTGAGATCCTAGCCACCACCGCAGGCCTTCCCAAGTCTCTTCACGCTGCATGTTTGCACCCCACTGGGGCAGGGGCAGGGTTAGAGAGAGGAGAAGGAAGGAAAACTAGAAAGAAGGGAAGCTGGAGAAGGAGGAGGAAGGGAGGAGGAGGAGGAAGGCAGAGGGAGAAGAAAGGAGGGAGGAAGGAGGAGGGAGGGAGCCTGGAGGCTAGAATGGGTATCTGTCCAATCTGATGACTGAGCAAGTCAGGGAGACTCAAGAGGTCAGTGGACCAGCTGAAGAGTGTCCAGTACACACTCTGCTGGCCCTCTGCAACGGTCTCCACATCCCGGGACCCTGCCATTCTTTATCTGTCCCCATCCCTGACACTGGGAATCACAGCTATAGCTTTGAGGTCTGAGCAGAGTTTGGCTCCAGGCAGGAAGAATGAAGGATGCGTTGGACCATCCTTAGCTTTATCCCAGCAGGAGGAAGGAAGCACTGGACCATCCTTAGCTTTATCCCAGAGGGAAGAAAGATGCAGTGGATCATCCTTAGCTTTACCCCAGATGTTGCCTATTTGTTGTTGGATATCAGTGACCACTCAGCTTCTATTTCAGCTATCAATTTAGGGGCTCTGGACAGCCAGGTGGAGCTCTGTCTCCCAGAGTGATGATCTAGCATCACTAGCATCGATGAGCTTCCCCCATCCCCAGACCCTGGAGGCATGGAAGCTGCCCAGGTCATATGCTCAGGTCAGTGGCAACATCTGGGAGAGCTATTTCTATTACGACAACTTTCAAACCACAGGAATGACCGAAATGGAAAAAAAAGTAATGACATTCTCCGAATGTCGACAAGGTGCCAGGCGCAGGGAAGGGCTCTTTACATGTTTTGTAGAATGACATTAAAACAATCCTAGGGGCTGATCTCACAATACCTTGTTTTATGTGGAAAGAACTGGTGTTCAGAGGGCCTAGGTCATTTGTCTGGAGACACACAGCTGACAAGTGGTAAAGCTTAGATTTGAACCCAGGTCTCTCTGACTTCCGTGCTATTGCTGCTTCTCTATGGACGGATGTGGAGAGGAGTTAACTGTGATGAGCATTCAGATCTTGCTTCTGTCCCTGGCAGCCAGGAAGTAAAAGGCTAGGGGCAGGAAAGGCAGGCAGACTGGCCTTTTTTACTCATTCATTTCCCTCCTAGGCTTGATGTGGAACTCTTCTGGGTTAAGAAACATCTTAGGCCCTGATGGGGAATCTTTGCCAACCAATTATCTTTAAGAGGTGGGACCAAGATAGGGTGTGGCTTTCTGGGACCTGGATTAAAATGACAGCGCAAGGCCCAGATACACTCTCTCTGTGTGGTTTCCTTGCAGCACAGCTGAGCTTGGACTTTTTGTTCCTGTTTCATGAGTTTTCCCCTTATAATAAATACAAATATAATTGTTTTATCTTTTAGCTAGCCTGGTTATTTCCCGAATTGAGCTAACATATATTCACACTAATAATAATAGTGGGTAATAGAGTGAATACTTGTTAGCTATTATTTATAAGTAATTTACATTGGTATAGTTTTTTGTATATTGAGACAAGTTAAAATTATATTTGTTATTTCTGTTTACAATATTTGTATACTTATGCAAAGTTGTTCTGTTAGATTGTATACATGCATGTTTCTACCTCTCTTTAGGGCATTTTGTATATTGATACAACTTTCAGGAAATATTTTCATATTGCATTAAATATATACCTCTGATCAAGATACTTATACATTGTTTACATTTTGAGGTCATTGTCCTCATTTGCTGCACATTTGTTTACAGATTATTTAATATTCTGACATGAAGTCTTAGTCTTTAAGTTATAAAGGTATTAAATATTATAGGTCAATAGTTGTTCATGTTTGTTGTACATATAGTCAGATTAATTAGGTTCTTTAGATACATAGAGATTGTATTCTGCCTAGATAGGTAATCTTCAACCACTTCAAGGATCTGTAGAACGTGGTATTTAAATAACTTAGGGTTCTGTTGACATGAGACATGATCACTCCTGACAGCACCGATCTACTCCCGAGAGAATGTTGAGCACCGAAGACACTCCAATCTGAGTTTGTTTTCTTCTTGGCACGATTGGCCTTTGGGCAAGGAACTGCCCATGCCTCAACCACTGACAAAGTACATGGTATCCAGACTGGATAAGCAGGACACAAGGAAAAGGAATGCCAAACCTTGCCAAGACATGTTAAGATGGTTCTGGAAAATTTCCTGCCTCTGAAAAATCGTCAGTTATGCTAGGCCTTAGCCAAAGTTGGTTGCTTCAACATTGCAAATGAGACTTTGGGTGATTGCTCAGGTAGCCAATTGTCTCCGTCTTATACTGCTTGCTTTGGAAACTGCTTGGTTGTACTTCCTGCCTGCTCAAGAAACACTGTCTCCCTTCTCAGGCCTTCGATGGGGTTGAAGACTAGATAGTCATAGTTACCATCCTCTTATGATTCAGCCAAGCCTATTTCTGATGCAAGACTTAGACTCTTTGGAATAGAATGTCTATTAAAACATTTACCATGTGTTCCTTACCTAATATTGTTTATGTTGGTTGTAATTTTATACTTGTTATCTGTTCCTATTGTATATAGTTTAGTATTGGGTTTGGATCGCTCTTATTTAGACAAAAGGGGGAGGTAATGGGGAATCTTTGCCAACCAATTATCTTTAAGACCTAGGACCAAGATAGGGTGTGGCTTTCTGGGACCCAGATTAAAATGGCAGCACACAGCCTGGGTGCGCTCTCTCTATGTGGTTCCCTCGCAGCACAGCTGAGCTTGGACTTTTTGTTCCTCTTTCGTGAGTTTTCTCCTTATAATAAATAGAAATATAATTGTTTTATCTTTTAGCTAGCCTGGTTATTTCCCGAATGTAGCTAACTTCTCCAAGACCCTTTGGTTCTTTCGCTGAGATGCGGCAGCAATGGAGAGGGTGGCAGGGACGAATGGCACAGGCAGCAGGTATGGTGGCATAATCCCAGCACCTGGGAGGCTGAGGAGGGAGGCCGCAAGAGCGCCTGGGCTATGCAATGAGACCATCTGATGGAACCCAAACAGGCCGGGGATTGTAGCTTAGAGGCAGAGTGCTTGCCTACCATGTGTGGGGCCCTGAGTTCAAACCTCTGCATTGTCAAAAGGAAAACAAAAGCAAGATGAGCGTGATGGTCCACATCTGTAATCCTGGCACTTGGGAGGCAGAGGCAGGAGGATTAGGAGTGCAGAGTCAGCCTTGGCTACAAGGTGAGTTCAGCCTGGACTACATGAGATCTTGTTTCAAATATCCAAAAATAAAACCCCAAAACAACAAACAAATAAAATCTTGGGTTAGCACAGGGACCACGGCTTTAGTCTGCAGGTACCTTTACATGCGTATGCCCTGCCTGAGAGATTGGGGGTTGGAGGTGTTGTGGCTGCAGTCCAGATCCGAACTCATACACCTAAGAGGCCACCAGTGTCTGGGGGCAACCAGGTGAATGTCTGAAAATCCCAAGGAAGGGCTGACTGGTGGACTCCCTGCACCCATCTTGGTTCCAGGTACTTAGCAACACTGGGTATGGCTGAGAGTCCACTCTGATGTGTCTGGAAACCAGGAGAGGGGGGGGAGACAGAGGGAGAGAGACAGAGAGAGAGAGAGACAGACAGAGAGAGAGAGAGAGAGAGAGAGAGAGAGAGAGAGA
>NC_022014.1:60548622-60556882 GCF_000317375.1 Microtus ochrogaster
GAGAGAGAGAGAGAGAGAGAGAGAGAGAAAGAGAGACAGAGAGAGAGAGAGACAGAGAGAGACAGAGAGACAGAGAGAGACAGAGAGACAGAGAGAGACAGAGAGAGAGAAAGAGAGAGAAGTCTGGGGGGGGCAGCACTGTCTATGAATCACACAGACCCTTGAACCCTTGAGCTGCACTAGGAAGGTCTGCTGTGTATGCTGGACTCTGTCACCTAAGTCCCTCATCTGCCTAGTTAGACTGCAGGGCTTATCCCTGGGGCCTCATGCAGGGAAGGGCCTGGGACAGATCTACCAAGCAGCCTCCTACAAGCCCTCTATCTGGGAATCCCTATTCTGAAAGTGTATGCTGGTTGCTCTCCCATTCCCTTCCCTACTATACCATTTCAGTGAGACCTGGTTTCAAAAAATATAAACAAACAAAAAGATGGCTGTTGTAAAGACATAACTCAGTGGTAAAGCAGTTGCCAGAAAGCGTGGGGTACCACAAGAAAAAAAAAACAATTAAGGGTGAGGATTTGGGGGGGGGGGGCTGTCTTCCTGGGAGAATGGAACCAATGTGCTCCTTTTAGAAGGTGTCCCAAGAGTGACTCCTGCACACATATCAAAAATGAGGCTGCGGTGGAGGACAGGGGCCACCATGGCAGAAATGGCGCACTGAGACATGGAGCCCTGCAGCGGTGCACGTCCCCGTGGCTCTGCGTTTATGGCTGCTACCCTGATGCTTAAGCTATGGTGGCTGTTTATTGCCCCAGTGGAAGCTGTGCTGGGGACAGATCCTAACGGGGTGACCTCTGCACTCACTGGAGCTCAGCTGTTAGTGACCCTCATGGCTGCCTTATGACCTTGGGCGAGCCACTCTGCTTTGCTGGTCCTGAGTTCCCTTCGCCTGCGGTGTGTGAGGACCGAGCTTCGTCAGCAGTTCGCAGGCCGGCTCCGGCCTCGTGCTGGGGTGGCACAGGCAGGTGAGCCTTGCTATTAATAAAGGAAGGAGTTTGGGCACTTAAAGCAGATGCCAGGTCACCCCATTAATAGACCTGCCCCACCCCTTGCTTGAGTTCCCTGTGTGTCTCTGGAGGTTAGAGAACAGAGTAGAGCTTCTGTCTGGAATCAGGCCTGCCTGCCTTCACCCCAGACTGAAGGATGCTTCCGCTAGACCAATGGGCCAGTGGGACATGGTGACATCTGAAGACACATGGAGTGGTCACAACAGGAGGAGCTGTGCTCCTGGCTTCTAGCAGCTCAAGGCTGGGATACAGTCAAAGACCATACAGCACAGGGCAGTGACAGAATGCCGAGGTTCAGAAACCCTACCTACTAGTGAGCCGCCGGTGGCAACGAACCTTGGGCCAGGTTAGCTAGCACAGGCTCCTGTGAGGCTCCATGGAAACTTCCAGCACTACTGCCGATTATGAACATGGAGGTTCATGATGTCCAAAACCCGAGTGAGCCCTGGATCTGATTTCCTACAACTTCTTCTTCCTTCTCCAGTCATCCCCCTTCTGGACATGGCACCATCACCCAGCCGGCTGTACAGCGTCAGTTCCGACCAGCAGCCTCGGCTTCTCTCATTCTCTGCTCCCCACCCATCCATCCTTTCCTTCATACCTCCTATCTCTGCAGCTGCCGGTTGGCCCCAGGACTCTAGTGTGGCCACCCACCACAGGGCCCAGCTGGGCCTCCTAGGCTTCTGGAATCCCCCTCGTCCACCTCAAGCCAGAGGATCTAAAAACACAAATTGTCTCAGCCAAGTATGTCTGTGGCGGTGCATACCTGTAATCCCAGCACCTGAGAGGTGGTAGCAGGAGGCTCAGGGTTCGAGGTCAACCTTGACTACATACAGAATTCTGGCCTTGGCCTCAGCTACATAGGACCTCGTTTCAGAAAAAAAATAACTTAAAAAAAATCAGATACTTAAAACCAGTCTGACTAGCAGCAGCAATCCCCAGCAAAAGGAGGAGGGACCCCCTAATCCTGGTCTTGAGCCTCCTTGGGCCACCCTATCTGGACTGCCCTCGGCCCACCTTGCTGATCTGCCTTCATTCACGTCAGGTTTGGTTCAGCTGTCGCTAGGACTGGGTTGCAGCCTCCCCCAGGAAACGCCTTTTCTGACTCCATCAGAGAATAAATTAGCAGAGAGCTGTCAATTGTTCTGTCAGAATATGGATCCTGCTCGCATCAAGGATCCAGGGCCTCCCAGGTCTGAGGACGCCGGGTATTTAGTGCGCTTTTGCCAAAAGAATGAATGAATGAATGAACGAACGAAGTGTGCCCACAGGCAGGCAGCTAATATCACAGAAAAATGACAATACAGTACAGCTGAGGTATTCAGAAGGAACATAAAGCTCCTGTCTCTAACAGAAGCGCTCAGAGCTTCACCCAACCTGCAAGCTAAGCCTGATTCTGGGAGGTGAGAAGGTTCCAGATCAGCTAAATTGCATGTGTCAGATCAGGAGACAGAGGCCAAGCAGTCTGTCCTCTCCACACCGAGTGACTCCAGCTTGGCTGTGTTGGTCTCTGCCTTCCACGTTTCTGAGACCCTGGGTCCTAGGGCCAGAGGTCCCTTCCCCACTCTGCCTTTCTGTGACTGCTTGCTTCCTGGAGGTCCTCAGAATCAGAGCTGCCCGGGAGACCGACACAAGAGATGGACTGTAAACCCGTGGGTTGCACTGCTGAGCCTCCCTGAAAGGGACACACAGCTTCTCCAGAGCCAGGTCTGTGGTGGGACCCTGAGAGCAGCCCTCAGACCGGGATCCATCAAGCTGTCTGGCTTTTCCTTACTACGTCAGCTGGCTCCAATGAAAAGGAGCTGGTATTTCTTTCAAGAAGAGAGAAAGGAGGGGGCTTGGGCTACAGCTCAGTTGCGTGAGTGTTTGTCCAGCATGCAGAGAGTCCTGGGTTTGATCCCCAGCACCTACATAAACTGGGTGTCATCTCAGTGTGCTGAGTTCAAGGCCAGCCTGAGCTACGTGAGACCCTAGTGTGAGACAGAGAGAGGTAAGATGAGGACATAGAGAAACACAAAAGACTGAGACCATCTGGCATTACGAGCAAGTAGATATGAGAGGGGGACCCCCAAATGACTGGGGAGTGAGTGCCAGCTGCTGAGTGGGGGCAGGAAAGAAAAGCACTGTTGATATGGACTACCTGCTGAGTGCCCCCAAGTTCCTATGGTGGTCCCCTAATCTTCAATGTGAACAGCAGAACATGCAGATGGGGCCGGGGGCATATTTAGATGAGACCATAGCGGAGGATTCTCTTAGAAGGGATTACACAGACAGCTTCCTCCTTCTGTTACATGAACACTCTAGGGCAAGCAGCCATCAACAGGCCCGGAAGAGCATCCCACCGGATGCCCAGGAGCCGGCGTCTCTACCTTGGTCTTCCTGGGCTCCAGAACCACGGGAAGGAAACGCCTACGGTTTAAATGGCCCTGCCTCTGATATTTTCAGCCAATCTCTTAGGTGAGCAGATATGGTAAAACAGCCCCTCAACTGCCCTTTCCCAAGCCTGAGTGGTTGACATACAAGATCCTATAACTGCTGGAAAATGGATGGCCTACATTGAAGCTGACGTGGGCTGGGAAAGGCAGCCCTGATGCAGGAACTCCACCCACCTTGAACCTCAACTTCTCCACCTCAAAAAGTCAGGAGAATTAATCTTTACCTGAAAGTGTTGTTGACAATTACACACACCTATGAACGTCTCCGGTAAGTAATGACGGCTATTAACACCAAGAGGCCAGCGACCAGAAGGTGGCACCTCAAAGTGGTAGCGATGGAGAGCCTGCTGTGGCCACTACCACCTACCACAGCCAGACTGGATGCATTGTCTGTGGTTTAGCGCAAGTTAAAGAAAAACAAATACAAAAGGGGATGTGTTCCTGCGCAGTGCAGGGCCTTGCAGCTGCCGTGGCAAAGCTACCGTTTGGGCGCAGGCTGAGTGGCCTGGTTCATCCCAGAGTGTGGCGTGAAGACCCACTTCCCAGCTCACCTACCATGAAAGAACTCAAGATATACTAAGAGTACACACCCCTCCCACCTGTGGACAGGTGGACAGGGCTTAGGAGCCCCTGGATCAGGCACCCTGGCTAGCCCCTCCATTCTTTCACACAAGGCACAGTGCTAAGAAATACATTTTTAAATCTGTGTGCCATTGTGGGAATAAAGAATGGGGACACTAGTATGAAAGATTCTGGCCAGCTGATGGAGGTGGATGTGACCAGGGCAAAGGAGTTGCCTGTCTTAAGGTTCTAGAACCTTCTCTACACTTTCTCCTTCTAGTGCCCGGCACTGAGCTTGCACAAAGGAGGCATAAGAGCCACACCCCCAGTGTCAAGACTGTCTTGTTAAGCTTCTGACAGAGTCGTGAGTGTGCTGGAGGCAGCTTCATCTACGGGTGATGTGGTGGAGGGGGAGCACGGGAGGGAAGTGTGCTGTTCAGGCTCCACTTGGCTCCGATGCTAACACTGAGTCTCTCAGGGGTCTGGGCCTCAGCAGCCTGTGTGTGCTTTGGGGTGCCTGATGGGTGTGGAGCCTTGGTAGGTGGCTCTAGGCTTGCGCTTCTGGACCCAGGGTCTTCTCCCTCCACATCCAAAGAGTGCTCTGTCTTTGAGCAGGAAGTGATCTCCACCTTCCACATCCCAACATGACAAGGGATTCAACAAGGATTTGTTGCTGATGCCTGGGACAGAACTGACTGTTTCCCCTTTCCTCTGTCCCTGGCTTCAGAGATAGACAGAGAGATGCATAGTGGGGAGGATAGAAGAGAATCTGGTGGGACAAGCTAGTCCAGAACACAATGGAAGGAGAGAGAGAGGGAGAGAGAGAGAGAGAGAAAGAGAGAGAGAGAGAGAGAGAGAGAGAGAGAGAGAGAGAGAGAGAGAAAGAGAGAGCAGTGTGTTATGCAATTAATGCACTGGCTGTACATTCTCGCTTCCAAAGGCCTTCCTGCCAGCCACCCAACCTTAGAGCTGGGCTCCACTGAGTAGCCAAATACTTGGTTCTATTTTTAATGGCAACCAGAAGCTGCTGGGGGAAAGGGCAGGGTGACAGGGCGGGAAGGGCTTCGTAGTGATAGAGGCTCAAATCTGGCCTCGCTGCCTCCTGCCTGGGTGCCCCTGGGCAAGTCCCAGAATGGCTCCTTCTTGCCGGCACGGTACATGTGGGTGAAGGCAGTACCTCACAAAGCTGTGTGAGCCTGCTGGGGAGTACTGTGCCCCGAGTCTTCTGACATTTGTCCAGTGGAAAGTCAGGTGGGTGGAGGAGATGCTATTTGATGGGTGGGGGGGGGGATGGAGCAAGGTCAGCTCTGCCGAAGCTGGACATGGCGGTTGTCCCTCTCAGGGGTCTCTGTGGCCTCAGCACAGAGGGTTGAGCTCTCCAGGTCTAACATGCATAGGAAACACACAGGAAATGGAATGGGCTGTTAGTGAGTTAGTTGCCAGCAAACCCACCACCTTCCCGAAGCTGCACTCAGCTCTGGGTATTCGCTGCCCGCTGCAGTAGTCCATTTCTGACCAAAGGTTTCGTCTCTTCATCTCCTCCACCTCTTAATTTAGATGTCATGCTTGTGTGTTGTGTGTGTTGCAGATGTCATGCTTGTAGGGGGGACTATTGCTAGAAAACAGGAAGAAATAGTGTATTTTACCCACACGAACTAACACAGAAGTAGCAACCCCCCCGAAATACCTCTCAGTGTCCCTAGGGAGTGGCCCAAGGTGAGCTGCACTGTCTTGGTCTCAGGCCCTGGCCACGTGCTGGCTGGCATCACAGGAGGCATCAATAGCTCTGGGAGCTGTCAGCTTCCATGCTGTGTTCTTATGAGATAAGCTGGCAGTTCCCGCCCAGTTATGGATTTGAGCATTGGACAAGGAATCCTGAACTAACTCTGGATGGCACTGGGCCTCAGGAGGCTGTTCTGGCCCTGGAGGGGGGGGGTAGACACAGCCTGCCTGTCCCTCAGAAACCCCTGAGCTTTGGGGACTAACAGAGGCAGCCCAGTTCTTCCCATGAAGTCCCCCAGATGGCTCTCTCTGCCAGGCGAGCCAGCTGCCCTGATCAGCTCCGGGCTCTCTTGATGAACAGTGAGTTCAAACGGCTCGAGGCAGCTGGCAAGACGCTAAGTGCAGCATCAATCCTAATTAGGATGAGGAATTAATACAGAAGCACTGGAGTCACCGAGCAGGCCAGGCTTGACAGCGTTCAAGTTTCCCTCGGGAAAGGGGAAGGTCCCAGCTCCATAGGCTTCTCGGGGGTGGGGGCGACAGTGGCCTGATTCCCTATGCCACACTTGGCAAGCAGGGGAGCTTGGGAGGTAGAACACGGCCCGCAGCCCTTGCTCTCTGTCTAACTCGGGTGCTGTGGCAGGTAGTGACGTGGGTACATTCTCCAGTAGAGGAGTAGGTGTTCATAATCTGAGCATCTGCATACCCAAAATGATGGTTTTCAGAAGAAAAGAGGGGGGTGCCATCGCGGGCCCACTGGCTCCTCTGTGAGGCAGGCGTGTTTCCCCCCTTAACTATTAATCTCACACTTCTGTCATTGACAGACTGCTCAGAGCCCTGGCATGAAGCTCCAAAGTGCAGAAGCAGCCCTGATCTGGAGTCGGTGTTGGGGGACAAAGGTGGATAGGAATCCGGGGTCTGGCAGGGACAGCGGGGGCATCACGGAGCAGACACGACCTCACAAAGCCTCCTTTCAGACGGCTCCAACTGCAGCCAGGAAGGGTCCTTTTTTTAAGAGCGGGTCCCCAACCTCCCCTCACATCCCACCACGCTTAACGGAAGGGGTCGTAGCTGCAGCCAGAGGATGGAAGAATTTCCTCAAGCACCCAGGGGCAGAGTGAACACAAGACAAAAGGTGACGGGAACGAAAGAGGAAACACTATCCAAGGATTTTTTTTTTTTTTGAAAAATTAAAGCAATGATTGTCAACTCCCGTTCCGTACCCAGTCTCAGAGCAAAGACCAAGCAGTGGTTCAGACAACAACCTGGCAGAACCAGACCGCCCCTCTGTAGACACCTGTTAGTTCGAGTTTCACAGTTGGGTATGAGGGCGCCAGGAGGGCTAAGAAGTCGCGTGCATTTCGGGCGTCGGAGGCATCTGGTCCGCGCTCCTGGAAGCGGTTCCCACAGTCCAGGGAACCCGATCAACCTCAGCACACCTCTCAGGTCTCTTAATGCGAGGGCGTCGCAGAGCCCCGCCCTGCCCTGAAAGAGCGACCACGCCCCTCCCAGCCCACTATCCGTCCGCGGACGGCCCCACTCCCCAGTGTGGTTCCTAAAGAGGTCTCTTGCAGCCTTCCTGCTGAGGGGCTGTGATCCAGGGCACGCCGCTTCAGTTATAGGAGACGCGGTGTGGTTCCCCTCTTGTCCCCCATCGCGCATGGAGGAGTGAGTCTGTGGCCTCTTGGAATGTGAGAAGGGCGTCCGGCTGGAGCTACCTGGCTCCCCCAGACCCTCTCGGGGACCCAACCTGTACCCCATCCTCACTCCCACAGTTGGGGGCTTGGAGTGAGCACCTAGATGCCCCGGTGCTCCCCGCCCCCGACCGGCCCCGCCCCAGGATGGCCAGTTCCCATAGCAATCGCACAGACACCGGTTGCCAAGCAACCCCTCCCCCTCCTCCCGCGTCCGCTCCCCAACAACCCTAGACTCCTCCCGCCCCCACGCCAGCCTCCACCTCCCCCAGGGGCGCCGGCGAGGCCCCTGGGGATCGCTCCGCTCTCTGGTTGCGCGCGTGTGCGTGAGTTTCTGTGTGTTTCATTGTGTCTGTGCGCGAGGGGGTGTGCGCGTGCGATCGGAGAGTTTGTCGGATCAGTGTGTTGGGGAAGGTCCCCAGCCTGGAGGGACCCCAGGCTACTGCACCCATGTCCTCTAGGGGACCCACCCTCCCGGCTTCAGGTTCTTTGTGTCTCGCGTGGAGCCAGCGCCGCGCCCACCCCTCCCCCGGCCCGCTCCCCAGGGCAGTGTGTGCGTGTGCATGTGTGCGTGTATGTGCGTGCGCTGGGGGCAGGGGTCGTACCTTCGATGCAACACACCCGCCACAGTCCCGAGTGGGTGAGGTCGCCGCGGGCGCGGCGGGGCGGGGGTCCATCGTCCATAGTCAGGTTGGTTCCGTTGCAGATGTGCGCGCTGGAGTACAGCCAGTAGTCGGTGCCGATGGCGATGGCCATGAGCGAGAAGGCAGCAAAGGCTCCGGCCGTGGTCAGCAGCATCTGCAGCCCGCGGTCGCATCGCACCATGGTGGGCGCCTCATAG
>NC_022014.1:60557184-60567800 GCF_000317375.1 Microtus ochrogaster
CGCGCCCTCCGCGCCTCCACCCACCGCCCGCCGCGCTCTCTCGGCGCCGACCCTCCGCCTCGGGCCCCGCGCTCGCACTCCCCCGGCCGGGATTTCCCCTCCCCCCACTCCCCTCCCCGCGCTCACGCGCGCTCACTTTCTCTCCCAAGCTTCATTCACATTATTAGAGCGAAGGAAGCAGAGGGAAAGGTTGGTTCCCTGGAAGGACCCTGGGGAAGCCGCGTCTCGGGTCACCCCTCTACCCAACCTCGGGGATTCTGCAATCTGTGGAATTGGGGAGTGTGTTCCCTTTCCTCCTTCCCCACAGCCATGTGTCTGTACCTGGCTGTGGAGGACTAGGCACGGATGTAGAGTGAGACTCATGTCAGTGTTCCAAAAGCCCCAGATATGGGTCACAGATCGGAGGCGTTCTTTACGGGCAAGCCAGACGCAAACCACCACCATCCCCACCCAGGCTGCCCAGGGGTTCTGGCAGGCGCTGGGAAGCTCTGGACTTCCGAGGGGGCACTGAGGATGTGACTCACCACTGTCCCTTCTGATGGTCTATTGCTGGTAGAGGCAGGGACACCGCAACTGTATTAAAGCGGAGCAGCCTAATATTGCAGCTTCCAGCTGTTTCCCTCTGCTCACAGCTCCTTCTCCGAACCTTTACTTTTTCTTTGCTTGGCTCCTCTTCAGCTTAACCGGCATTGCCTCACCTCCCCTTAACCATGCCAGACTCTGCCTCAGGCCGGTGGCCTCTTCACTTAATTGCTTTTGGAGCTGGCGGGTCTAACCTGAATACTCTCCTCTTTCCACCGAGCCACTCCGGGCTCCTTCATCAACACCCAGTTCCCCTCCTCCCCCACAGGAGGCCTGAAACCCACACCGGTGCTCCTGTTGCATCCTTGAGGGATGTCCTGTGGGTTGCTCTCCCGAACCCCTGGAGATTGAAAGAGGTATCTGGAAAGCTGCTATCCTTGCGATTTTCCTCCCTGTGGCACCTTCCCAGAACTCCTCAGAGAATATTAATGACCCCAGGCTGGAAGCGCTCGCTGTTCTTTCTCCTCTGAGAGTGTGAGCGCCCCCCTTGTCTAACATGTCTGGTAAATAGTGTGCAATGTGCAAATGTGCAAATGCTTGCCCCGGGAAAGTTATCTTTTGTTGGGGGATGGAAATACAAATAAACAAATGGGGGGGGGGGACCCGAAATAATAAAGCCCAAGGACCAGGCTTGCTACCCTCAGCAGCATTGCTGGCCCTTTCTTCTGCCTTTAGGGGTGTCTATTCTGCCTTCCAAAGGACAAGAGCCACTGCTTTTTCTTTCCTTTAAAAAAAATTTACTATCACCTAGTCTGGTATTCTGTACACAGCAGGTGCCTGATATATGGCTGAATGGACCAGAAGGTGTCTCCTGGCTCAGAGTAAGGTTGTCTCCAGTATCCTCCACAATGAACTCAGAGGATTCTGGGCTCTGAGAGAGGTGATTTTTGATCTTCTCTTTGGGAGCAAATCTTTGTTTCAGAGCAAACCCTGAACAGAAGCCCAGCATAAATAAACCTGGCCTCTCCGCCTTCCGGAAGAACTATGACTCCCTGAGCAAATAAAGTATGGACAGTCCCCACACCCCCACACCACTCCGTGCAGCTGCAAACAGTTTTGTGGTTCCATGAAACAAGGTGTTAGCTAGCTGCTGGGTTACACGGAGGCATCCTCTGGCCCATTCTGCTCAGAGCCTTCCTCCAGGACCTTGGAAGAAACCCATGCAGTGACCTAATCAATCATAGGGGTGGATGGAGAGGAGTAGATTTCCCCCATATCTCTTCTAAGGTAGCTATGAGAATGATGACCCCTCCAAGTAAGCAACCCTGAATTCCCACAGGAGATGGGACACAAATCTTTTGTCCCAGGATGCAAGTTGGACCAGCTTTTGCACTACACCCTCAGAGGAGCCTGGGGAGTGTGGGAGAGTTTGAGAATGGGACCTGGGCCATCTTGAGTATTGAGCAGACTGGTCTGGACAAGCCATGCTCAGGTGGGGGAAAGCTACTTCTTCAGTCTGCCTTTCAGAGCTGCTTTGAGTGTCTCAGAAATAGCCTTGGACACCCATGCACGCTGGGCAGCCGTTTGTGGAAGGAGTGGCCGACGCCACTTCTTCTGTCTTTCTTGGAGACAGGGATCGGGGACATGCTCTGGGAACACAGAGGCTGCTCTTTGTATTCTTACTCTTACCCCTCACCCCAACACACACCCTAGAACTCCTGGACAGCAAAGACAAAGAGAAATGGAGGCGTTTGCCCAAACTCTCACATTAGAAGGCAATGGGTTGGGACCACGCTCACTCAGGTCCAGGGACTTCAAGGCCAGAACTCTTAAGGATCATCCACCAGCCTGCCTGCCATGATCAAGTCCTACTTGACTGTGTCGTTATTTCCTGTTATGTTGGGAGGACCCTGATGGAGGGTTTGGTGGCTTGTGGGTCTGTCGGTGCACACCCAACCTGCAGCCACACTTGGCCTTGAGCTTTTGTGGCTATAGACCGTGGAGTCAAATAAGGACTTGACCGCCGGCAAAGAAGCTGGAGCAAACACAAGGCTGTCTGAGGCCATTCATCATGCCTGGGTGAGCACAATTGAAATCTGGAAATTTCTGCTCAGCTAGATTCGAGACTTCTAAATGGCAGAGTTTGGCTGCCTGGGGACCCTAGAGTTTTCAGTGTCCCCTGGGGCTGCTTCCAGACCAGAGAGAAGGATGCATCCACCCTTTGCTTGGGAGAAGATTCTGGACATGTCTAACTCCAAAGCAATATGACACTTCTTTCAGGGAACCACCCAGGACAAATAGTACAGCTATCTACATATTTTATTGCCTCCCTGTGTGGTCAAAAGGTGGGGCACGAGACCATCAGTTAAAGGGGTTCTCTAGAACCATTCCCCCCAATTCCCAGTGGTTCCTTTCTCACTGGTTCTTTCTAGTATTTGCCTTAAGTCTTAACTCAAACCCGCAAGGTGAAGCCACTGTGGGTGAGGTTTTCAGTCTCAGATCCAGGGTCTGGCAGCCACATCGGGCAGTTAGCGGGGAGGGAGAGGGATACAGTTCTAGGCTGCTTAAGACACATGTCAAAGTGGCTGGCCTGGCAGAGCAGGTTACCTCTGCAGCTGCAGGAGAGACCCTCCCACCAGGGATGTAGCCCCTGTGGATGGTGTCTCCAGAAACCTTTATTAAGAGCCCCTTTGTCCTCCTGAAAGAATGACCTTCATGTGACAGTGTTTTGTGATATTTCTATGCTCAGAGTAGATGGTTATAGTGATTTGAGGGAGCTTAGCTAGCGGGATCTGAGGGAGCCTCGGCAGCATCTCGGGGCACCTAGGCAGAAAGAATAATTTCGAGTTTTCATAGGCAAAGGTTGGAGATGAGCCTCAGAATGTTCCAGGGCTTGACTGGGGGACGGAGGAGGCTTATCAGCTTGGAGGCTGCTTAGCATCCCGCAGAATGCCCCCTCCATCAGATTATACAAAGTCGCAAAAAATAGCTTTCTATTCCTCCTTGTTTCAGAAGGATCCTCCGAGGGAAAGCGAAGATCAGAAAATGCTGCTTGCCTTTGTGGATTCAAGTTTATTCCATTTCATTTGCTTATCTCCGAGATCCCATTTGAGCTGGATACACAGCTTGCTTTCTCAGCTCCACCGCAATAAGCTAGAAGCCCCAGAGGCCGCACTATAGCGGGAAGGGAAGAGGCATTTAGTGGGTACCTATGGGTGAAGGTCACTTTAGGGCCTCATGTTAGCTCATCATGATATCGATCCTAGAAGGTGGGTGTCTTTACCCATACTTTGTAAGCAACACACGTGTGGATAAACAGTAAACCTGGAGGTAAGATTTAAACACAGTTCTCTCTGGAGCACAGCCAGGCTCTGACAGTGACTGTCCTGCACCCCACTTCTCAAAGGGTGCTGAGGCCACTCTGCCTACTCCGGTCCCTCCTCCACTTCTCCTCACCTATCCATTTAGATGAAATCAGGTTCAGAGCATTATGAAGTCATGTGGGGGTGGAGTTGAGGACACTCTTGATGGCCTCACCTTTCTTCATAGAAGATAGGGGTGGGTTGGGGCCGAGGGCAAGTGCTGGACGCCACTGGCCTTAGGAGTTCACCTTCCTCTCCTCCCCTCCCTAGGATCTTCCTTAGGTTCTAGCCAGAGCAGAAAGCAGACGCTCTGTTCTGTAATATAAGAGCCCTATGACTCCCCCACCAGGCAATGTCGGCCTCTGGCTGCTGCAGTCTCCCGGGCATTGCCTGTGGGCGGAAAAGCCAGCACGTTGCTGTCGGTGTTAAACAGTGAACCAATGAACTGTGTGCGAAGTCCCTATGGGCTTCTCAGGGACCTGTGTGCTTTCAAAAGGAATCACATTAGAGCCTGTGCTGGGTGAGCTTCCTAGCAAGAACCTGTTCTGGTTCCAGCCCCGCTGATGCACAAGTGGACAGGAAGGGCCAGCTTGGCCAAAGCTTCCAGCCCAGCTGGAGAGTGAGGTGGTTATTCTGAGAGCATTCTTTTCAAAACACTCAACAGGACAAACAGGCCAGAGGTTCCTTTGTCCTCAGCTAGCCTCTGAAACCGAGCTAGCCGGCTCTTAAGAGGCAACTCCGAGGGAAAACGGGTAGGCACTGAGAGACAGAAAGCCTTTGAACATGGGGCATGAGCGGCAGGTGGGGAGGGTGGCCAGCGAAGGCACATTCTTCTGCTAAGGCGCATGGCGTTGGTGCTTTTACTAAGCACAGCTTTAATTCCTAAAATATAACAACCCTGTGAAGGAGCTGGGAGAGAGGGCAGGGCTTCGTGCGAGACTGTGCTGCTGTGCTGCCAGCGCCAGCTGCAAAAGGTTGGCTCTGGGGGAAGGTCCAGTCCCTTAGCCTCCCGAACCATGCCTTCCTTTTCATCTTCTGCCTCCCACATCTCTCTGCTGCCTACTGGGGCTGGAGGTAGGGTGCTCTTGGCCCTCGAGTGGGAGGGCTCGCATTATTTTACAGGCGTCTTTCTGAACGACGCATGTCAGGAGAACACTTGCCCTCTCTTCCCTCCTGTCACCCCTGCCCACTTGGTCATTGAGACGCTCTGAGTCTCCCATGCTCTTTCCTCTGCAACCTTTTGAGGATGTGGAAAAGGAAAGTCATCCGATTCATGCTAACCTGGAGGTTCTAGTCGTGTTTTGCCATCTGCTCTTTGTGACGTTGGACTAGTGGCCGAACCACTTTGGTAAAATGGGACCCAAGTACCTATCTTGGGTGGCTGCATGGAGCAGAGGCTACAGGGAAGCAGAAATGCTAGTTAATAGCGACCGTTTAGTATTCACTGCCAATATTTTACATATTTGGCCTCATGTTGACTCACCAGCACCCCCAATTCTTCAAGGTAGGTACTATTATAACCTCGTTTTACCAAAGTGATAACAAGGGCCTGAAGCAAGCAAATAGCTTGCAAAGCATGGTGTGATTTTTTTTGAGACTTAGCAGTTTGGCCTTAGAGTCCACACTTACCATTTCAGCCTAAATATATCCTGAACGAACAGTTATTATCTTGTTTGTTGATACCTCTTAACAATTAGACTTAAGTACTCAGCTTCCTCCTCTACCAAAAACCAGGGGCCAGACCCAAGTTTCCTTTGCAAGACAAGCCCATTAATTTGCCTAGCCTAGAAATGTTGGTTGTCATCAATCTGTGGTCCATATTGTCTCCTGGGAACCTATGAGTGGGGGACATATATTCTGGGTGACAGGCACATTGTTGTTTGTTTGTTTTTGTTTTTTGTTTTGTTTTGCTTTGCTTTGCTTTTTTTGTTTTTTGAGACAGGATTTCTCTGTGAAATAGTCCTGGCTGTCCTGGAACTTGCTTTGTAGAGCAGGCTGGCCTTGAACTCAGAGAGATCTGCCTGCCTCTGCCTCCCAAGTGCTGGGATTAAAGGTGTTCAGACAGGCACATTGTTAAAGTCATTGCTTTTAGTCACTAAAAGGTTCTTGGAATTCCTCTCCCCAATCCAGAAGGCTGAGGCAATGCATGACACAGGAGAGAAGCTTGAGTTACATCCCTCCTCATGGACTCGTGGAGAACTTTATCTCCCAGCCATGAATGGTGTCTTGGTAGCTGTCTGTAGACAGCTGTTGTGAGATCTGGAGATGAGATCTAAACTCTCTGGTGCAAGAGCGGCAGTTAGGCGTCTGCCTGACCCAGACAGAGTGGCCTGACATTAGCTTATCACATGGTAGATGCTTGTAATGAGATTCAATACTTCCTGCTAGGCATGGTGGAGTGCTCGGGTAAACCTAAAACTCAGGAGCTGAGGCAGGAGGATTATTGCAAGTTTGAGGCCCATCTAAGCTTCACAGTGGGTTTTGGCCAGCTTGCTTATACGGCATGAGACTGTCTCAATAAATAAATAATAAATAAATAAATAAATAAGTAAATACATACATACATACATACCTGGGAAACTATTGAGCAGGGGAGATAGATGGCTCGGTGAGTAATCACTGTGCCAGTGCAAGGACTTGAGCTGGGATCCCCAGCACTCATGGAGAAGCCAAGCACAGTGGTGGAGATTCTATGACCCCTGTGCTTGGAGGAAGAAACAAGAAGATCCTGGGGAGGTACTGCCCAGCCAGGTTAGCAAACCCACACGGCTTCAGGATCATTGAAAAACCCTATCTCAAAAAAATAATGTAAAGAAGCAATTGCTAAGGAGACACTGAGGCCACCTCTGCCCCCACACCGATGCAGGCATGCACGCACACACATGTGCACACGCACACACCACAAACAACAAAAAAGCAGGAAAGGAAGTTTCCTGTGTGAACAAGAGACACACCCAGGGCCTTCCAGAGTTTCTCCAGGTGGCACGCAGCATCGTCGGGGGCATTCCAGTGTGTCTGTCCAGAAGCACCTGCCCCCTCACACGATTGCTGTGTCCCCACCTCGTGCCAGCTTTACTCACAGCAGCCAGCGTTCTTAGACACCACAGCCCATCTCTGCCCTCGCTGGACTTCATGCCAGCTGGGAAGAGAGTTGGCTGCCTAGATTGACAGTTTAGATGCTCTAGGTCACTTGAAATTCCAAGAGAATTAGTCTTGGGTTTTGTTTCTGAAGGGAGTGCTGTCAATTAGTGGGTAGTAATGCCCCGTAACCTGCAGTGACTTCTGCAGTGTCTGTGCACACACCTGGGACCCCATAGTGGTTCTGTGAGTAAGAGGTGACACACCTGTAACACTGTCTTGTAATTCTCCGCGTCCAGGTGCGACTGTTCCCAGTGACCAGGCCAGCCACTCCAGATTCCTCTTGTCCCCAAAGTTGGGGTGCCAATGGAACTTGATCAGCTCAGCTAATCAAATTTCTATGGGTCAGGTCCCTCCCTCATCATGAAAAAGGTGCTGGGAGCCCCATTTACCAGATGTTACTGCTGGGGTTTCCAAAGGGCAATTAAGTAGTTGATTTTCCATCAAGACTAAGAAATAAAAATTCAAGGATTCCAGTCTAGGAGTCTCCAAGATACATATTCTTCCTAGAGTACAATACTTTTCAGCCCTAGATGCCTTGGACAATGGCTTGGGAGATTTTAGAAATATATGGTCCACTCTCCGATGTTCTGGTTTGTCTGGAAGAGGGCCTGACATTGTATATTTGAAAGCTTCCAAGTGATTAGTAATGAAAATCTTGGCGAACCAGGGCATAGTGCCATAGTGCCTTTGGGGCCAGGTTCTCGGAGAAAGTGTTGAGCTTTCAACTGAGTCTATCATGGGTATGCACGCTCTGTCTTGGTCTCTGGGTAATTGACGGGAACTAGAATGCCAGGGGCTCTCAGAATTAACTTGACTAGCTGAGTCTTCAGGCAAGCGTCAGGGGTAGCTGTCAGACTAGGGGAGAACTGGAAGGCTCTCCTTTATTCCTGCTACATAGCTGACTCCTGAGTGGAGCATGCTTTCCTACTACTGTTTGTCTGCCTGTCCCTACCTTGCATGCAGGGAAGGCTCCTAGGCATAGGAGAGCCTGGGGCTGCAGACCCAGTTAGCATGTTCTTTATCAACCTTCCTCCCTAGGATTGTCACCAGAGACCCTGGGAACGGATGATTGGAAACTTCGGTCACTGCCCCGGTGGTTTTCCTGGGAGAGTGGGGGGCTTTTATATCGAAGTAGTGAGGGATGGGTGAGGGTGCTCCAAATGTCCTGAGTCCTGGCTGGCACAGGGTGTTAGGACTGTGGGCCATCAGATTCCAGACAGTCTGTCCTCTTGTGTTGCCCCAGTGCCCTCCACCAGAGCATCCCAAACCCAAGGAACCCACACTGAGGCCATGGGGCCACCAGCCTGCCCCTTCCCCCTGTTCTGCCTCGGCCAGTCCTCAGAAAAGGCCCCAGTGCATTTGCCAAGAGAGGCAGCTGCTGCTTTGGGGAAAATACCTTCTGGAGTTTGTTGTCTGAACCCTCCCAGCTGACGCCCACGGGGGAGAAGACGTGCCAGGATAAATGGAAAATCTCTTCATAAATATTTGAAGAAAAAAAAAGGCAAAAAGGAAATGGGAAAAAAAGGACAAAACCCCTAAGTCCCAGTGTTGGGGAACTGCATAGCAATTGCTCTGAACAGATGGAGGAAGCCAGTTGCAATGTTCGTCATTTCATAGAGCGATTTAGGCAAGAGTTCCTTTCTTGATCCTCACTGGGAGTCCTGGGGCTCCATGCTTGGTTCCTGGGGCTGTGGGTATCTGGAATGATCTGTTTACTCCTGTGGACCTCCAGAAGTAAGAACATACCTGCCAGACCCCAGTGATAGGAGCCACGGGAGCGAGCATGGATGAAGAGCTGACGAGTGGGGGAGGGGCTTCTCTTTCTCTAGTCACACTGAAAACTTGCTTCTTCAACTCAACTGCCTTGGGACATCACGGCAAGTAGAGCAGAGAGAAAAGTGGCTTTTAGGGGAGCCCTTGGGGTATGAGCAGAGAGGCCCCAGGGGACTGAAGAGCTAGCAGGACAGGGCTGACAAAAGACAGCAGTATGCCCCGGGTCAGATGACTGGGTAGGGTAGAATCTCTCTTGCTCAAGAGTTTGTCTAAAAGAAGGTGAGGGAACCATAATGTTGGGGTGCCAGGTACCCCAGTGAGAGGGAGGTCTCATTGTCAAAGAAGCCAAACACCCACAGCGAGTGCCTGGGCCTTACCTGTTTGTGTTGGAGGGTGCGTGACACCCATGGGCATTCCTGGAAACCTAGCTGGCGTCCTTGCCTGGTGAATTCTCCCCGTTTGGCCCCTCACACGTTCTGACTTGTCCTCCTGCCATGTCACTTACCTGGTCCCTACCCACCTTGGGGTCAGGACATGCAGACTCTCTGTGGGACGGAGACAGTGGTCAGAGGCTGGGACTGGGGCAGCATCTGTGGGAGTCAGATCCCTGTAGACATCGGCCTTGGGTAGGGAGAAGCTGTATTCCTAAGTATAGCTGGAACTTGGAAGTGCAGCTCTGTAGACAGTCACCTTTGCCTCGGAATTTCTTTGCCCAAGTCATAATCAGGCTTCTCTCCATGTCTTCAGCAGCTCAGCTTAGCGGATCCTGTCTGGGATTGGTGCTCTCAAGACGCAAGGGGAACTCGGCACTGGCTGGTCTCGTAGAGAAGAGTCTGCCTTAGAGCTGAGATGTGTGTACAGTGTCTGTCTTTAGCACCAGTGTTGGAGGTCACGCTGACCTTGGCCGAGATGTGTTTTGATCATCATCTTCCATGGGCTTTCTTCTTCCAGAAGGTTGGAAACCACCATGGCTTCTGGAAGATACGGGGATGACCTTGCAGGAGTTCCTGGAGGAAAGAAGGACCTGGGAGCTGTACAAGGAGTCTCAGCTGGGAGATGGTACCTTGGCTCTTCTTCATCTTGGGAGGAATACACAGAGGCAGCTCTGGTTATAGGACTAGATCCATGTTCACCTTTGGAAGGCTCCACCTGCTTGGTGTGGCTTCCCTCTTCTCCAGCGTATCCATCATGAGTTCTGCCTGGACCCCCTTGCTGTGGAGTTACAGCTGATGTAAGAAGCTGGTGGTGACATAAACACCCCGCAGAAGACTGGGCAGAAAGCCAGAATTTATTTTCTGAATTACTCTTGGTTCTTCTCTTGACCAATGAGCCTTCCTGGAGCTTGAAAATGCCTCCCTCTGGGTTATGCCCCCTGTGATTAGGGGATTGTGGGATTTCAGTCCAATCATCCTCTCAATTGTTGGGTTGACTTTCTTGAAACATAAGCCCATGTCCAAACTCCAGAATCTGCAAATGTGAGCTCATTTGTGGGAAAAAAGATCTTTACAGAGAGAAACAATTTTAGGATCTTGAGGTCATCCCAGACCAGGGGAGGCCTGAGGTCCAAGGATAAGCGTCCTTTTAAAAAGGAAGGCTGGGGAGGTAGCGTGAGTGTGTGGTGGGTGGGTCATGCCTGTAATCCTAGCCCTGGGAATGTTGAGATGGGCGGATCCCGGATACTGGGTGGCTGGACAGGGTGGCTTGATCCTGAGAGCCTCTGTCTCAAAAAACAAGGCGGACAGCTCCTGAGGACTGAATCCAAGATTGATCTTTGGCTTACACACATACACCCACCCACCCACCACGCACCCCACCCCA